>NW_025999941.1:14776688-14978245 GCF_001458135.2 Marmota marmota marmota
ACCCCCGTCCAGCTATATGTTCTGCTCAAAACACTGAGGGCTTCTCCTAGAAATAACTGCCTAGCTAATTGGAAGTGGGGTTGATCTTAGGGTATATCTTCAGGTCCCAGAGCAAAGCTCTGTACCTCTGGGCGTCTTTGTGACATGGTCCAAGGCAGCTCTCTTAACCTTTCCTTGGAATTGCATTATCTGGCATGCAATTGTGAGCTAAATACAGGGAGAGGCCTATTGGAGATTTTCCCAGCCAGCTGGGCAGGTCTCCCACTTGGCTGGTTTGAGAATGGCTGCATCCTGTACTGTGGAAACAGGATGAACTTGGCCATGAGCGTGGGCCAGAAGCCCTCTCTCCTCTTTCTGTGCCCTTGCTGGCTGGTTCTGAGAAGTGCATGACTTAATTTGGAAGCTCACTGTGGTTTGCACCTAACCATCTTGACTCTGCAGAATGATGTCTTTTAAGCATGACTGGACAAGGTATCCTGGGGGCTGTATGCGGTGCGGTTTGTCTGGAAGGTTTTAAAAGCTCACGATAGGATTTTCTTGCTTGATAAATTTGAAGCCTTCTTGAAATGTGGTGTCATTTCTCTGGTTTGGAAATAGGATTAGCGTCTGCTGGTAAGAGTAGTCTTTTCATGTGTAATAGAAACTGGAGATCAAATTCCTCCAGAACGATTTCATAATTATTTGTTTGGTAAAGTTGAACCTTTTTCCCGTCTCTTGGTGAAGTGGACTTGTACTCAAGGAGGTGTGGAGCGTGGGTGTGGATGGCAAAGGTGTTGACAGTGTTGAGCAATCCTGTGTGGCTCAGGGGTTTTCCTTTTTTAGCGTACTGTGTGCATCAAAGGACAGTTTTCTGTGGAGGTGTGGGTGAAGATAACGTAGGTGGATGATGGGTTTTTGGACGTGTGGTATCCCCAAAACTCCTGTGTGAATGCAGGGATGGTCAGAGGTGAAACAATTCGATAACAAGAGCTATAACCTAACCCGTGTGTTCCTTGTCACCTTATAAGATCTGGATGGTCAGTTTAAACTCCCAAGTGAATGTAGAATGAAATCCAATTACATTTTCTAAATCATAGTTATTATTTTACCTCTGTTTCTATTTTTTTTTAAAATCCCTTCCTTTCTACCTGGAAAAGAAATTACATGAATTTACTGAAAGAAAAAAATATCATATCAGTTGACAGATTGTATGAACTGGGGATTTATTCCTTTTTCATGTATAAGGTCAACATTTGCTAGAACAAGTTGATGAAGTTTGTTTGCTTTTGAATTTTGGGATGCTGTTTGAAAGTCTCTATCCAATGAATATGTTAACACTGCTGTGATAATAGGAACCCGAAAAGACAAGGATATTGGTGATTTATTTTATTTACTTTTTTATCATTTTGCTTTTAACTGCTGTATTCAAAGTTTTTAATTAAATTTCCAAAGATGTTGGAGACACAAGGTTCGAAAATATCATTGCTCTTTTTTTTTTCAGCTTGATATGTTTATATAATAATATTCAGTATAATCCAACAGTTTCTAAATGTAAGAAATTGTCATTTCACTAACAAACACTAACAAACAGTTGATTGGAGAGGTCCATTGGTTCTCAACTACAGGAAAGTTTTCTTTCACCTCTCACAGAGAATCTGCAGGGTCCAGAGAGATGTTTCATTCATAACTACAAGATTGGCACCAAGTAGGTAGAGGCCAGAGATGGCGCTAAGCATCCTGTGGTACACAAGGCACAGTACAGCACACAATGCAGATTTTGTTGTTTTTACTTACTTAGTTATTTAGTTACGTTAACTTAGCTAATGGTACTGGAGATTAAGCCCAGTGGTGCTCTTCAGTGAGTTACATCCCAGTTCTTTTCATTTTTTAAAAAATTTGAGACTGAGACTTATGAAGTTGCCCTGGCTGGCCTTGAACTTGTGATACTCCTACCTCAGCCTCCCAGTAGCTGGAATTGCAGACACACATCACCACACCCAGGTGAGCACCATTTTTTAAAATAATAAATGTGAAGTTGATGTGCAATACTGTTTCCTAGAGGTAGCTTTCTCTTTGGGATTGAAGACTAAGGTGCTTTTTCACCTTCTAAAATTCTAATGTGCATTAGAATTGGGTATGATTCTAAAAATTATACTGCTTTGACCTGATGATTTCCTTAACACAATTTCTCTTTTAATCCAGTGATTTTTCAAATCACCCGATGTGTAGTACTTTGATTCCTTTCCTAGATTGGAACTCAATATTTAATTTATAGGTTCCATATGCTTTTCATTCTGTATTTCCTTTGAGAAAAGCCCATTAATTGAGCTAGCTTGTCCTTTTGGATGTTAGCTCTTTATTGTGAATTTCTGCCCAAAAGGTGATGAATTAAATCCTTAAACTCATTTTATTTGTGACCTGAGATTAATGGAAGTATATTAGAAAATACAGCCTAGATTTTTCTAGAAACAGGGCATCAGCATTTCCATCAGAGTTAGTGTAGATGTGTGGTTGTGTAGATGCCACTGCTGTGGGCTCCAGGGTACAGTGTTGAGTAGCAGGAGCTGGTGGTAGATTCTGTGCAACATGACATCCTCTTGACCTTGAATGGCATTAAAGTTTACATGTGTAAAGTTTTAGCTTCAAGATTTTTATTTTCCTTCAGCTTTGTGATTTTTATTTGTCTCCATTGTATTTTATGAACAGAATCATGGGTACCACTTCAACTAGATAAAGGGCATCAAATTGTCAGTAATGAAATGTCAGGTAGGCTTTAATTAAAATTATTAGTAATGTCCTTTCTTGCCCTGGGTAGTTGGATATTGACATGATTAATAATAGAATAACAGAGAATGTGATTTTTGTTTTAACTCCTACAAATTGCTTTTCAGTTCTCCATGATCTGGTTGACAATTGCAAGCATAGTATTTATAGAGAAAGATAAAGCTGGAGCTACCTACACGATGTCTATAAATACAGCTGTACATACCAGTGAGAAGATGACAGCCATCTTGTTTATATCAGATGTGCAAGATTTTAGGAAGATTTGAATATAGATTAGTATTTATTCAAGTTGGGTTTTTTTTAAAAAAAAAAATCATGTAGCTTTCTACTTTCCAGGATGGATTTTTTTTTTTTTAATGTTTTTTGTTCTTTTTACTTATATTTGGCAGTAGAACATATTTCAACATGTTATCCATGCATGGAGTCTAACTTCCCATTCTTGCGGCTGTACATAATGTGGACTTTCCCTGGTCATGTATTCATATATGAACATAGGAAAGTTATGTCCACTTCATTTGAGGGTCCATGGTGATTTTGATGCAAGGACACCAGTAAATTCGTGCCAATAACTTCTATTTGGGAGAATGGTAGTGATTTTCTGCAGGTTAGAGTTGTAGCTCCTTGCGTCCCCATAGGCGTGAACCTAGCAGCTCTCCACACATGAAGGGTCACATCCATTCATTCCGGTGCAGGACTGGATCTTACCCATTACCTCTTGCTTGTGGCCTCTGTGAGCAACTGTTTCCTTTAGCAGCCACTTACGCACTAATTGCACGCAGGAAGGGAGAGAAGACTGAAAAGCTGTGTGAAATTCACACGACCTCAAAGCTCTGGATGTTTGGTGGCCTGTGGTTCCGCTTTGTGTAGGCAGGCATCACCCTGGGTGTCATCCATGGGTGTTCCTAAAGGAAAATTATAACTGGAGAAAGAATCCTGGTGATGGTGCTATTAAAACCATACAAAAGGCAGCATGCAAAAATGGGTTGACTGTGATCCATCACTTAGAGGGTCCACAGCCTCTGCCTACCCCGTGTGCTGTGTGCTCTGGCTGCCCATGGCCTCCCCAACTTGTTGCCTTCTGCTGTCTTGCTCTGTATGCCCCTGCAGCACCTGCTGCTGTGCCAATTTTCTCTCTCCTGTCCACGTTACCCTTGCTGACTTTTTGGTTGCTCTAGAATTGCTTTTCTCACTTCTCTTCACAAACGTGAATTCTTAGAGGAAGAGACCCTGTCATCATTCCTTTGCCCTCATGTTCTTCTGCTCCCCTCCACAGACGGAGTTTGCCATAAGAACTAGTTGCGTGAATGCATACATTTTTTTTTTACCCTACAGTATTTAATTAAAGGTAATTTTCATATTTAAAGGGTAGCATTCATGTTTCTGAAATGAATTCTTGGAGATAATGATGAGTGGAATTTTGCAGACCAAAGGCTTTCCCAGTTTATTTTAGACTGAGATGGTGATGCTTTGGGATTCTTGCTAAATTTTGACTCAGTTCCCTCCATGCTTCTTCTAGAATTCCGTGACTCTCATGGAATCTTCTGGAATGCCCCTGCAGGCACAAGCACAAGCCAACCCCTCCCAGTCTTCTTCTTTGCCTCCTCTGACCATGCTGGTCCTCAGCTTTCTCCACCCAGAGAGTACAACATTGAAGCTCATGATCCACTGATGTTATATTTTTTGGGGTAGACTCAAATTAACCATGGAATCAATGCTGTTTATTTTCTGGTGGCTTATTAAAATAAATAACCACTACTAAAAAGAAAACAAACAAAATGCTAGTAGATTTTTCAAGAATGATGATTATATCATCATTTGGCAATAATAATTCACGTGAGGTCCCAGATAGATATTAGCATGAACTTTCATCTTGGATAACAACTCAGTATTCCTATATTTGGCTCCAACTTGAGACCTATGGGTGTAATGTTTTGTAAGCTTATGCATGAAACATGGCCATTTATGTTGTCTTCCTTTCTTATCAACCAGCAGGGTTTCCTGTACTCCCATAGACGGCATTTATTCACTATTTCTAATTTCATTTTATGAGCTTTATTTTTTTTTGTTATTGAATAGGTGAGTTAGTTGTGGTTTAAAAATATTTTCCCCTATCAATATCTGCTACCTGTTTAAAAATGATGATCAGATTTACTCCACAGTTCAGCAGAATATCTCCTACTGAAAGCATGTAAGATGTAGTCTCCAGATGTGGGACTCACTTGCTTAAGCCAATGGTCTGGTAAATCCTTGCTGGCCTGAGTGCTGCATCTTTGGCTGGGGTATTGCCTGGATTCTTGTTATACAGCACGACATGGAATTATCCTACTGTGGGCATCAGTGTTGAACACAGTGGACCATAAAATTCCATTTCATTCTGTTGCATAAACATAGGATCACAAATAGTGTGATTATTTCTGGCTGCCTCGGGCGCCTTAGCCAAGAGAGAGATGTAGGAGAATATGAATACTTAAATATACTATAAGCTTCCCTGTGTGAGCTGACCGAGTGCCTTTGGCATTAGCCTTTAAAAGGGTCAAATATAAAAATCTCTAATACCGCCATTTTCTGAGTTCTTACCACGTGTGCAAGGCACCATTTTCTTGATTCTATTTCTGTTGTCACAGGTAATCTTCAAACCAACAGTATAGTCTGTTCTGTTCCCATTTTACAGCTAAGGGAATGGAAACTCAGAGAGCTCATGAGATTTGGCCAAAGTGTACCACAAAGAAGTGAGATGGGCTGGGAACCCATGTGTTTGGACTCCAAAGCTTGTATCCACCACACCCATGCATATTCTGGTCTCATAGTCAGAAAGAAAGGACTTCTTTTGTCACTCTTTGATTTTGATCTGTTTTCCCTGGTGAATTTTTCAAGTGTCACCTGCTCATGTTCTCCCTGTTACCATATCCCAGGGAGTAGGCATGGCTTGGGACTCATGGGGGTCTCATATGGATCAAGAGAAGAGCAAGAAGAAACCAAGACCCCCCACCCACCCACCCACACACTCCTTTTACTTTTAGCTAAAGAAGCTGAAGTCCAGAATGGCTAAGCTGGCCGTCTGGAGAAGGACTGCCAATTAAGAAACCCATATGGCTAAGAATTTGTGGTCAGACAAGCAAAACTGAACACAGCCGCTGCTGCAATCCTATAATTGGGGTCCCTGAAGCATTATAAATATGTAAAACAGGGAAGGTGTAAGACAGGAGGAAATGAGGGTGCCCCAGTCCACATGGAACCATGCGTTCCCTCTTCAACTTCAGGTTTAAAAAGGAACAGTATCAAGTGACAACTTGGTGGTCGGTCATAATGTTGCCAAGATATATGAGTTTGTGCCTTCTGCATTTTGGATGCAGGACTTCAAAGGCAGAGACCTTATGTCTTGTTATTGTGCTTTGTGCTTGGCTGGCACTTCTTAAATATGTTGAGTGAATGCACCTTGGTTTCCTCATCTATAAATTAGCCACCATAACAGTTCAACAGCTTAGTAGAAAAAATGAGACTCTCCTTGCTCTGTAGCAATGATGGTGGAATGTGATGGACATCATTTTCCAGAGTACATGTAAGAAGACATGAATTGGTGTTAATATACTTTATATACAACCAGAGATATGAAAATTGTGCCCTTTACGTGTAATATGAATTGTAATGTACTCCACTGTCATATGTTTAAAAAATCAATTAAAAAAAATGAGATTCTCCCCAAAGTGCATTGGCTTATAGTCTGGCAAGTGTAGGTTCCAGCAGAAGCGTTGACCATTGATAATAAGTTCGCACAAGTTGAATAATTGATTGCTATTGTGTCACTCCTTTTGCTTTTTTTGGAAGCAAATATCTTTTGGAAGAGATCATTAAAGTGTGATTCACATTGACATTGGAAACAGTCATTTATCTTTGGCTGTTTTTTAATTATTTTTGAAAGGTTGAAGATTGAACCCAGGAACTTACTTATGCAAGGTAAATGCTCTACCACCAAGCGACATCCCTGGCCCATGGCCACTCTTAGTCCCCTTGTTTCTCTACATTTTCTAGAGTGATTTTTTTTTTTAAGGCACTGTATCTCACCAGTAGCCACAGAAAATGACAAGATAATCTAATTGATTTCCCCCTTGTCTCCTCAATGACACCAGTCTTTTCTTTCTCTGGCATTTATATCAAACATATAATCAGTAGATCAGCTAGTTTGAAAATAGTCTCCACTCTAGAAATTCACCCTGTTAGATATTTGTGCCATCGAGCCCAGGGAAAGCAAATTTCCTCTCTGCAAGGGAGCCACATGTGGGTCGTGCCAGGCCCAGTCTTTCAATCCTGCACCTGGGCTTCTGTGCCTGAATATTTTATGGACTCAAAGATGCAGTTATAATTACCTTGCTTTGTGAGAACATTTAGCTTGTTCAACTGGGTGTTTAGATTCTCAGTGGAAGGGGGGATGCTCATCTAAGTTATGTATCCTAGCAGGAACCTCCTTTAAACAGGTTGTCACATTCAGTTCTATACATGCATGTATAGTGGTATGTGTGTGCAACACAAAGAAAGTGAATACACACACACACACACACACACACATTGTGAATTTGAATCATGGAAGGTGGATGCTTAAGTAATCTGAAGAGTAGATTATATTCTCGAATTTGCTGTAAAACTTGGATTTTTAAATATCAGTTTTGTCACAAATATACGAGTATGTTTTTTTAGGTAAGGATAATTGCAATGCTATACATCTGCTGTGATAATCCAAGGAACACTGACTTAACCAATATGGTGAATTTTGTTTTCATAGAATAGTCTACAGCAAGCCATTCGGGGCCTATCTGGGATTTTTTTTTTTTTTTTTTTTTTTTTTTTTTTGGTAATCCTGACTCTCCCTATCTTATTATTTGCCCGTTCATGAAGTAGGAGTCTCAGCTAGAAAATGCACAGTGTCTGGTGTTTCCCAATCCTTTTAAGAACATGTGCTACCCCCACTCTCTTCCTATTGGTCAGAATTTAGTCACATGTATATACCTGGTTGCTAGGAAAGCAACTATAGAGCCTGGGTGGCCATTAGTCCAGGTAACATTTCAAAGTTCTGTTAGTTATTTCATCCAAATGAGTTGTTGTGGTTTATAATCTCACCCTGGTAAGCCTGTTGGTCTTCTTGAGTGTTGGCTCCTGGATAGTCCTATCATTGGGAGGCATATCATCAATACATAAAATAATATTCCTTAAATAAATGAATGAAATGGAGGCCATTTCATCTTTGGAACTTCCTGAGTGTGGAGTTCCCAACAAATCCTGATTTCACCTCCTTTTCATTACTCTTCTTTCTATGCCATGGGTTTACACAACACCCCCCTCTTCCCACGTACGTGCTTAACTTAGTTTGAAGACAGCTGCCATGTGCAGCCTCTTCCTCTCTCTGCCCCCCCCCCACCAGGCCCTGCACCCACATTCCCTGTAACTGTTGTGCACTTTTGTAAACTGAGGTCCTTCCCCCATCCTTGTCTCTCACTTCCAAACACATTCCAGTTTGCTCATTTCTCGTTTCAAAGTGTGATCTACAGAATGAAGCACAGCTTCTCAGTTTTGCAAGTTAACAGATGGACAGAAAGCAGTCTGCTCCATGTGCTTTTGATGGACACCCTGTCTTCTCCAAATTCTTGATTGCAGCTTCTCCCTGTGTGTCATGGAGATTGGCAGAGATACACACGTGCGAGCACACCCACCTTCACACCCTGCCCACTGAAAACACATTCAGTGAGCCTCCCAGGAGGCGGAAGGAATGAACTTCCCATGTGTGAGGGAGAGCTGGTCCCTGGTCCATTGTGTGTCACTCTTAGCGTGCTGGGATCTGCAGAATTTCCTTTTGACTCCTGACTTGACCTCTAATGTCATCTTTCTTTTCTTACTCTCATTCTCACTTTTTAAAAATAATTTTATGTTCTACTTTCTGCACATTTATAAAATGTCTCAAATCCAAGGAAGGGCTTTGGCTACTTATACATGTCTTTGAATTATTTTATCAGTAGCCACCCTCATCTAATCTTTGATCTGTCCTGGGCACTTTTTTAAAGAACTTTATGTAGACTCTTTAATTGAAGAACCCTGTGGAGTGGAAATCATTTTTCTCTTCCTTAAGAAAAAACTGAGGCTAAGAGAAGCAAGTAACTTGTGCAAGATTCCTTTGCAGAGATTCGATTCAGTACCAGGTGGACTGATTCCAGAATTTATCACCTTGAGCCATCATTGAGCGCTTCTGTACACACTTGTGACCTTGAAGTTTGATGTTAACCTAGGCTCGCTGTAACTGTTGCCATAGTTCATTGTGCATAAAGGAAATGAAAGTTGGGCTCGGATTGTGGCTCAGTGGCAGAGTGCTTGCCTGGAGCATATGAGGAAGTGTGTTTGATCTTGGCACCACACACACAGACACCAAAAAAAAAATAAATATATAAACAAAATAAAGATTATGCCCATGTATACATTAAAAAATTTAAAAAAGAAATGAGGTCCCTATGTACACATTCATATACACAAGCAACTGTATACACACACATACATACCCGAAAATAGAACTGTGCCCAGTAGAAAGAGGACCACTATCAGAGCTGTGTGTTTGGAAGGGCTGATTTGTATGGTATCTACATTGTGCCAATCATGCCTCTCTTTGCTTTTCCTTAACATTCCTGCTGTGAAATGGGGACAATCAATTGCATTTCAGGTCTTCTTAACACTGTGGGGATTCTGGATTGTATCTCAGAGTCTCATCTTCTGGATGTGGAAATTGTATGGTATTTATAGCTGACACATGAAGAAAATTACCAGAAGTGGTAATGAGGAGGGAATACCCTTTGTGGTTTTACTCCATCAAAAAACAACCGCTGTGCAAACACCTCCTTATAAAAGCCATCTGAGGGAATAGGATAGTTGGCTCAGAAGCTTTATGATCCTTGAACTTCAGAAAAGTGATGTACACGTAAATGCTTTTAACCCTCAATTCCAATGACCGGACCAACAAGGCTTTTTTTTGAGACATCTCCCAGGATACAGTTGGCTAAAATAGGAACCGTTTTCTCTAAAAATAGTGCACTTTCATTTAGATGAGAGGTAGTAGCCAAAGAAAGTTCTCGTGATATTGCATTGGCTAAACTCTTTCCTGGAATGTTGCAATCCTGGAGGGGGAACCTAGCCTACGTGACGGGGTGCTTTCTGGGATGTCAGGCTAGGTAAACAAAGAGATTGAGCGGGGATGCCCAGCAAATTTAGCTTCCCTGCCTGCTCCTCTTCATGTGAGAATCACTGGCCATTTCATTTTCACTCAGATCTTGTGACTATTGTAAACTGGCCTTTCAGATCTCCGGTGAGCTTTGCTACACTCATTCACATTCCTGGACATTTATGAGAGGCAGGTCTCTTACAGTTGAAACCCGTTTCCTGGGCCAGGATGTCTGTACATGTTGGTTATCAGATCTAGAGACTGAGAAGCTGTTTGAAACACTTACTGAGGATTTAAACCCGATCATATTTCCATTATTCAGCACAAACATTTAAAAATCTAAGACCAACTTGCCTTTGATGGAGGCGGCTGAAGCAGTCAGAGTTTGCCCTTCTCTTTTCTGAGCCCGGGAAACATGGAAACAATTTCACAGCTTCTTGCTTATTTTAGAGGCAAGAAACATGCAGTCAGAGAGGATGGCATTTTTAGATTTATAACAGGTGACGGCAAAAGGAGAACATTGTGCTCATGGTACTCCTAGTGCCACTTCCAAATCCTGGCTCCCATGTATTTATTAACATCTTTTGAGTAAAGTCTTAAAATTATCTATTAAGCACGATTTTTCACCCTTTCTGACAGATTACCAGTGCTGCCAAGAAGCTTTTAAAGCTGTAAATGAAAAGGAAAAACAATCTTGCATTTGATCTTGGGCGCCCCCTCCCCTTCTGCAATGAATTATCTTGGAATAGAATTGTGCCCTGAGTGCTTTTTATTGGAATTTAAAACTATAATGCTACCCTTTTTCTTCTGTCTGGACTTCAGATTTCCTACTGTTCTAAGACTGCATTTGAAGTTATCTATCTTATCTTAGTAAAGGTTTTAAAAATACTCTTCCTTTTCATTTAAATTTCTTTTCTCTATAGTTAACCAAATCTGAATGATTGATTTTTATCAAAGCTTTAATATGCATCCCTTTTACCCCCAGACACTTTTTTTTTAACATTTTGCCCCTTTTTCTGTCTTTTTTTTTAAAAAGTTTTTTACTTTTATAAAACTTTCCAGATTTGGTTGGATTACCATATGGTTATATGGGTGTATAAACTTTTTCTGTATGGCTAAAAACTTTGAAAATGGGTTTTAAGAAAACATTTGCACCCTCTTATCCTGCAAATTAGAAACTTTCTGATCTGGAAAAGGATTTAAGGAATGTCTCATGTATTTCCCTGGAGTTTTATGTAAATTAAAATTTATTATGAATCAGATTCTATTTTAGGTGTTCTTGAGCAATCTGTAAATGCCAGTAGAGAAGGGAAATTGATTTAGCATTCAAAACTTTGTGTTTGAAATGTGTAAGTTCTTCACTTACATTAGTTATTTTTCCTATAACCTTTCAGAAGAATCTACTAATGAAAGCCGTTACCAATTGTTCATGGACAGTGTGCTCAATTGTAATATTTGCAGTTGCTCTAGACATTATACAAAACCAAGTCTAAAGTGGAAAGTGAAACTTTTAATTACAGTTGTCCATGTTTCTAGAGGAAATAAACAGATCTTTTGGAAGGAGATACCATCAGTGTTGCTTAACGTCTTCATCATCCAATTACCATTGGTCTTTGGATTTTTGCATTTGGGGTGATAACTTTTTTAAGTGACTATTAATCCCCATCATAAGTAATGGGAAAAACTATTCTTTATAAATGGAAAAACCAATTCAGACATCAGTAACATTTGCTGGAAATAGCCCATTGCACTTCATGGTCAATGTGTCATTTTAATTATCATAAGTAGAAATTCCTCAAGCAAGTGGGACCAGAACTTGGTTGAGAACTTGGGAAAGTGGTAACGTCCACACATAGGATTTTGACAGTTGTTTGGATACTGTGCAGAGGAGAATAAACTGGTAGTCACACTTACAGTGTATTTTAGAGCAGTTTTCGCACAAATTAGGGAAACTTAAAATACCACTATTTTCTGACACAAAGCAGCTCTACATAAACTCACATGAGTTCTACAAAGCTCAGTGGAAACCTTGACATCTTGCACTTATAAGTAGACCTCAGAGAATCTCTTCACCTCCAGTAAGTATCAAAAGAGGATGACTACAGAGCAAACTTGAGTGAATATATATGACTCATAAAAGTCATAAATGGTGGACCCTAAAGAAAAAGACAATGTGTGATCCAATTGCATTGTGAGGATACATTGCTAAATCTGCCATCATAGGAAAATACCAGACAAATACAGAGAAAATGCTTGTAAAGTTTTTCAGGCTTAGCCTGCATTTTGGAGAAGGCAATCCATACTCTAAAATGATGCACCGCTAGTTTTTATTAATAGTACAGGAAATATTTTGAAGGTTATGTTTGACTGTATTTTCTTGCTTTAATCTAAAGGTTTCAATAACATGCTGAATTTTATTATTTGAGGAATAACAGTTACCTGTTTTGAAAAGCCAAATGGGAAACCCTATCTCTTTCATGGAGAGTGTTCAGTTTCTGAACCTAAAACTGCACGTACAGTTTCATTTGGGGCCTTCTGACCACAGTGCATTTGGTGGGTGTGCACCCATGTTAGATGCAGAGCTAGAGTAAAAGACATTTCTGTAAACCTTTTGGATTGACTGGAAAAAAGTCTGCACTGATTTCAGTTCTTGGCTTCATCAATAACTTGTATTTAATGCAGTTGCATGCATTAATTTTTTTTTATTTCTTGTAAAGAAAAGGCCATTTTCTAGGAAGAAGCCAATTAATCAGTTCATAGTTTTATGGCAACAATTGCAAAGGTTGTACACGAATGAATGAACCTCAAGAAATGATGTTGAACCTAAAATCTCACAGCCCTGAGAATATTCTAGAGGAATTTCCAAGATCTTACTTTATTTTTCCAACTTCACCAATTGCTAGTTTGTGCCAGGGATGTTTCTGCATCTGACCTGGGGTATGGGCTTATGTGAATTATGATGATTTCAACATTTTTTCTATCAGTAGGATTATATGTTTTTCTAGGAACGGGACCAAGTTGCATTCATAGATTTCTTTCTATTCAGTAGGTTGTTATTATTTGATGGTAGAACATAGCTTTGAAGGGAGAATTTCTGTACTTGGGTGGATGGATTGACAGTCAGATTCCAACACTAGCAAACAGTTACTGTATTTTCTTGAGCAAAACGATAGCCCTGTCCAAACTTCTAAAAGTTCCATTTCACAAATATGCAAATCAGAACCCTGAAGTAAACACATATTTTCTCCTTGCATCTGTTAAATAAGAGGAAACAACAGTCATCCTAAGAACATCCAGTATTTCCTTGAACACTAATTAAGTTTACTGTATGACTGCTTTTTTTTTTTTTTTTCATTTTGACTTTATTTTGGGGTCAAATTCAGTCCCAAGACACATTTGTTGTCTACTCTGTGCCAAGAATTGTGCTGGGTACATTTCAATACCTCATTTAATTCTCTCATCCAATCTCTGAGATGGATGATAATGAGTATTATTTCATCTTTTTCTGAGAGATGAAGAAAATGAGCCTCAGAGAGGTTGGTGAACCAACATTAATTTATACAGCTATGAAACAGAGGAACTAGGCCTTCACCCAGACCTGGGCCGACCTTATTTATTTATTTATTTATTTAAATTTCTCTGATTTTTGTTTTAAATTTATTTTAATTAGGTATATATGACAGTAGAATGCATTTTGATTCATTGTATACAGTTTCAGCACAACTTTACATTTCTATAGTTGTACACGATGTAGTGTTGTACCATATGTGCAGTCATACATGGACCTAGGGTAATGATGTCTAGCTCATTCCACCATCTTTTCTACCCCATGCCACCTCCCCACCCCTTCCTCCTCTTTGCCCCATCAAAGTTTCTCCATTTTTCCCATGTCCCCCACATTATGGATCACCCTTCACTTATCAGAGAGAACATTCAGCCTTTGGTTTTTTGGGATTGGCTAACTTCACTTAGCATGATATTCTTCAACTCCATCCATTTACCTGCAAATGCCATAATTTTATTCTCTTTTAATGTTGAGTTATATTCCATTGTGTAGATGTACCAGAGTTTCTTTATCCATTCATCTATTGTAGGGCATCTAAGGCATCCACAGTTTAGCTATTGTGAACTGAGCTGCTATAAACATTGATGTAGCTGTGTTATCATTGTATGCTAATTTTAAGTCCTTTGGGTATAGACTGAGGAGTGGGTCAAATAATGGTTGAGCTGGGTCAAATAATGGTTCCACTCGAAGTTTTCTAAGGAATCTCCATATTGCTTTCAGATTGGTTTAATTCTACGAAGCTAGTATCATCCTGATACCAAAACAAGGCAGAGTCACATCAAGGAAAGAAAATTTCAGGCCAATTTCCCTGATGAACATTGATGCAAAAATTCTCAATAAAATTCTGGAAAATCACATACAAAAACATAATAAAAAATAGTGCACCATGATCAAGTGGAGTTCATTCCAGTGATGCAAGTTTGCTTCAACATATGGAAATCAATAAATGTAATTCATCACATCAATAGACTTAAAGATAAGATTCATATGATTATATCAATTGATGCAGAGAAAGCATTTGACAAAATATAGCACCCTTTCATGTTCAAAACACTAGGAAAAACTAGAGATAGCTTTTACAATGTTGAGGTATGTTCCTACTATCAATGCTAAACCCAAGGCCAACATCATTCTAAATGGAGAAAAATTGGAAGCATTCCCTCTAAAACTAGAACAAGACAAGGATGCCCTCTTTAACCACTTATATTCAGCATAGTCCTTGAAACTCTAGCCAGAGCAATTAGACAGATAAAAGAAATTAAAGGGATATGAATAGGAAAAGAAGAACTTAAACTATCATTATTTGCTGACGACATGATTCTCTACTTACAGGATGCAAAAACCTCTACCAGAAAACTTCTAGAATTAATTAATGAATTCAGCAAAGTAGCAGGATATAAAATCAATACCCATAAATCAAAGGCATTTCTATACATGAGTGATGAATCCTCTGAAAGAGAAATTGGGAAAACTATCCCATCCCATTTACAATAACCTAAAAAAAAAAAAAGAGAGAGAGGTGAAAGACCTCTACAATGAAAACTACAGAACACTGGAGAAAGAAATTGAAGAAGATTGAAAGATCTCTCGTGTTCTTGGATAGGCAAAATTGATATGGTCAAAATGGCCATACTATGCAAAGCTCTATACAGATTCAACGAGACTCCCATTAAAATCCCATTGCCATTTCTTATAGAAACAGGAAAGGCAATTGTGAAATTCATTTGAAAAAATAAGGACCCAGAATAGCAAAAGCCATCCTTAGCAAATAGTCGGAAGCAGGAGGCATTACAGTACCAGACATTAAACTATACTACAAAGCTATAGTAACAAAAATGTCATGGTGTTGACACCAAAATAGACATGTAGACCAGTGGAACATAAGAGAAGACACAGAGACAAACTCACGGTTCACTAGTTGTAGAGAACTGACTGACTTCATTTTGCAACATTCCATACTACAGCTGTGCTGTTGGGTTATTCCAAAGTTGAAGGGAGTCACGTGTAAACCCTTGTTTTCCTAACAAATACTTTTACTCATTTCAGGCACCAGATGTTGAAAAATGCCTGTATAAAACACAGCTACATTATTTGTCATAGGGAACAAGTTGAATTCCTGGTTGGAGTTTTGAGGTTCATTTTATTGTTGTTAGCCTGCTTTTCCAAAATCCTAATATGTAAATGATCATAAAAATACATCTATGGGGCTGGGGATGTATCTCAGTGATAGTGTAGTTGTCCAGCATGCGTGAGGCACTGGGTTTCATTCCCACACTGAGGGAAAACACACACACACACACACACACACACACACACACACACTGATTCTTACAATTCTTACCATTTAGGGTTATAATGCTTGCATAGTACTGAAGAACACACTGCAAGTGCCAAGATGTATATTCAGCCAGGTACAGGGGTATATGTAATCCAGTGACTTGGGAGACCAAGGCAGGAAGATTGGAAAGTCATGTCCCTCCTGGGCAGCTCAGTGTCTCCAACCATCAAAACAACAACAAAAAATATTGGCCTGGGGTTGTGGCTTCATGGTAGAACACTTGCCTAGCATGTGCTAGGCCCTACCTTAGATCACCAACAACAAACACAAGTGAAAAAGTTATCACTACAGGGGAACTTTCAACATGCCATTGATTTACCATCATTATTATCTTGAACTAAAATATTCTCATTCTGTTAATAAGAATAACTGAGAGGAGGAAAAGTTTATTTAGGCTCACTGCTCCAGATGTTCAGTCTTGGGTGGGCCGACTCCATTGCTCCGGGTGTAAGGTAAAGCAGACTGTCATGGTGGAAGGGTGTGGTGGAAGGGTGCTTAGCTCAAGACAGCCAGGAAGCAGAGAGAAGGGGCTCCCCAGAAGATGCACACTTCCAGAGCATGTCCCCTCTTCAGCCGTCCTCACCTACCTACAGTCACCACCCAGTCAGTCCATTCAAACTAGGATGGACCGAATAGGTCACAGTTCTCACAATCTAATTGTTTTACCTCTGAATCTACCACAGGAGGTTTAGGGGGACATCTCACACAAACTAGAACAGACAGCAAAGGACATAGCTAAGTTTACGATCAGTAAGTAGAATATCAATTAATGTATGTTATAAGGGGTGCAGACCTGGCCAGTGAGTTTTATGCACAGTACCAGGAACTTCCTAATCTAGTAGGAAGTTTTGTATACTTTTGGCAAACTTCTGTTCCAGCTGACAGTGAAAGCCCTTCAGTCAAGGAAAACTTAAATCAGGGCCTTGCAAGAAGATTTCATGAACTCATCTGAGCCAGAAAGGATGCGCCTAGAAATCATAAAAAAATGGATTTAAATGAACAGATGGAATTTTTCCGGAAAAGGATATTGACGAACTGCAAATAATAATTTATTGTCTCTATTCAAGAAATGTTGCTAAATTAATAAGATCAACAAAGGCTGCCATTTATTGAGCATTTAATGGGTACCTAGGCACTGTCCTGAGATCTGTAAATGTAGAGTAAAAACTGAGGGCATTAGCCAGGAAGACCGGCATTGCAGTAGACAAGATTGCTCTTTTTATTATATAGAGGGGAGAAATGAAGCTCAGGAAGATGAAGTGGCTTGCCCAGACTGTAGAGTTATTAAACATGGCTGTCGAAGAGTGCTTTCTTCGGCTCAGCCAAGTTTCCTGACTGATTCCTTCAATCTTCATCATCATCATTGTTTTTACAATTGTTTCTCACTGTTTATTTGATTTGCCACTTATAATACTTTGCTGGAAGGTTATTAGCACCAATTGGGGAATCGTTTTTCTTTGTTCTTTTTTTTTGGTGGGGGGGGTCATCATCTTAGAATTCCATAGTAGATTCCACTATGCCTAGCGGTGAATAAAATCATCCTGGATAATAAGGTTCACATTTTCTTTCTATCAGATGCATGGTTAAGGCTGGGCTCTGCAAACAAATAACTCCACAATTGTCAGAAGCTGAGGAAACAACATATATTTCTTAATGCGATAAATTAAAAAAAAATGTTAATGCCTGCTATGCCTAAGAGGTTTGGATCTGGGAACAGAGAAGGATTTAATTTAGGGAGCACAGAAGGATTTAATTTGAAAATGATTTTGTGAAGACTTAGGTTATAATTAAGAAGACTGAAGGAAAGGATCAGGCCCTGCCTGCCCCCGGCCAGCCACTTTTTATGGAACTGTTTGATAGTGAGCTGACTCCCACCTTCAGAAGGTGTCCTCTGAACCCCATGAACTGCTGTGAGCATATTTGAATCCAGATGGGATGCTTACCCACAGGTAAGCCAAGCACAGATACCACAGTCCGTGGCAGTGGATTTTAGCTGTCTTGATTTTGTAAATGAGAGGCCCGAAATACCTGTGCTCAGTAATTAGTGTCGCTTATAGCATCAGTGTGCTATTTTGGCACCCCACTCTTCTGTTGCAGAAATTCGAAGACATCTGTTTACTTTCAACTCTCAGAGACCTTTTTAAGCACCCTCAATTGGTAGGACATGAGCTTGTTCTTACATTAGAGTTCTTTGCGGTATCTTCTCTCTTCTAGAACATTTTTCCTAAATTGTCAGAAAATTAGTGAAAACATTTGAGCAAATTTAGATGTAGCATGATGAGAAATGACAGCTTCTAATAATGGAAAGAGTGTTCTGCTGTGATTCTTGCTTGGGGGATGTGTGCTGGGGGTTAAGTAAGGAAGTGTCGCAGAGGGTTTTCAACAGAGATTCAGTTCTCTAATAGAAAAGGCCCCTGTTGCTTTCCAAAATCACCCAAGTGGATCCACCAGGGTGACAGTCCTTTTATTAGCAAAGATAATTAGCCCAACCAAATTGCATCTGCATTTGAGCTTTTGATCCCATGCTAATTTGTGAGCCTGCAGAAGGAGAGAAACTCTGGTGGGCTAAAGGTCAGCTTTGTGGTTGTCTGAGAACGAGCATCCATTCCAAGCATAGAGGGTGATTATTTAATCACGAACAACAATTTATGAAACCATCTTAGATTGGAAAGGACAGTACATGATTTGCACCCTAGGAATTATACATACAAAATACATGACACAGGGAAGGAATCATTTCTGCAGTTGTGGTTCTGACATGTGCCTGGGCACCGTGCTAATGATGGATTGAGGTGAAATCCAAAGAGATGTTGCGTGAGGGAATGTCATTGACCTGGGACTGAAGCACAGGAGGTTACCCAGGTGAAGGTGAGGAGGTATATGTCTCTGTTCATTAGGACCCATCTGGAGCATGTACTAGAAGATCCAGGACAAACTGGATTGAAAAACTGAGATTTATTGACTAAAGTAACTGCAAAGTCTGAGGAGGTTTCTGCCTCCCCCATCACTGCACCTGCAGGGTTCTGCCTGATTTGGCTTTATTCCTAGCCAGCTCTTTCCTCATGGTGGCCTCCAGCATCAGTGGGCTTAAATCATCCTTAGAGCTTACAATGTCAATGGAACGAGAGCTCCTTGACCTATACTTTCCTGCAGAGGTCTGATCTCTGGACCAGTCACACTCTACATCTGGTGGTCGGATGGAAATAGATAGTTGCTAGATCTGGATTTCTACCGGCTTCGATTTTCAGAGGAGACCCCTGACACCCTGCTTGCCTTTCAGAAAGGCTGAATATGGATCGAGGGAGTCACTTCCAAAAGGAATCTCAAGCATGTCTTGAAAAGAAGAGAAATTGATGCAGGCCACGAAGAACACCTGTCTCCCAGGGAATCAAAAAGCAATCTGTTCATCCATTCATTCGCTCTCTCCTGTCACCAAAGAAAAATTGAGCACCTACTATGGCCAGGCATTGTTCTAGGTGCAGGGAGTTCAGCAGTGCACAAAACACCTGCAGCCCCTTTCTTCTTGCAGCTCATAATGTCTTCATGCTATTGTTGGGGGGTCAGGAGTGGGGATTGTTCCCAGATATTGAGTGGTTGGTTGCTATAGCTACAGAAAAAGGCAGAGGGGTGGACTAATTCTGTGAAATGAAATCGAGGGAACAAGAGATGGGCATGTTTAGAAAACAAGGATGGAGAGAGGTTTAAGGACTTCTGAAGAGGAAGCAGGCAGTGGGTACCTGGTGTATTTTATCAAGCACAGAGGGGTTTAACTCGGGTGCATAAAAGCCTTTCTGGTTAATTGGGAGTGGGAGAGTTAATGTATTTACTTTTGAAAATGCAGTCATGATACTGTATTATTTTAGATGCTTCGCCTGCCCTGGAAGAAGCACGAGTTGGTGATCAAATAGCTTGTTACCACTGTTAATGTCTATGATTATCTTTGTCACAGTGGGAATATAGCTGTCAGGTTAAGAGAAAGGCATTTCTCCTTCACTATCAGTAACGCAGCTCAACTTGCTAAAGCAAAGGCACTTAGCGGAAAAAACAGAAGCTAAAACCTGCCTCGGGACCTTGACACGTGGAGGCTTTTAATTCGAGTGTGCAAATGGTCTCACTAATACCTGGAGGTTTTGCCCCCAAAGGTCTCAGCTCTTCAGAGTGTGACCTGATGGCTTATAAGGCAAACAAACACAAAAACCTAAACCAGAGAAAACAAAAACAGGTGTGACGGGGGTATTTATAACTGAAGGAAAAACAGATTTAAATGAACAGATAGGAAAATAAAAATAATGCATTTCTTGTTGATGGTAGCAGAATGAGGATTTATTTTTTGAGGGATACCAACGGGAAGGAGAGCATCTGATAAAAACTGTCTGAGGGACATTGCAGCAGGAATCACAGAGGAGAGGAGAATCAGGGACTGTCCCTGGTTGGCAGAATCCATTGTTAAGACAAGGCTTTGGTGGGGCATTCATCACATGCAGAGTGGGGTGTCTTACTCTTTTCATAACTCATCAGGAACCAGTATTGTCCCAATTTCACATGTGAAGAATTTGTGATAGAGGTTCGGGAGCTAAGTTTGCTCAGTTGGCAAATGCTAACTCACAAGGTCACATTTTTATCCCACTTCTTGAAGCTTTTGATGTATTGTTGTGGTTATTGTTGATTTTTTTTTCTTTTTTAACCAGGGATTCAACCCAGAGATGTTTAACCACTGAGCCCCATCCCCAGCCCTATTTTATATTGTATTTAGAGACAGGGTCTTGCTGAGTTGCTGAGGGGCATTGCTAAATTGCCGAGGCTGGCTTTGCACTCACGATCCTCCTGCCTCAGCCTCCTGAGTTGCAGGTATTATAGGTGTGGGCAACTGTGCAGCTTTTTTTGAGCTTTTTGATTGTTTGGTTGGTTTTTTGCTTCTGGTTTTCCCCCAATGCTTTCAATGCCATTGTCCCTTGGTATCCAGTGGGAATTGGGTACCAAGGATGGTATTCTGTGATCTTTCACACATAACAAAAGATGCTCAAATGCTTTAAATAAAATGGCATAGTATTTGCATATAACTTGTGCAATTCTCTTGTATACTTTAAATCATCTCTAGATGACTTGTAAGACCTAATAAAATGTAAATGCTATGTAAATAGTTGTTATACTATATCATTGAGGGAATACTGACATAGAAAAATGTTCAGTACGTATGGAGTTTTTAAAAAATATTTTTTCTGGCCATGGTTGGTTGAAAATGCTGAGGTATCATCCATGGATACAGAGGGCCGGTTGTACTTCAAATTATCTGGTCACCATAGCAAATGAGGTCAGGATTCTCCAGAGAAACCCCCTGGATGGCCTGGTGGAGCTGGTAAAATGGAGCTTTCCATTGCATGGATTACAAGATGCTTTCTGAGCCTGATCCAGCTGATTATTGACACTCCCGCTCTGAACCATTTCCTCTTTTCCATCTCCCACCTGCTGGTGTCTGTCTGTCTTGTGTCCATGCAATTTTGCTTATACCTGTGATGCAATTTGGCCTCCAAATTGCATTTTTTTTTCTTCTGAATGCTTGACTGCAGGAACTCTCAGATGTTCTAGTCTTGCAGAAATTGTATCTTTTTTTTTAATCACCTTCATGTTTTACACGTGGTAAATGTACAGTGAAGTGAAGGCTGGAGGAAAAGTGCAAATGGAGGGTTTGAGAGGCTCATTAGTTATTGGTATCCCCCCCCCACACACACACACACTGAAGATTGAACCCAGGGGCGCTTAAACACTGATACACATCCACAGCCCTTGTCTTCTTCTTCTTTTTTTTTTTTTTTTTTAATTTTGAGACAGGGCCTTTCCAAGTTGCTGAGGCTGACCTCAAACTTTGGAGCCTCCTGTCTCAGCCTCCTAGATCACTGGGATTATAGGCTCACACCCAGCAGTTGTTAGTATGTCTTTTCGTACTGAAGTTCCAAGATGAAGTTTAGGAGGAGGAACAGTGCCTTAAATGATTTCTATTAATATTTTGAAAAACTCATTGGCTATAAGTTCTTTCTGTATGATTGTTTGAGAGAGAGTGGGTATCCTTGTGCCTCTGGTAATTGGATGAAAATGTGTTCATTCACCTGGGAAGTTTTGATTCATAGTTCCCCTGGCTGATTCAAGCCACTTTTATTTTATCATATTTATGGTTGCCAAAGGATATGTGAAAATTGCTATTTTTAGATCACTAGTTTGAAATTATTAAGATGAGGCATAACAACTGGGAAGAGGGCTTGGTTGCTACATGACTTGCTGTATTCACAGTTTCCTATTAAAGAAAAAAAATTCTAGGTTAAATCGTGGTAGCTTGATAAGGATATAAGCCTTTTAAGGATAAATCAAGGAACTACGTAGTTCCTTCTCCTGCAATATGGAAGAGTCCTTTTTGTGTAGGTGAACCCTGGCATACCCAGGTTCTATCATCTCTCCCTCCAGCTCACTGACTTTGCAGAATTTTCATTGCAGGAAATTGGAACTGGTTAAATATAACTTTCCTGAGTAGTGCAGGAGGCCAAAGATTGTCCCCAACTTTGAGAGAGACAGCAGTTGGTGTCAGATGTGATAACATTTATCTGTATGTCCATTCAGACTTTAGAAATGCTTCTGAGTCTTTTAGCCCCTTCTGGTCATATATTTTATATTCAAAAAGAACCTTCTGCTGTCTAATCCCTAATTGTACTCTTTTCTCCCAGTTACTAAAATTGGAATTGACAGTCAATTCTTGATTTTTTTTTCCTCTTTCTTTCTTTGTGGTCCTGGGGGATTGAACCTAGTGCTTCACCCATGCTAGGCAAATGCTGTACCACTGAGCTCCATCCCCCAGGGCCAACTTCTCATTCAGCTGCTGCAGTGTTTCCTGAGGTCTCTGCTGAAACTGTCCTTTTCAAGCAGATCAGAATACCTGCTTGACCTGCAGCTTTTATTAGTCTGAGTTTCATAAGAATTCAGTTTTTTCAAAATTTTCCTTATAGTTCTTTAGCCCACGGTGGATGATCATCTGCCTTTGTGCTGGTCGAGCAAGATATTTCTCTCCATGTGGCAAATGTGGTACCAGGTTGTGTTACTTTGGGAGACTTTTTTTTTCCAGGAACATTCTTCATCTTTATGTGTGTGTAGGAAGTCTTCCCAGGTTTGGTCTGGATTATTGGGCAGCATGATGTCTCCCAGTCTCCCCTGCTGGTCTTCTTAGGGCTGAGGATTGCCCTCATTTTCTGGGATATCTCCAGTTCCCCTTTCAGAGCTAGTCTGCAAATAGTGATGCTTGGGAAGGTGCAAGGGTTTCACCCAGGGAGCAATTGAATGGCTCCTGCTGTCTTACTGAGCAGACAAAGAGTTGTTCATTTGGTTCTGTGAAGTCCTTTTTGTCTGCCTGAAATTAACATATAACTCAAATCCAAATAAGAATTGGTAGACTCCAGTGGAATCACACTATTCCTCAAACCTGCAGGCAGTGAATGCTTAGTAGCCCTAAGGGGTAAGATAGCACAGGGCTACAGGGACCTGTTGATGATCACACAGAGCCCAGTGACCCCCAGTCTCTAAGCCAGGAATCTGAAACTTTTGTGGGCAATGTTGCTTTAAGCAGTGGAGGGGCATACTCTGTAGATTTGTGATCAGGGAATGACAAATCATTAACCAAGGGAAGGCTTTGAATGATAAAAGGGTCAAATCTTTGTCTTTCATTAAGTTCCTTAACTGTGGGAATTCCTCTAAGGATCATCTGGGGGCCCTTCTCTTCTCCTCTGTTCACTTCTTTCCCCAGCTGCCTCCTCATGGCAAAAATTACTGTCTGTCCCAAGAGTACTCTCAAATTTTGGCTGAGATCTCCCTGCTCCCTCCTTGACATTGGGGTTCTCAGGGTACCTTCAAATCTAGCTCAGTACCCGCCCCTCCCCCTTTCTACTTCCTCACCTCCAACCTCCTCTTCTTCCTGTTCCAGTGAAAGGCAGAATCCAAGGTCCATTCCCTGTGAGCTAGTTCTTGTCAGTTTTCCTTCTCAGTGTCCCTGGAATCCATTCTTTTTACCCACCCCCAAGCCCACCTTTCAGTAATGGTCTCTTCAACTATCTCTCCAAGTTTACTCTTGGGACCTGCTGTTATCTGCACAGAAATCTGGGGGATTTTTTTTTTTAATGGATACATGATGGTGTCAGTAACTGTTATGGTTTGGATGTGAGGTGTCCCCCCAAATGCTCAAATGCTCACCTGTGAGAAGGTTCAGAGGAGAAATGACTGGGTTGTGAGATCCTTAACCCAACCAGTGAATGAATCCCTGATGGGATTAACTGGGTGGTGACTGGAGACAGTTGGGTGTAGAAAGACTGGAGGAGTTGGCATTGGGGGCGTGGCCTTGGGGTCTCTATTTGTCTCTGGAGAGTGGAGTCTCTCTCTGCTTCCTGATCACCATGTGAGCTGCTTCCCTCCACCACACTCTTCCTCCATGATGTCCTGCCTCCCCTCGAGCCCTGAGGAATGGAGCCTGCGGTCTATGGACTGGGGCCTCTGAAACCCTGAGCCTCCAAATAAACTTTTCTTCCCCTAAAATTGTTCTTGTCCTGTCTTTACATCACAGCAGTGAAAAAGTTGACTAGGACAGCAACCTTTCAGGTGAAAAAGTAAATGAACAAATACCCTGTCAGTGGATTCCCATCTGTCTCGGGGCGCATTCCAGCACGGCCTAGTCCTGCTACCTCTCTTGTACCCTCTCTCCATGTGCTTGGTTTGCGTCTGCAGCCACCTCTACTGGGACCCTCTTTCACTCTTCCCAGGCTTCAATGCTCAGGTTAAATTCCTTCTTTAGGAGGCTTCCCTAGCCTCCAGCTAAGCCTTAATTGGTGGTTGTTCTTTGCTCTGCTATAAAACTGACAATGAAGGATGACCTGAAAGGGGCAGAAATAGAAGTGAGGTTCTGGCACAGGCATTCAGGCAAAAGGCATGGTTAGACCAGGAATTGAGGGGTCAACTTGCTGTGGTTGACTTTGTCCCTTGGTCTTTGCAAACCTGGGTAGAACACTGACTGTCAGTGTCCCCTGCTCCAGGTGAGGCACCTCTCCATGCCAAGTTCACTTCTAAAGCTTTCCCTAAGAGCCCCCTAGGAAATTGATCTCAGATGCAGTGGCAGGTAAGCAGTGTAATAAATGGGGCTTTTAAGGTTATTCTGTGGGGCTAGAGAGACTCTTCCCACAAGCAGGGCCCCTTTCCTGCTGCTCCTCTAATTATCATAATTTCTTGCCTAGGGCCCACTGCAGCATTTCTCCTCCAGTGTAGAAGGACATCAGATGGGTGCCATTTTTTTTTTCTTTAGCCCATGATATGCACTCTTACTATAAGGGGAAAGGAGGGAAAGGAAAACCCGCCCATAGATACAGTGCTCATGGTCCACCCTGAAGTACATATGCCCCAGAGAAAGTTCAGGGGACTGATAAAATCAGTCAGATATTGCAACCTATTCATCTGGTGAGTTCCATGATTCTCCATTTCTGGCTACATCGATTTCCTACCCATGGTTAAATTGCAAGCCAGTTGCTGTCTCTCATACTTCCCTGGGCAGAAGGTTGAGTTGGAAATCTGGGGAAAGGGCAGACTTATGTGTCTTTCTAAAGGATTTTGGAGAGATAATTTTGATGATACTCTGCTTGGTTTAATAGTTTGTTGACATCAGCACCAGATTCCATCCATTCCCAGCTACCGTCCCCCACCAAATACCCTGGCCTTTGGTTAAGGTGGGAGGGTCTGCAGAGATCCCCATTAGTTCCTCTTGTATGATGCTCGTTTCTGTATAACTCAGATGTGCTGGGAAGCCGGGTAGTGGCAAATTTGCCCCTGACTTTTCACAAGCAAACGCAATATTGAGAGAAACTGGGCAGGGAAGGGTGATAAAACACAGGCTCCCACACTTGGAGTGTTGGGGAAAGCTATAAATACCATCTGCTCCCATCACCTTGATGGTCTGTATAAGATAAAATGATAGATAAAGACAGGGTTGGCTTGTAGAGCTTTTCTATTTAATGAAGTAAGCAATAGGGACCTGCAGAGATTCACGGGGGAGATGTTTATTACAGCCCTGAAAAATGGCACCATTTGGACAGGCAAGATTGGAGTGGGGAGACCAGACTTAAGAAAAGCAAGCAGGAGAGTGGCAGATGAGACTCAGCAGGAAGACACTTCCCTTTTAATCCCTTAGGAAATCTCAAACTACATCCATGATTCTTTGGTGAGCTAATGTATCTCAGGGGTCCCCTGGAAATATTTTGCAGTGAAATTATGGGAATTTGGTGCCTTGAAGAAGGAAGATCAGGATGTACAGGTGAGAACATCTCAGTGAGAGGTGGAATGCAATTTAAGAAATCAGATGGGAAAGGAGAAGCTTGAGGAGAAATCAGTGGAGGTGAAAGGAATGGTGTGCATCTGAGTTTGACTGAACAGCACCAACTTGTCCTGGGGAAGGAACGGCCTTGTCTAATACTGATCTGATGAATTAACTCGAGATTAATTGTTATAATCATAGTATTATTTTAATTTAATGACCTTACATAATAGCATCTCCCTGCAATTAATCTAACATTAACCCCCACCTTAGTTCCTGGACATAAAGTATGGTTTAGGCTGAAAACATGATGGATAAGAGTCATTGGCTGCTCTGGTACTCTGGACCTATATATAATGTGTCATATCCTTGGACTTCATTTATTTATTTTTTCAGCTTCAGTGTTTTCAAATCTTTATCCCTGAGACTGAGTCTGTTATTTGTGGCTCAATAAGATGTTAGATGTTTTTAACTGGAAAATGTTAACAGCCACCTCCCCCCTACCCTTAGGAGAAGTAAATGTTATATAAATTGAACTTTAATGCTTTTATGGTCCCAGAGGATGATAAAAAACCATTAGCTAATGATGATGGTGATATTCAAATTGTTTTTAATTGTAAAATAATTTTTATAACCTGCGATGCTATTCCGTTGCTTTTCAGACTTAGGAAAAATTTATGAACATTTACATAAATGTATGTAAGTTAGGCACCAGGCATAAAAATGGCTTAAATCTCTTCCTATGTGTGTTTGCATCCCAAGCAATGTCAGTGTCTGGCTAAAAACCCGCCTGCACCAATTATAACAAAATGTCAGATTCTCCTACAGTTTCCCATTATTAAAAATATCTGTGTCTTAAATTTACTTTGTCAGGGGAATGTGCTTGGTGATTATCATTTTGTGTTACTCTAGGGAGTTAAAAACATTTATATTATATTTCAGTTCCACTAAAATAATGACATTCACCGCCACACACGTATCTACATGTATACATAAATGTATTTGAGACAGTTCCCCTTAACAAAAGATGGTTCTAATATTGTCTGAAATAAACTTTTTAAAAAAGCTTTGTTTCCTATCACTGAGTAGTGTCATACCATTCTTATTTTTTTTCTGCACTCCTGAAATAGGTAAGACAACATAATATGTTATGCTCATTAAAGAACAGAGTTTCAATTTCAGGGATGGAATTGCCAAGTTCATTATTTCTGGGAAAGGAACAAATACACCAACCCACTCCCACAATGAAAGAGCATGTGAACAAATGAAGTATATCTATTAAAAAATGGAATGTTCTGTCTTTGAGTTGCGTTGTAGTTATTTTCTTGCTTTTTCTTCTCCCCACAGCAGATGTTGGATTCCCCTCCTTGAAATGGGCCATGAGGAATTACTTTTAATTTTCTTTTCATTAATTATTTATATACTGTATATCAGTGTAACACCCAGCTCTTGAACACCCCCCGGCACACCCCCTCCACCACCCCATTACATCCTCACCTGTTTATTCTTCCAGGAAGAGATCACAGAAGGAACACTTCTAGAAAGTTCTATTCCAGCTATGTGCAGAACCATGTCAGAACCTTCTTATCACATCTGTGGGTTAGATGTAGCCCTACTGCCTTTGGAAAAATGTTTCAGAAGGATGGAGTACGTCCCTGTCTAGTTAAAAAGACCAAGAAAGACCATCTATTTATTTACTAATTCCTATCTCAAAGCCAGGTCAACATTTAACTCAGTAGCTGTACCAGACAGTCAATCTAGAGGGTAATGTAAGGAAATTGAAAGACTATAAAGAAGATGAAGCAGGACAGAAAGGATCTTATGAGGCGGGGTGACCTGTGCATGTGGTTCTAGTTTCTGGGGAGGCTGATGAGGGAGGATCTCTTGAGCTCAAGAGTTTGGAGCCAGCCCTGTGCAATATAGTGAGACTTTGCCTCTGTTTCACAAGAAAAGAATTACAGGGCTGAGGGCGGAGCTCAGTAGCCTTGGTTTCCATCCCCAGCACCCTCCCCACACCAAAAGAAAAAAGAAAAAAAAAAAAAACTTAGTATTGCTATAATGAAATGAAAAACTACACTGTCTTCTTATATCCATGTATTGAGATTTTTCACTTGTCAATAGTTGAAGAAGACACTTTCATACTTCTTTTCAAAACCATTTTTGAATATAATGTCCTTTCTCATTGACATACAGTGTGACATATGGAAGGAGTCTTGGTTATTCATGTCATAGCTATCTTTTTTTCATCCTGGAATAGTACCACAGTGTGACTCTTAACCTCCTTAAAACACTCATTAATGAAATTATGTTGGAATGTACCATTCTTCTGATTTTTCTCTTTTATTCTGTTGCCTTGTTGAGCATATACAGAAAGTTGAGTTGAAGACTTGTTAGGATTCCACATTAGTATTAACTCGAAGTCTCCCCCTCGTATCACTGAATCACTACAAATAAAAACTGGTACTGTGATGCATGTTGCTTTTCTATACATACCACCTGAAAAAAGAGAGCAAATAAAACCGTGTATGTTTAACTGGGAACAGTTGAGAATTAATGCTAAATTAAAATATTGTCACACAGATTAGTAGAAGCAGACACACACACAGTCAAGTCTCCAATGCCTTTCTCTTTACTGTGAACACTGAATAATAATTATTTTACGAAGGTAGTGCATTGTAAATATTTATAAACAGAAATGTAAAACAGTGAGACCACAGTGAATAAATTATTTTGAAATATTTTAAAATCCAGTTTTTATATGCTTTTTAGTAAAAAAAATTATTCATGGTGATCAATATTTCTTTCGCACTTGCCATCTGCTCTGCTTCTTTGGCTGTGCAGTTCTAGGTGAATGATGTACTGTGCTGTATAATTCACTCCACAAATTTATTGACTTGGATGCAGCATTTGTAGGGAGAGCGTGCAAACATGTAATCACTGAGCAGAGGTCTTCTGGTGTTGGGGATTGCCAATTCTTTCCCATCCAGTGGACCAATTAGGTGATGCTGTCTCTTCTCTTAGGTGTTACTGAAGGACACCAGAACTATCAGATGGGAGGAATTTATTCCACATCATCTGGAAACACTACTCAGAATATCATCTTGTGTCCTGCAGGCAATTTTTGTATTTTTCTGTTATATCTGTTTCATCTAAAATAGAAGTTGTAAAGAACTCTTTGTCATATCAATTCCTTTTTTAAATTTTATTGATTGATTGGTTTTGACACCAGGAATTGAACTCGGGGGTGTTTAACCACTGAGCCACATCCCCAGCCCTTTTTATTTTTATTTTGAGACAGGGTCGCTAATTTGCTGAGGGCGTTGCTAACTTGAACCTGGGATCCTCCTGCCTCAGCCTTCTCACCTGCTGGGATTACAGGCTTGCACCTCCACACCTGGCTTCAATTCCATTTTAATTGATTCTCAGCTGCCAGCCTTATACCCTGGATTCCGCCCCCTCCCACCTGGAAGCCTCAGTTAGGGTCTTTGGACTGAGACAATGGCACTTAAGTGGTTTGGCCACCCCTTGCTTCATCTGAAAGCAGTGTGTATAGCTGGTTAATAATCTGTGACTCTTTGTTTTTGTTTCCTGGCTTGGGGGACTTGCCTTAATGAGGTGTTATATGTTTCCTTGTTTTGTTGAACATCCTGTCCATCCCCCTAAGCAAACCATCATGGACTTTATTATTGTTTTAAATTTCACCCTGTTCAGGCTGAGGTTTTGGCTCAATGGTAGAGCGCTTGCCTAGCAGGTGTGAGGCCCTGGGTTCAATCTCCAGCATTACATAAAATAAATAAAATAAAGATATCGTGTCCATCTACAGCTAAGAAAATTAAAAAATAAATAATCTGCCTGTCCTAGGAGGGTTACAAATAGTCAAGAACTTTTCTTGAAACTGGTAAGATGATAGCAAGGGAGTGGTGTTGCTGGTATCTCTCAGGACTGATGAGGGTCAAAGGTCTTAATGAGGCCACTCTTGATTTTGTTCTTTAAATTAATTGCTGTCTTTGGTATGCATCCAGTCCTCCCCTTTTATGTGCTGCTTTACATATATTGCTGTTGTGGTCTGCTTCGATGCTGGAAGGCAGAATCTACAGACACAGGAATGGAGTTCTTCTCATCTCTGTTTCCTGCTGCAGAGCATAGAATATATAGTTGATAATTACTTGTTAAGTTGAAGACAGTCAAGTTCTTCAAGTCTAAATACCCTCTGGACCCTCATTGTATCAGTCAAAGACCATTTGGTGTTGAGAATAGAAATCAGTAGAAAGTTTCTTTTAAAGCAAAGGCAGGAGTTTACTTGGAGAATACAGGAGTGGGTCTGTTGGATTCAGCTGGGGAGCACATCCAGCCAGGACTCAGGGAAAGAGACAGTGCAGGGATCTCAGGACTCTAGCATAAACTATCACTCATGGACTGTCATGTGATTCATGATCTGTTGTCTCAGCATCTGTCAGTCTATGGAGACAGCATCTTTCCCTGTCCATAGAGCCCTGTCCCTCTGAACCATTAACTAAGAATCTATCCAGATGGCTGTGTTTCCTTCAGTTTCTATAAGCCTAACTTCAGATTCCCTGTAGAGACAATACTGTGGGTTTTCTGTGGATCCAGAGGGTTTTTTTTTTTTCCCGGAGGGCGGGGTGGTGGATTAATCCAAAGCCTTGGGGAAAGAAAGACATCTAACAGAGGGTCATTCTAGCTGGGTGCAGTGGCTCACACCTGTCATCCCAATGTCTTGGGAGGCTCAGACAGGAGGATTGCGAGTTCAAAGCCAGCCTCATTAACTTAGTGAGGCCCTAAGCAACTGATTAAGACTCTGTCTCTAAATAAATATACAAAGGGCTGGGGAAGGGGCTCAATGGTTAAGCATGCCTCGATTCAACCCCCAATACCAAAAAAAAAAAAGTGTCATCTCATTTGGAGAGCTACCTTGCCTTCAGATAGATGGGTTCTCTAAGGGGTGACTGTAGATGGACAGAAGTCATTGGTGAAATCATGTGCTCGGTATCTACAGCACAGTTCACCAAAGACCTTGGGCAGTGAACATATTCGAAGGGAGAAAATAATGCCCATGTTTGGTTTTTTTCCCTCAAATTTTTGTATCCTTGCCAAAGTCGTGTTTACTTCTCTCAAATGTACCACCTGCAATATTTGATCCATATGCCATCCTATATAAGAAACCTTTCTGGAACACTGAGCCCAGAGTGGTCTAGTTTTTTCTTTATGCTTTTAGAGAATGATCTATTCCTATTTGTGAGAGTCATACATGCTCGGCAAGTGCATCCCCCTGAGTTTCCAACCCTGGGCCATGTTGCCCCTTGCTCCTGTTTTCCATGTGGCCTTCATATAGCCATCAGAGGTGGGCTGCAGTGTCACCTCTCCAGATCCCCTCTGCTGTTGTGGATTCTCCCAGATAGTTGCACCTCCCATTCTGTTATTTCCTTTTCTTTTTCACAAATTGGAGTTGTACAAGTGGGTGCTCGGTTAATCCATTAATGCCTTTCTCTTTCTCTAGACTACAAGACCCTGAAGTCTCTCCTGCCTTGTTTCCCTTGGGGCTCATTGCTTGGTATACGGTGGGAGCTCCATATATGTTTCTTTCACGTGCATCTGTGTGGTTGTCATTCATCTCCCAGAGGCTCATCCTTTTGAACAACTGACACTGAACCCTCTGTTAGGCCATCTACATGAGGGCGATTAATTCTCAGTCTGCTGCCCTGCCATGAATGTGGCACTCCATTATGAGCATAATACAATCATTGAGCTTTTGGGGTTGTTTTTCTGCATCATTGGATCAAGTCATAAACCTAAGTTATGAAATCTACTCTGGAGACTGAGTCTAAGTAAAACAGATCAATGCAATCTGTCTCGGGAAAAAGAAATTTAATATACTCTGCCTGACAGCTGACTAGAGTCATTGTATTTTGCCTCCTAAATGCAGGACTAATGGTCCATATATGACAAGAGGTGGGGTTTTTATTTTTACTTTTTGAGGAGTGAGAGAGACAGTTTTGGCCTCCTTGTTTTGGGATCAGAGGACAAGATGGTTTTAAGCTTGGCGCTTTGGGTAGTGGAAGAATCATACTTTTAGAGTGGGACTCCTCATGGAGCCTGGTGATGGCCAGTGCACAGGCAGTGAGAATCCACCAACACAAAGAGAAGCAATTAAGTGAGTTTGTTTATTGGAGGATGAGAAGCTGCAAGGTAAACACATCTGTGGGCTCAGCAAGGATCTGGGTTTATGTGGGCTTCTGACTTCTTTGTTTACCTTTGATGGCTTTCAGCTAGATGAAGAGTGATTGACAGATTCCTCTGCCTTGATTTGGATGTGAAGCTCATGGGTGAGACAATGCAAGAAGGTTCAGAGGAGAAATGATTGGGTTGTGAGAGCCTTAAGCCAATCAGTAAATTAATCCTCTGATAGGGATTAACTGAGTGGTAACTGGAGAACTGGAGGTAGGAGGGGTGTGGCTGGAGGAGGTAGCATTGGGGGTGTGGCTTTGGGGTCCATATTTGTCTCTGGAGAATGGAGTCTCTCTCTGCTTCCTGATCACCATGTGAGCTACTTCCCTCTGCCACACTCTCCTGCCATGATGTTCTGCCTCACCTTGAGCCCTTGAGGAATGGAGCTGGCCTTCTGTGGACTAAGATCTCTGAAACTAAACTTTTCCTCCTCTAAAATTGTTCTGGTCAGATCTTCTAGTCACAGCAGGGAAAGGCTGACTGTAACCCTTGCCCATACTGCTTGTTACACGTGCACCAAATGCTTGTTCCAGGTTTTAAATCAAGGGCATGAGATGCAAATAATATGTATGAGGCCTTAAACAGGGAACTTTCTCTTCTTCAGTGACTTTAGATCAAACTTGCTGGTCCGTGGGGCAATATGTGCATGCTCATTGGAAAAGTTGAAAAATCTTTTGAAAAACAGAATCTTGCTGTTTACAATTTGCAGAAATTAGTTCCTCCAATAACCATACCGTGGTTTAGCACTTTAGTTATGCTCATTTTTTTTCTGTATTCTTGGGGTAATTGTAGCGTGACCCTTTAATGCCCCAAATAAGAATGGTTAGGCATTGTTCCTTTGGTTTGGACACTCTTTTCTTGCCTGAAGTCTTGTTCTAACTGAATTATACCCTATCTTAAAAACTCAGACTGGGAAAATTCAGCCTTGCTTGAGAAACCTTCTCTTGGTATTTTTTTTTTCTCAGTTTCAACAATCAACTAATACTGAGTAGAAGCGGCTTTCTTTAGACCAGTTGTTCTCAAAGTGCAATCCCTAGACCAACAGCATCACATCAACTAGGGACCTGTACAAAATGCACATTTGCACACTGAGACACTCTACGGTGGGTGCAGCAACCTCTGAGGAGGCCCTTTAGTGATGCCCATCTGGCTGGAATTTAAAAAGCTATTGCAGACTGAACTTGGGCTTTGAAGTTTTCCACAGTCTCCACTCTGCCCCGCTGCCTTGCAGTAGTAGGCTCCTATCATTGAATTAATTACCTTCCTGGTGCCTGGAGACATTTTTGTGTGAGGTCTTAAGGATTTTAGGGTTGTGATATACTCTAGTTCTTTTGAGTTCTGCCTCAGTAGGTCTGATGCCTTAAGCTCCTTAACTCCTTTAAGCTCCTCTCAGCCCAAGTCAAAATATATGATGGAAAGGACATGTCTCCAGGAGTGTGCTTAACACCCCAGAAGATTGTTGACAGGTATGCTGACTCTCGGCACATACCCTGGATGGAGGACTATCTCAAAAGAAGGTCCTAATTTTATTCCCTAAAATAAAAGGTAATCACCTTTTTTTCTAAACATACTAGCAAATTATAGGATGTGGAATCAGGTTACCTGTTTGCAAAGTCTTTGTTCCTGAAATTGCCTGGTTCGAGGAGCATTGTTAACGTCTCTGAGTATAACTTTCCTCATCTATAAAAGGGGTATAACAACTCATCTCAAGGAGAAACATGGAGATTTAAGTGGTATAGATAGAGAAACCACCTCCTTAGCTGGAAGGTTCACTTTTTCCTATCTATAATCAAACTTTCTGAAGAATAAATGCATACTTTAGGAATCACAGAGGAAAATGAGAAGCTTATTTGTAGATTATTTTTAAGAAAACATATAGTTTGTCATACATCAATCATGTGTATACTACATATAATGTCATGAATCATATTTTGGGTTTTTTTGTTTTGTTCTGTTTTTGATAATAAGGATTGAACTCAGAGACACTGTACCAGTGAGCTATTTTTACCACTTTAGTTATTTTTATTTTCCTGATTTTTTTAATTTTAAGGCAGAGTCCCTAAATTGGTTAGGACCTCACTAAATTGCTTAAGCTGGCCTTGAACTTGCAATCCTCCTGCCATAGCCTCCCGAATCACTTGAATCACAGATAAACCACTGAATTGGGTAGGTAAATGGTTTTTGATGCTTAATATTTGTGAGGCGCTGCTCTAGATAGGGGTGGGGACATCACAGAGGGCTACTTAGGAAAGATCCATGCTTTTGTGGTGCTCCTATCCCACTTGGGAGATGGAGAGAAGAGACAATAATAAATTGTATGAGAAATTGTAGCGCATGCCTGTAATCGTGGAAGCTCATGAATTCATAGCCAGCCTCAGCAACTTAGCGAGGCCCTCAGCTACTCAGCAAGACACTGTTTCTAAATAAAATTTTTTTTAAGGGCTGGGGATCAGTGGTTAAGCGCCCCTGTATTCAATCCCTGGTATCCCGTCACCACGCCCCCCAAAATCAAATGTAATTCCATATGTTCTTTCAGATAGTATTCTATGTAGTACCTTAGTAACAGTTACTCATTTAATGCCTCCAGGTAGCGTACAGCCATCTGGAAAAGTATCAGTGGAATTGTAAGCAGTGGTGTGAAATGTGCTCAGTGCTTCTAACCCACGCTGTCCTGTGGGACAAGTTGGTGGGGCCTTGGGCACATGGTGCGTTATCTTTTCCAGGAATGTGGAACTAAATTGATGGGACTGAGAGAACCATTTTATTCTATCATCAGTAAAGCAGTTTGGAGACTTTCCCAAAGATACTGCAGAAAGGCTGTATAATATCAACCATGACTTAGGATAAAATTAGCCCTCTTCACTAACGTGGGGAATGAGGTAGGTAATGCCCGGGGCGGGTATTGCTCAGATGGCTCACTCCTGGACAGCGTTGCCACAGTCCACATTTATTTACAGTGGGTTACAAGTTAATGACCCCCCTGTACCCTGATTCCAGAACTAAAGGTTTAGGAGAGATCAAAACCCTCCGTCAAACACAGTTGAATTCTAAATCACTGCACTGCCCTTCCCTGGAGGGAAAAACGATAGGACCTGTTCCGCTTTTCTCCAGGAACCTCTAAAGCCAATAATTCTGCACTCATGTGGATCTCCTCTTGTCTTGACTGGCTCGGCCCCTTTTTTCTGCTCTTGGTTATAGTTTCTTTGGGTCCGTGGCTTTCCATGCATGGCTCAGCCTGACTTCGGACTTTATTCCCTCTGCTCTTTTTAAAGCCTTTTTGATGAGGTGCTCTATCCTCCAGCCCACACTGTTGTCATTTGATTATGTGTCACCTCAGTGACCTAGAATTTCAGAAGGAATGCAGTAGAGATCAGTGCCTGAATTATGCAGCCTTTTCTTAAAAAAAAAAAAATTCTAACTAAAATGAAATGATTGTGTAGTTAGTAAGTAGTTAGTAAAGAAAGAATCCACAACGACAATGTTCACTGAGGGCCTTTGGGGTGGGCTGATATTATTAATGAATGAAGAATGTTTGAGTTATTGAAGTGGGTTTTTCTAAAGTCCCTACAAGGATAGTTTTCGGTGTCCTCAGTCATTCCGTCATTCTTCCATGGGTATTTATCATGGTCCGACTGTGTGTTCAGCCTTGGGCAATAATAAAGCTCTGTTTTCATCCAGTTTGTGTCCCTGTGACCAATATAACTGGCCAAGAACAATGTAGAGGAGGAACCATTTATTTTGGCTCTTGGTTTCAGAGGTCTCAGTTCATGGTCTGCTGACTCCATAGCTGTGGGCCCAGTGTGAGGCAGAACCTCATGGTGTGGAAGGCTGCGGTGGAGGGAAGTGGCTCGGGACATGACAGGCAGGAAAGGGGGAGAGAGAGAATAAGAGCACATGCATACGCTCAGCTTGCCAGGGGCAAAAATATAAAAATATTTATATAAACAGTTCTGCATTCTCTCATAAGAGCTTTGGGGGGACACTTCATAATCCTAACTGTATGCTCCAATTAATAACAGCTAATACTTAACCATATAGCATGCTGTTTGCAGGGTACCATTTAAAGCACTTAATCTCATCCCTTGCTATGAGTTAGGTACGGTTATGAACCCCATGTTGCAGACAAAGAAATCGAGGTGCAGAGTATTTAGTAACTTTCCCAGGGCTGCTTATAACCCTCTAACTCCTGTATTCATGGTCATATAGTATATAGCATATAGCTATATGATGCTTTTATTTATTGAACTTATCTGGTTGAACTGGGTCCATGCAGTTTTATTTTTAGGATTCTCGAAGCAAACCTGACCTCTATAGCATAAAAACGGGTCTTTATTCTAGTTCTGCCTGTGTTGTTACAGGATTCAAATTAACAGAGTTTGAAGGAAAGTGATTTAAGCACGGTTACCATGCCTCTCCACCTGACTTGTGACTTGCATGTCAAGAAGGTCTTCCATATTGACTGGCACTTAGCATGTGATATTTGGTTATGGAGTTTAACTTGGGCAGCACCTTGCATGCGTAGCTACCTGCTGGCGAATACTTGATGCCCTGGGATGTATCCGAACCAGTGGAGCATTGCAAGTTAATTACCAGTGAGCACAGCAGGTAGTGCTGGAAACAGGCAGCCACAAGCAATTCAGGGATGAGATATTACTTGAGACATCTGATATTGGGTTGTTAATGAGTCATTCTGATGAGTGGGAAATAGAGAATGTGAAGAAGGCCAAGTACAGCTCTAATCTAGAGGAATGTTGGTTCTGATGGAAGGTGGATGGGCTCTGAACCAAATCATTGTTTTAAGCTCTGGCTTGCTGCTGTGAGGGTGTCATGTGGTGGCACCAGTAGAATTGTAGGACAGGGATTCAGTATTGATAATGCCACTTCCATCCCATATGAAAAACATCTGTTAAGGTGATCAGGCACAGTCACTTAGTTTTCATTTATTTATTAGTTTTTGTGTGTTTGTTGGTTTTATTTATTTTTTTACTTTATGAATTTGAGAAAGATCTATTGGGTATCCATTTAGAGGTCCATCAAGATATAAGGGGAACAAGTGGGAGCAAAAAGGACAGGTGGCTCTAGACGTTTTATTTAAGGTTTAGCTACTACAGTGTGGAAGTTACAGAATGTGTCTTGATTCAGCAGTGGTCTAGCAAGCAATTTGCTTTTACTTACTTGCATGATTATTATAATGCCATTTAAGGGTAGCCCCTTAGCCAAAGTTCTCTCCTAGCTGTAAGAATTATAGTCAGGCCGGTAGGAGGTAGGAGTTGTGGCAAACTCAAAGGCTCAAAGGCTTTCAGGTGAATCAAGGGGATTAACAGTTTCAGAGGAAAGTGATAGTTTTCTGAAGCTTATGACAGAGCAGACTGATCTAGGATAAGGGTTCAAGGAAGTTTCTTGAAGAAGTGAAACTTAGGCTGAGATGTGACATGGATCCTATACCTGACCTGGGCTGTCACTGGAGACCCCATACAGGGCTGGTCAAAGGAGGAATGTGGCTACTTGTCTCCATATTCCTAGTGGGGAGATGGCTCTGTTAACGAGGGCCTCTGATTATGATTGGATATCTTGCATTGATCATAGAGGCTTTTTAACAAACTAGGGAGACTGGCGTGTTAAGACCTCCATTAGAAAAAAAAAATTGTTCTTAACTCATTTTTATCATCAAGACCTTCAATTCATCTCAGCCTTTTCAGTTCCCTAATCTCCTTGTCAGAAGTGGTGAGAAATATTAACCCACCCTAGGAATGGTCTCAAGCCTCATTTCAAATGTTAGTAATGCATCAAAACCCTAAGTCTTACATTAGCTGCATTTCAGATGTCTTGATTCATTCCCTTCTTGGGAAGGAAAGGTATACACTTAAAAGCAGAAAAGGGCTAATGACATAATAATTTATAATCATAGCCTTCAGATCAGAAATGGGTGACATTCTGCCAGATTCAGTGCACAGAGCTGCCACTGAACACAGATTATAAATTTGGCTAATTTGAGCAGATGCTTCCCTTGCTGGGCTAAGATTGGCCATGCCTATTTGACAGGTTATAGAAATAGTGGCTATAATGTTGTAGGAAAACATTTTTTAAAATAGAATTCCTGGGACAAGGAGAATGGATTTTTAAAAAAACAATTTTTTTTAAACACATTGATGGACCTTTATTTTTATGTGGTGCTGAGAATCTAACTCAGTGCCTCACACGTGCTAGGCAAGTGCTCTACTACAGTCACAACCCCAGCCTGAGAATGGATGCTTTTAAACATGGTTGATGGATGTATGTCTAAGCAAAATGTTATGCGAGTTTTTGGTAATATGTATATACATTGATTTCAGATTTTTCTCTAAAGAGCATGCTAAACAAGCATTTTCCTAATAATGATGATATGAATAATTTTTAAAAAAATTTCTTGCACTTCTCTGGGGAGATAAAAGAGAAGTTATATTCATTGTAAAATATATAAAGCAGTCCCAGTTGGAAGTTGAGTCAGAATAATGAAAAACTGTTCACAAGAACATGTTTATTTCTTCCATGAAATAATTGGTGCAGACTTTAAGCTAAGTGGTTGCTTCCTTTTGGGTCTTGAACAAGTACTACATTTGACTCATAAAATGGTCAGAACCCTTAAGCATAAAACATATTTTATCAAACATTTGTAGAGTGGTGATTTTTACAATCGTGGATATATAATTTCATGCTCTGATTTTCTTCAATGGACTTCACCTCTATATTCAGAGCTCTGCTGGTACCATCCCACGAGGTATACCCTCTCATTGTTGGGACAGGCAGTCTATTATTCCCCTTTTCACATTAAAAATAGGGGTAGGAAGGTTATCTGGGCATAACTGCTCCTTTGCTTAATTGCATTTTCTTAGATTCTTATATTCCTGCATGTGGACTCATCGGATGGAAGTGTGAAATTTGTTAAAAAAATCTTATATATATTATAACTAACTAGTGTTTGTCAGCATTTTGTTCCTGTGACCAAAAGGGGTGGGAGGGGGAGAATCCTGATAACAACATAGAGGGAAAAACTGTTATTTTGACTCATGGTGTCAGAGGATTTAGGCCAAGGTCAGCTGGCTCCTAGTTAGAAACATCATGGTGGAAGGACCTGGTGGAAGAAAGCTTTACCTTCATTCAAACCCTGAAGTTCTTTGAGAGATGGTGTCTGCACTCTGCATATTTTACTGAAAAGATAAGGTCATATAGGATTAAGATCAAGAGCAAAACCTTGAGTCTTAGATTCACTAGGATTTGTATTCTCACCGCATGTGCCTTGGTGCATGAGTTTACATACTTGTGTAATGGGAAAGTGATACTAGATTTGACTTAGGACAGAGTGAGGAATAAAATCAACAATGCAGGCCAATTACCTGGGTCAGTGAAAGGTTCCTGGGAGGTAGTGAAAACCACACAGCAACGGCAGGAGCTGTGTGCACAGTTCTTCATGAGCCAGAGTCCCTTGTCCCTCACTCATAGTCTAATGTATTCTAGATGCAGATCCCAAGAAATATGAGGCCTGCTGGGTGCAATGGCTTGGGAAGCTGAGGCAGGAGGACCCCACGCTAGTCTCAGCAACTAAGTGAGGCACTTAGCAACTCAGTGAGACCCTGTCTCTAATAAAATATTTTTTAAAAAAGACTGGAGATGTGGCTTTGTAGTTAAGTACCCCTGTGTTCGGTCCCTGGCACCAAATAAATAAATAAATTGAAAAATGCTTTGAATACTTGGATTAATGAATATATAATAAGAGTGGTAACAAATAATTATGTTGCAAATGCATTGATTATTTTCATGGGGAATGTTATTGAATTAGTAAGATAATTAAAAAGTTGGGGATATAGTAATCTCATGTTGAATTATGTGAATTATGTGAATTATCTTTCTCAGATTGATGAAAACAGGGTAGATGTCATTCAGGGAAGCAGGGAGTGGGTGTGGTGGATAGTAGAGGATAATTGGGACTAAAGCAAGGAAGTGAGATGGCTCTGGGCTTGGCAAGATGAACCTTGGTAAAATTCCCCCCACCCCCGCCCCTGGAAATACACTTCAGACTCAGGGTCCTCCACTCCCTCTATCTTGCATGTGTTTTGTGGACCCTGGTGTGCACATCTGGCTATTAGCACAAATACATTTGGCATCTTGAACCTGCCAAGGGACAGCCTGGGGAGCCTCTTGAGGGGTAACAGGAGAGGAGGAACACAGGGATCGTGATTTTCACCTTGGAAAGTGGCCCTGGATGGATGGTACGTGGCTGTGTGCCTTCTCAATCACACCGGTGGGACAGATTAATTTATGTGGGAGTGCAAATTAATATGAAACCAATGAGGTTGTTTTGAGATTAATGCATTTCAAAATCAGCTGAAGATCATTCTGAGTTGAATTTTGAGGCAGAACGATCTTCAGTGGTAGATAGATTCCTATCATCCCTTTTAGCAAAGATAATTGTTCATTTGACTTTGGTCGTAAATATCCTTAAGCGAGGTAGTGAAGTGCTACTTTTTTTTTTTTTGGAATGATGTGAGATCCATCTTCTGATTGTTTGTGTTTATCATGTCAACTCAAGTTATTTTAATTCACCAGCATAGGCTACCTGGGTGGCATTTTAAATTGTACTGAGAAACTCCACATCTCAAGAGGAAGAGGAAAGAATGCTTTTAACTCCTATCATCTTCTCATCTGTATCTGTGTTTTATGTTGGGAAGTCTATATATTAGTCCATGTTTTAATAAATGACCACCAAAGTAATGCAGAAAACTGAGGGAAATATCTAATGTGGCCTGAAGAAACCACAGTTGCCTTTTCAAATTTGTTGTTGCTACATTTGGAAGCTAATGTAATGTCAGAAATAATATCAAGTAGATCTTCATACCTTCATTACTCTGGGCCTGAGAGAGAAAGTCTTCATGTTTGGAAGTGGTCCTGCTCCAATCATGCCCTGCATGTTCCTCCTGAGACTAGAGCTGGGTAGAGGGATCACAAGCACCTCAGCCTGCCAGGAACAAAGAGCTAGTGGAGTGGTTTGATCGATTTCTCTTGGTGTCCTGCAATTTGCTTCTCTTTTGGATCTCAGAGAGAGGAACAACCTATACCGTATCGATCCTTATAGAAATTTCAAGTTTAATATTAAGCACAGTATTAAGTGATGCTTCTCTATGTGACCTGTCTCAGTAAACATGGTTCAGAGGTTCCTGCTCAAAGAATTGTCTGTTCTTTACCAAATAATTTTTTCTCTTGTTTTTCTGAGATGGGTGTTTTGGAAAGAGTTACTGAAAAAAACTTGATGCTAATAAATGAAAACAACCTCGCCTAATTGAAATTCTCGAAAGGTCTCAATTTCCCCTTAAAAAGTAGTCCTGCAGTTGAACACCAAGGTTGCAACGAGAATATAAACTGATTACAGCATGCTTCCTCCTCTGTCCAGTATCTTCTGAAAATGGTTATTTTATATTGAGACTTTTTCTGCATTAGCAGTTTTATCTGCAAGGAAAGGACTTCTAATTTGCTAATTAGAGCACTTGTTTTTTTTTTTTATTTTTTTTTTATTTTTTTTTTTATTGTGGGTTGTTCAAAACATTACAAATTTCTTGACATATCATATTCCACACTTTGATTCAAGTGGGNTGATTGTTTTCTCTATTTCTACAAGAAATGCCGTTGGGATTTTGATTGGCATTGCATTAAACCTATAGAGAACTTTTGGTAATATCGCCATTTTGATGATGTTAGTTCTGCCAATCCATGAACAGGGTATATTTTTCCATCTTCTAAGATCTTCTTCTATTTCTCTCTTTAGGGTTCTGTAGTTTTCATTGTATAAGTCTTTCACCTCTTTTGTTAGGTTGATTCCCAAATATTTTATTTTTTTTGAAGATATTGTGAATGGAGTGGTTGTCCTCATTTCCATTTCAGAGGATTTGTCGCTGATATACAGGAATGCCTTTGATTTATGCGTGTTGATTTTATATCCTGCCACTTTGCTGAATTCATTTATTAGCTCTAATAGTTTCTTTGTAGAGCCTTTTGGGTCTGCTAGGTATAGAATCATATCATCTGCAAATAGTGATAATTTAAGTTCTTCTTTTCCTATTTTGATGCCTTTAATTTCTTTCGTCTGTCTAATTGCTCTGGCCAATGTTTCGAGAACTATGTTGAACAGAAGTGGAGAGAGAGGGCATCCCTGTCTTGTTCCAGATTTTAGAGGGAATGCCTTCCAACTGTTTTGGAAATCACTAAGCATTTTCTTTGGGACCAGAGCTCTTGAACTAAAGAATTCTAGCTAGGTTCATCAGTGTGGTGGACAGGAATTGACATATGCTTGCAACTCTCAATGTTCAGTTCTAGGATCTGGAAGGAAAAAAAAAAAGTATATTCTGCCTCCTGCTTAGTCACAAACTGTGGATCTTCCCTATTAATCCTATTTTTTAGATCCATCTTGCCAAACATGTTTCTTCCTTGTATTGTCTCAAACAATTATTCCTTTCTGATATTTACCTCTCTTTTCTTTCCTTTTTCTTCTCTGTTTTAAACATAGAGAGAGATCACCATGAAATTGTCAATTCATGGTGTCAAAAAACTGTCGTCAGGGACAATTTTTTTCTCCTTGATATTAGTGATACTTAAATAAAAGATTGAAGGATTGCAGAACCACACTATAGAGTCACATTTCGAGCCCACGTTTTTTCTCATCAATTCTAGTTAGCATGTTTTGACTGCAATTACTGACCATAATCCCTCATAACAGTCTTCATATAATCGGGTTGGTATTGTTTCTTAAGTATTTTATTCCCTTAAATTGGACAGAACCTGTTAGTACACAAAAGTCTATGATATTAATTTTCATTAAGGTAACATTTCCATCAATTTTTCCTTTCATCTTAATCTCTCCGTGTTTGTGGCATGAGTCTTCTCAAAGGTGGTGTGATAATTAGGGAATATGTGTCTTTCTGTGGCTGGTTGTCTTCAGACAACAAAAATTGTTGCTAACTCACTTGTTTCTTTTGTTCCCCGCCTACAGACACATAGTTTTATTGAAAATAGTACAGTGTTTTCGCAAGTACTTGGGTAATTAATTATCAGCGTCTTCTTATTTTCAAAGGTGCTGATAGGTGATTCTATCCAGTCTTTGAAGTTGCTGAGTAATGGGCTCAGATTTCAAATCTAATAAGGATCCAGAGTTGAAATTGACCTCTAGATTTAACTAACACCAGAACAGCCCAGAAGGACTTACTCATTTAAATAGGACTGTAGTAGGAATGTTAAGAGGGCATCTGGAGCCCTCTGAGTTTGAATCTTGCCTCTACACTTTATTTATTTTTTTTAATATTTATTTTTTAGGTGTTTTTTGGTGGACACAACATCTTTATTTTTTTATGTAGTGCTTAGTATTGAACCCAGCGCCCCGCGCATGCCAGGGCAAGCGCACTACCGCTTGAGCCACATCCCCAGCCCCTCTACACTTTCTTAATGGTGTGATGTAAATACTAAAGAGTTTGATCTTTCTAGGCTATGGTTTCTCCATTCATAAACATTGGAGATAATTTTTTGGCGGGAGCAAGTAAGATCGTTGGTGGACCTAGACTATTATCACTGGCCTGCATATATTACCTGTTAATAAAGAATGGTTTTGGAGGGGTGGGGACTTGACACCTGTTTACTGGGGCAGAGATGTTGGATAGCTTATTCAACCCTCATACCCTCACATGCCCTATCTAAAATGCAAGGATAATAGTGGAATTTCTGGCCTATAGTTGATTTGAGAATTATGTGAGATGACTCTTTTACTTTGCACAAATGTCTGCTAACAGCTAGCACTCGATGTCAGCTCATAGTTTCAAGGATATTTTCATTATTCTTAAGGCACGTTTTCCTTCACCTTAACTCTTGGTGATGCTGATATGAGGCCTGAGGAATGTGGACTTTGTAATGAAGTTCCCAGGTCCCAAACACCAAGCAACAGGCTTTGGTTCAGTGTTTGGAACCCCTGTCTCCCTTATCCCCAGCTATGCTCAGTGTCTTGTCATATAAATCCTAAACAGAAAGTGTGTTTCACTTACAAATAAAATTCCAGCTGGTGCATGCCTGTAATCTCAGCAGCTCAGGAGGCTGAGGCAGGAGGATCGTGAGTTCAAAGCCAGCCTCAGCAAAAGCGAGGTGCTGAGCAACTCAGTGAGACCCTGTCTCTAAATAAAAAAAAGAAAGAAAGGGCTGGAGATGTGGCTTAGTGGTCAAGTGCTCCTGAGTTCCGTCCCCAGTTCACACACACACACACACACACACACACACACACACACACACACATTCCAGGGTTTTTCTCTGTATGATACTTAGCAGAAAAAGTGTTTAACTTTTTTCTTTATCAGTATAAGTCTTCTGTAAGTCTTGTAATTGAATGGTTTTTTTCTACAATGATCTGTTTAGCCCTCCTGTATTGGATGCCCACTCCGACACCTGTTGGTCTACCAAAGCGAGGAGATTTGTGAGAACAGTGTTCTGATATTTCACTGGGGAAGTCTCTGTTACCCGCTGCTTTGGAACCCTGCAGTGTGTTGAAAACATGACTTGATTTTCCAAGTTCAGCCGACATGGGTGTCTGGATTTCAACAAGAACCTTGACAGATTCTCTCTTGATATTCTTAGCATCGAGAGGGAGACGGGAGGATTCATAACAGATTGAAAAATCCTTCCCAGGGAATTCTGGAAAAAGCACCACTCTCATGATGAAGAGTTCTATCTTTGACCCTGGCCTTTTGAGAATTTTTTTTTTATCAAACAACTTGACAAAGGAGATGGATTTATTAAATTTGCGAATGGCATGTTGCCGGGAGGGACAGGTCACAAATTGAAAGACAAAATCAGGATCTTCCCAGTTCCTGAAGGGTGAGAATGATGACTAAAAATGTAATGTAGTGGAGGAGGGCAGCAACAGGCAGTACAGCAGACCAGGGAGGTTGGACCGCTGCGGGTTCATATCACAGCCTCAGCCCTTGCTCAGCCTGTGAGGGAGGCCGGAGTGAACATTTCTAGTAGTCTGTGGATAGGTAATTTGTCAGGTCTTCAGATGGGGATTAAAGTACAAAGCAAAAGTGAGCACCCTGTTGACCTCTCATAATTGTGGGCTCCTTTGTCTCATATTTAGGTTAAAATATGATCCCACTTGACAGTCACATAAAAATGCCCAGGGTGCCTTCATGTCCCCACATCATTCCACAAGGTATTATTCCTCAACCCTGTGTTTTAATTTTTGCCTTGTCAGATACAGCTTTCCTAATCCCTGCCCCGTCTACTGGCCCAGCACATGAAACCTTGGTATCACAGGTAGATTGTATATCTGATGATGTACTCCAGGTTTATGTGCTTTAAAGGTAAAAAATGGTGAGCTCTTTTAACTTCCCAAGTGCAAACTTCAACTCCATTGGAGACAATGCTGTCCCAGGAGAGTGCATGCTGGGATGAAAGCAGAGTTTCAGATTCCATCCAGAGGGCTCAGGGGTCAAGGTCTGGCGAATGTATTTTTCCATACACTTCTTCTTCTTCTTTTTTTTTTTTTTTTTGGTCAATTGGGGAAATAACATATGTATCCTCAAAATGAATTGAATACTCACAGTAAGTGTTACCCTACATCATGCTATTCTCATTTGACTCTCTTTTCAGAGGTGATCATTATCAAATATGCAACAGGCTTCATCTTAATCTTGTGTTATTTTCTGTTGTGATTTATTTATTTTTTTCTTTACATGTTATCATGTAATTCTGTAATCATAACTCAGGATTTTTTTTTTTCTTCTTGAGAATGGTGTCAGATACTCCTATCTCCATTTCAAATTTCTGTGTACTGTTTAGTAGGAAAAATGTTTATATAGTTCAGTGTTCAAAGAGTATAAAAGAATAAGCAGTGAAAAATTGCCCCCCCCAGTTCTTCATCATTGGTGGTACAGTTTTTTAAATATGCTTGCAAAGTATTTGATACATCTATAAGTAAATACCTATAGTCATTTATTCTCCTCTTTTTTCACCTTTTTCCGTTTCATCATGCTAGGCAGTGAAACCTGGAGGTTTGCACTTACCTAGCAAGTTCTCTATCACTGTTTTTTTTTTTTTCTCATTTTAAAAACAAGCAACAGCGTATTATAATACATGTTGGGTTTTTAACTTAAAAATATAACTTTTCCATTTTAGCTTAAACAATTAGCTTTCCTCCCTCAAGTTTAGATTATTTCATTGAATTGATTTGCCATAGTTTAGTTTGCCAGCCCTTTAGTGATGTGTATGTATCATGTTTCCAGTCACAAAAATTGATCTTGCTACCATTATTAACTTTAAGCTTATACAAATGCAAACATTTCTATAGAATTAACACCTCCTGGGTCTTAAGTAGTTTATATTTGTAATTTTCATAGCTAGTACCAATTTTCCTTCTGTGAGGGTTGTATTAATATCTGGGTAGTGATAAATGAAAGTAGTTATTTCAACACATCATTGCTAACTATGGAATCAAAAGTCTTGATGTTTGCAAATTTTTTTCCTATTAATTGTAGTATATGTTTCTCATTATTCCTCAGAACCAATTTCACCATATGAAGGGATAATTTGCATTTCCTTTTTTAAAATTTTCCTTTTTTTAAATTATGGGTTCATATCCTTTGCCTACCTTCATATGAGGTTTTGGATTTATTGATTTCTGTAATCTCTTGTTACAGTAAAGAGGCTTTTATTCAATAATGTGATATTTCCTTTAGTTACAAATATATTTTGAGTGTCGTTCATTTGTTTAATGTGTCTTACAATAGTTTTTGCAATGCAGAAATTTAAATATTATTTAATGTGTTTCATTTTACTAGTTGTCTAACTGTAGGGTTTAGATAACATGTAGAAATGCTTTTCCTCTTCCATATTTTCCTACAGTTTCTTCTTGCATTTTTATTTATTTATTTTAAATATTTAAATGTGGATTCATTTGGAATTTTTCCCACAGTAAGCTTATCTACTTTTGGACGATTTGTATAATGTTATGTACTGAACACAATCAGTTTAGCAAATCCCTTCTGGTGAATATTTACATATGTTCTATTTCTGCTAGAGAAGCAACATGGTATTCTAAAGCCAGGGAAAGGAAGCATTTCTTTTAAGAGTCAGGGGCTAAATATTTTTGTGTGGTATCTCTTTCATGACTACCCAACTCTGCTATGACAATTTGCAGCCACACACAATATGTAAATGAATGGAATGGTTGTATTACAGAAGAACTTTATTTACAAAAAACATGTGTTAGACCATATTTTTGCCAATAAGCCATAGGTCGCAACCCCATTTTCTAGAGCAGATGAGACTTCCTGATCTGTCACTTACTACAGGAGAGCAAGTTTCCTAGCTTCTGGAAGCCTCCGTTTTCCCATCTGTAAAATGAGAAAAATGTAAAATATAGTGAACATTCCCAGTGAATATTCTGTCCATTGATGAAGCATGGTTGATGTCATCCTATTTCTATCTACTTTTAAATATCAGTCTCTCGATCAGTTAATACCAGGACTATGACTAAGGTTCCCAAAACTCGGTCATCAAGGTCGGTTATATTTTAGAACAACATTTTTAATTCCTCATTTTTTCCTTTGGCCCCAGACTCTTAATTATCTTTATTTAAAATTTTGATATTTTGCTTATGATGGATGTTTTTCACATGTATTTTACAGTTTAAAATATAGTATTAAAATGTTGATAAGTAGGATTATGGTAGGTGCTCTACTCCTATCCCAGTTGAGCATATATGTATTGAAAGTGAACAAGTCTGTGACCTCAGGGACCTTCTTTGCTACTGGTCCTTATACCAGGAAATGGAGTCAGATGGTGAAGGAAACAGAGAGGGTGGGATGCGATTTTAGTGGTCAAGGAGAGCGAGGCCCCTTCGGTAGCTGGGTTTTATCCCTACAACTTTAACTAATTTTCTTTCTGTATCCCAGTTGTTGGAAGTTGCTTATACTATGAATTTATCGAAATAGAGAAAAGAACAACTTAACATCTAGTCCTCACCTGTGAGAGTGACACAGGGACTCCCTCATGTTGTTCTGGCTTCACCTGGTAAATGGGGCACTTTGTTTCCTGTCATTGTCCCGGTGGTGTTTAATAGTTAATGTATTTTGGAACATACATCCCTTTTTTTTTTTTTCTAGTTGTCACAGGAAAGGTGTCAATCATCCTGTGCACACCCTCAGCAGTGGTGTGGTCCATAATTTTAATTTTCATTTCTGATGGGTTGGTATAAGACTTTCTCTTCTCCCAAACTCCCAAATGATGTCTCTGGGAATCCTCCCCCACATCCCTTTTTGTGAAGGAATTTCTGATGACCTAGAGTGACTTAGAATAAACAAAGCATTGTGGCATAAGATATTGATGGTAGAGAAGCCATGTGAAAAAGTCCTTTCTGAGAAAGACAAGAATCCCAGCCATGTTTAATCCAGACTCAACTACCGGGTTTCATTTTGCACTTTGGGCTGCAGTTCTGACCTTGCAGAATAATTCATGGTCACCTTAACTGGTCTTCCCCACATAATAGCCTGAGCTGTGGCTGGTCTCTAAGGTGAAGATCTTCAGTGAGATACAACTCTTCCCATTTAGTCTCTCATGGGTTCTTTTCCCATGACCCAGTGTTACCTGAGTAAAAATTTATGGCAAGGGACCCGAGAGCCTATTTCCTATCCTTATGTCTAAATGAGATCTTTAAATCCTTAGCCTGGTTTATTCTTCTCTTATGGGGAAAGAGGATAGGAAGAAAGAGGAAGCAGGAGATGTTATCTGTGTATATTCCATTCAGCACACATTCCTGATTTTTATCTTTATAATTTGACATTTTCATCTTAGTGATGAATGAAGAAAGCATTGAATAACTTAACTGTTGGTCTCTTAAACCAACATTGTTTACACCCTATGTTGTTAGTCACAAATACAGAGAGCTTACTCCAGTGGGTTTGAATGCAAAGACACTTGAAATAGAAAACTATGGAGATCACATTTAAATTTGAAGTATGGTTTCATTGGGTCCCTGCCTCCATTTCTTTTACCTTCCTTATGTTCCTGACTTTGCACTTGATAGCTGATTTAAGCTGATTCTCTTCTGTTTTCAGGTGAGTTCCTGCCTGTTGCAGTCAGGTTTTTTGTTTTTTTCTATGCTGTGACCAGAAGACCTGACAAAAACAATTTTGGAGGAGGAAAAAGTTTATTTAGTTCTCATGGTTTCAATGGTCTCGGTCCATAGATGGCCAACTTCATTGCTCTTGGCCCTTGGTGAGGCAGAATATCATAGCAGAAGGAATGCACCTCAGGACATGCCACCGGGAAGCAGAGAAGAAGTGATATCAATCTGCAGATCTGCTCACCAGAGACAAAATATGTACCCCAAAGACACACCCCCAGTGACCTGTCTCCTCTAGCCACACCCTGCCTTCCTGCAGTTACCACCCAGTTACTCCACCAGTGGATGAATTCACTGATTGTGTTGAGACTCTCCTAACCTAATCACTTTGCCTTCTAATTTTTCTTGCATTGATTTCACTGCCCATTCTTCTGTATGCACCTCCTGGAAAGTAATTTCCTCCCACAGACTCTGAAAGTTCTCACTGCCTTGTGAATAATACCAGCCCAAAGTAGTTTCTCTGAGCAGGGAAATCCCAATGGATGCCATACACTGTATGGACATGATATTGTGCCCCCATAGGGTTAGGCCCACGCTAATGCACTTTCCTGGCTCAGTCTCCTATCAAGAAGGATGATATTCTGCTAATTGCCAAATGCTATAGTGGAGATGGGTCAGGGTCATGCCTTTCAGACATAAAGGTTTAGAAGTGGTTATCCTAGAGGAAAATGTAGAGAAACCTGTTTATTGAGCATTTACTGTATGCCAAGCACTATTGCCTAAGCTTTCGATATAATTATTTAACCCTCATCATATCTTTGCAGTTAACTTTTAAGAAAGAAAGAGGAAGCAGTGGCGGGGTTTGGAGATTGACTGGAGACTATCCACAAATATCTTACATGCTGACTGATTCTTCGGGTGTTACTGGAAATGCTTTTATAAAATTGAGAACTCTCAGGAGTTTTGGAGATGAGGTGATGTAACCTTGTAATTTACATATAAAGAAACTGAATCTTTATTGAACTTGACTCCTTCCACTGTCAACTGCAATCTCCAGAATTGAAACCTGAGGGGGAAGAGCAATTGTGTGACATGCTGTCCCCGCCTGTCCCTCTGTAGCCACGGCAGGCATTGCTAGTGTATTGTGGCCCTCATGGTGAAGGAATCCTACAATCTGGGAGACATTGAGAGCCAACGAGTTAGTCAACTCACTTGCCACTGTTGAAGATGAACTCTAGTTGTTAACTTCTTTGCCTGTTGCTCTTTTCTCTGTGCTCTATGATTTTGTATGAGAGTGATTGTTTTTGTTATGGCTTGTATGGATGATTAGAATTTTTTAAAAAATCAGTTCTGTTGTCAGATACAAGGCAAGGATTCCTGAAAATGTACCTCCCTTGAAAGTTGAAAGCTTTAGATCTGGAATCTGCTTAGCTCCATTTTATACAAAAATATAATATGTTTGGCATTTGGACAATAAAACATGTGATGACCCTATTAGTAACTCAGAGGCTTATTTTAACCAATTTCATGATGCAACTGGAAGATGTAACAGTAAAGATGCCCCAACTTGAAACCATAGTAGTTAAATTTTGAGTGAATAAATGGTCTGAATTAATGGTAGGAATTTTTTTAATTTTTTATTTATTTTTTATTTATTTATTTTTGGTTCTGGGGATTGAGCCCAGGCCCTTGTGCATGCGAGGCAAACACTCTACCAACTGAGCTATATTCCCAGTGCTTGGTAGGAACTTTCATTAAATATTTGGATGCAGGGTGGATGCAATTTGAAGTTACATCTATTTGTCTCAGATGGATCTGATAGTGCATGGTTTCAGACTATGACTTGGAAGAACCGAGAGTCTTTGGGTGTATGAATTGCAGGCATGTTCATGGTGCAAGTTTTACTACTCTCATCTACCCAGGTAATTAATCAACTCATATGGAGCCTCCACGTAGGCTCCTGGTGGCTTCAACCTTTCAACTGACCCATCTTTAAGATATCCTCATTTTTCAAAATAGCAAAATAGAATCCAGAAAGCCTTATGTTTAGAACCTGGGACACACCCCCTCTCCCGCCCCCGGCATCTCCCGCCCTGATTTTAAGGACTATGTAACTAGGAAAGTCACACAGTATGGTGAAAAGAGTACTAGGCAAAGAAGATAGCAACTCGGATTCTAGTTCAAGGGTGACACATAGCTGTGACTCACAGGCTATCTCTAGATGACTCACCTATCCTAGGATCCATGAAAACTAGATCTGTTAGCAGTGCCTAATATTAGGGTTTGGATATGTGGTGTCTCCCCAAAGCTCCTGTGTTAATGCAGAATTATTCATGTGAAATTATTAGAATCTGAAAGCTGTAACCTAATCCATCCATCCTAGTTTGAATGGACTGACTGGGGGGGGATAACTATAGGCAGGTGGATTGTGGCTGGAGGAGGTGGGTCTCCCCCTGCTTCTTGGATGCCATGAAGTGTTCCTTTGCCACGCCCTTCCACATGATATTCTGCCTTATCTTTGTCCCAAAGCAATGGAGTCAGATGTCCATGGACTGAACCTCTGTAACCCTGAGCCAAAATAAACTTTCTCCTTCTCTTGGTTCTTGTCCTATATTTTGGTCACAGCCCCCAAAAGCTGACTAGCACACCTGTCGAAGGTGAAGAGGGGCAGTTGGGGACAGCCAGGTCCTGCGTTTGCTTTTTCCATTCCTATTTTAACTCTATAGAGAGAGTGGAGTCGAATGTGGAAGTTGTCAAATTTGATGGTCCTATATAAAATTTTACCTGAAATTACTTTCAACATCCAGCCCTCAAATAGGTACCCTGGGAAATTAGACAGATAATGGTGTTAAAAAATGAAGAAAGGAGCTCTCATTTCTGGTGCTATTGTCTGCTGGCATTTCTGGTATTATGGATAGTTATCAGTAGTTTCCTCGAAGCGCACCATTGATGTGGAATGGGAGAATGAAGTTTTCATACCTGTAATTTCAAAACCTCAAATTTTGGAAACTGTGATTTGTTATCTGGGGTCACTGTACATTTTTTTAATTGATTCAACAGTTAACAATATTCCTATAAACAAAGTTGAACAACTTCATAATCATACGTTAATAAAGTAAAAAACAGTGGAGAGTAACAGGAATGTGTTTTAGTGCTTTTCCCATTTTTCATTTGTATAACAATAAATGCAAAAAGGAAATTAACCTACCAGTACTACAGTATGCAAAGGAATTGTAAGCTAAATCCCATAAAGGAGTTTAATTAAAAAATGGAATAGTTTAAAGATGTATACTAGATTGGGAGAAAAAGCATTAATTATAATGCTAGGTAAAAAATGAATGCACTTATTTTTTGGATTGTTGATGTTGGTTAAAAGTAGATTCCAGGATGCAGAGTAATAAGCCTAGATCCAGGTACTATTTTTAATAAAAGTTCCCTGAGGGGGGCATTGATAAGCATATTTGACTAGAAACAGCACATAACATGTATATTAGTTTTGTTTTTAATTAGATTTGGACAGAATTCATTATTTTTAATGGCTTTTCATTAGTGAATAGAAACCATTATTTGGATGTATTATGGTAAAATAAATTCAAGGTGCATGCTTATTTTCAGCAAAATACCTCTTATGTATTTAAAGAAAGTATTGTTTGGAATACAAATCATAGGTGGGTATTTGAAATTCCTTGGTCTTAGACAAAGATATGATTAATATGTCAAAAAATACTTTTTCTTAAATTTTACAAAACTCTTGTTGCTGACTTTAAAAAATTTAAAAGTGCCCCTGAGTTCAATCCCAACCACTGAGCCATGCCCCCAGCCCTATTTTGTATTTTATTTAGAAATAGGGCCTAATTGACTTGCTTAACACTTTGTTTTGCTGAGGCTGTTTAACTCGAGATCCTCCTGCCTCAGCCTCCCAAGCCGCTGGGATTAATAGGTGTGCACCCAGCTTCTGTTTTTATCTGGACTTTTAGGAATGCTTCATGGTATGGGTAGAGGTGGAGGTGGAACAAAATTTAGATGCTTCTCTCATACATGGCAACCAGATTCCTTGGGCTGAATCTGCCTAAGGAAAAAATAAAACATTGAATATCAAATTGACTCTCAGACATGAGCCCAGATTTACAGTATTTGCTATTATTTCTGCATGGAGAATTGTGTCTGCCTTAAAGAGGCCAGTTGGAATTAATCTTCAATTGCATGATTTATGCTCCATACTATAGAAATATGTCTTTCTGATGCTAGTCAACTAAATTGTAGCTTCTCAAAATGAGAAAAACCACAGTGACTTGTTAATGGCACACCGAGGAGGAAAAGTGGATTATTTTAAGGCACAAATGAGCCATAAATTAAGCTCATAATGTTGTTTCTTAACTACAATTTTTAAAGGTGAATTTCTCCAACTTTATATATTATACAATTTTATATAACCTTAAATAATGAAATATCACCTACCAGCTCAGTGGATTTTTTTTCTCTAGCTCAGTGGGTTTTTTAAATTTTTTTTTTTTATTTTTTTCCTCCCTTCCATCTTTCTCTGTGCAAATTCCTTTCCTGCAGGAAAGGTGCTGTGATATCATCTCTCGTTTATCCCCCACCTGTTATGCCCTTGACACAGTCGCAAATTCATACTAGCAAATGCAATCAAATAGGCATATTAAATTTTAAGTCATTTAAAAAAACGTACTTGGCCTCTGTTCAATTTCTTTCTTTTATTTATTTATTTATTTTGGCAGGGGGTTGGGGTGGGGTACCTGGGATTGATCTCAGGGATACTTGACCACTGAGCCCCATCCCCAGCCCTATTTTGTATTTTATTTAGAGACAGGGTCTCACTGAGTTGCTTAGGGCCTCGCTGTTGCTGAGGCTGGCTTTGAATTCACCATCCTCCTGCCTCAGCCTCCCCAGCCACTGGGATTACAGAGGTGCACCACTGCACCAGTCTCTGTGCAATTTCTTTTTTTTTTTTTCTAATATCATTTTTTTTAGTTCTAGATGGACACAATACCTTTGTTTTTATGTGGTGCTGAGGATCAAACTCAGTACCTCACATATGTTAAGGAAACACTCTACCATTGAGCTACAAGCCTAGTACCTGTGGACGATTTCAAAAGTAGTTTTTCATTTTGTTTGCAGAATAGCCACTAAGAATAACCTTTGGACCGACATCTACTGGGAAATCAACACTGATGTATTATTAACTGAATTTCAAACTTCATTCAGAGCTCATGAGTTTCTCCATTAATTCCCATTTTTGGTTTGACCCTTCAATCTTGAACAACACATTGTATTTATGATTACAACTCACTTGTTCTTCTCTGGTCTGGGACAGGGAGTTACTCTTTCCATGTTTCCCATGACCTTGATGTTTTTGAGGAGGGATGGTGAATTGTTTTGTGGATTGTTCCTCACTTTCGGTTTATCATGTGTACTCCTTGTGATTGAGGGGGTCTATGGATTTTTGAAAAGAGTACTACCCAGGTTAGCATATCCGATCAGGACCGCCACACTAGCATCATGATCTCGTCAGTGATATCTTCTTTTACCTTTAGTTGAGCTGGCATTAATTAATCAGGCTGCTTCATTTGAACGAAGTTACTGTATTTATCTTTTCCTGCTTAAATCTTTGCAAGCAAGTCACTAACTAGCTGAATCTGGGATTCAGCTCCATTTCCCAGTGGAATCAACTGGCCTCTCCCCAAGTGGGAAATCCTTGAATTAAATGACCTGAGCTTTGTAAACCTGGGTGCACTGGAAGTAATATCATTCAAATGTCCCTTGTCTGCTTGTTCCCACTGTGGGAGGTGAGGCCCCTCCTCTTTCTTTGTATTCCCCAAAATACCTGCATCCACCTCAGGAGCCCTTGGTTGGACTGCATGTCCATTTCTTCTATGGAATACAGCCTTCAGTGTATTTTGTAACCCAGCAACAAAGAGCAACCACTTGGTGACATTTTGTTGAGTGATGCTGCATATGAACTTGATTTACATGATTATCTTGTGTAATCTGCACACACAAGCACCCTCTGTACAGATAAGGGGCCTAAACCACAGAAGGCTTAAGTTGACCAAGGGAACCCCAAGGAATCTGGGGCAGCCCTGTTCTCTAAACCCATTTCTCAGGACCATACCTGGTACTATGCAAGCATTCAATCAGTGTTTGAATGGCAACACTGATGGATTGGTTAATAAGACTAAATTTCCTCCTCAGTTGACCTTCTTTGATGAGAGAAGTCTTTGAAAGTATACATGAAATAAGAGAAGTTGAAACATGACTATGTTCTACAAAAATGTTACAAACTAAAAAAAAAAAGAAAATAATAAGCCACCCTTGTGCAAATTATTAAATTTGCACATAGATTTGGATATGTGTATCTCATCTCCTCAGATAATGTTCTGACTCCCTGTAATAGTGAAAAAAAAAAGTTGCATTTTCTTCAGTGATGTGTCCTCAGAGAGATGGGTAAAATTAACACCAAATCACGCACAAAGAGGTTTCCGTAGTGCAATTAGAAGACAGAGCTCGGCCACTCTTTGATCTCCTCCTGTAATTATCATTCATGTATGTAAATTGTTTTAGGGCCTTACTATGTGGAAGACCCTGTGTCAGGCATTGAGACCAAATTGAACAAAATATTAAAGGAACCACTTCTCACAGAATTTCCCTCTAGTGGGCAAGACATATATTTTGTACATATATTTATTAGTGTATAATAAACACTAAATTTCAACGATGATATAACTAGGCTCACAGGAAACCCACATGTCTATGCCAGGATAGCATACCACCCCTCTGTTCTCTGTGTCCCCGAGAAAAGGACATTTACCCTGAGATCAAAGGAATATTTCTCATCATTTGTTGAATATGAAGCCTTGTTAGATTCCCGTAGTATTGAACGGTTGGCAGAATGTCTGTATCCAGATCTCATTCCTGCAAGGTTTATTTTTTGATTTTTTTGATTTTTTGATTTTTGGATACTGGGGATTGAACCCAGGGGCACTTAACCACTGAGCCACATCCCTCGCCGTTTTTATTTTATGTTTTGAAACAGGACCTCATTAAGTTGCTTAGGATCTTACTAAGTTGCTGAAGCCGGCCTCAAATTTTGTTCCTCCTGCCTCAGCCTCCTGAGTCTCTGGGATTACAGGAGTGTGCTACTGCACTGGCTCATTCTTGCAAGATTTGTAACAGGTGGATGGGAAATGGCTTTCAGCATCCCTAAACTATCTCGAAGTTCCTACCTCTGCCCTCCCCTTTTCCTCTCTGAGAATATAGGCTTGTCTATCAGGTAGTGATGTCAGAGTTGGTTAGCTGTTCAGAATGAGATGAGCTGCCAATATGCAAATATCCTGCATTCTAAGAAAGCTAGTAAGAGGAAACTAAAGTGTAAAGACTTCTTCTATTTTAGATGGATAACATCATACCTAAGGAAGGAAGGCTTCTTGCTGTTTTTTTTTTTTTTTCGGTCCCCCATCCCTACTCCTAGGTTTCAGCTAACCACAGTCTTTATTTAGTGTCATGTTTTTTACTTAGAAACATTTATTCAAAGTTCTCAAAAACAAAGCATTCAATACTAGGAGTCTCTGCGCAAGTGCAAATGATTAATGATGTAATTCTCAGCCCTTTATAAAGTGTCTTAACACCAGAGAGATTTATACAGTGTGCAATTGTGGTAGTGCTTGGATGTGAGAATAGGTAATCAATATCTGCAAGCTTGGAGAAACGGCTTCTATTTCCTCCACTAATGACATAGGGGGTTTTGCAAGGCAAGGGTGTCTGGAGCATGACGCGCTCCAAAGAAGAATTAATTTAAAATCTGAAGTGGAAGATCAGTTTCAATTAAAATTGCACTTGAACGTCTATTGGTGCAAGTGTGAAAGCAAGCATGGCGTCAGCTTAAACCTTCAGATTGTTACCACTGAATAAATGAACCCCGCGAGTCCAAGCCCTGATTATACTTTTATAGAGCACTAAATTATATCTCACTCATATCTGGAAGGTTATGAGAAATGGCATGAATGGAAGTCCTTTCTGACGCTGCAGATTATTGTTGTTGTTGGCGGTAGGATCATTATCAGGTATCTGTGTTTTTGTAAAGGATGACTTGCATTTATTATTCTTTTGGAGTCGTATGTGTTTGGGTGTATTTTACCATCTTCTGTTCCTTTTTTCCTCATTGAGTGTGATTTTATTGTAGTAGTAAATTCCTGTAAGGCATTATTTATTTATTCTTTTTAGTTGTACATGTCAGTAGAGCCAATGTTGGCATATTTATACAAACATGGAGTATATGTTATTCTCACTAGTATCCCACTCTTGGGGTTGCACATGATGTGGACTTTTACTGGGTGTATTCATATATGAACATAGGAAAGTTATATCAGATTCATTCTACTGTCTTTCCTATTTCCATTCCCCTTTCCCTTCCCTTCATTCCCACTTGTCTTAATCCAATGAACTTTTATCCCTCCCCCCTTATCGTGTGAGCATTCACATATCAGAGAGAACATTTGACCTTTGATTTTTGGGGATTGGCTTATTTCATTTCACATGAAAGCTTTCAAATGCATCCATTTACAGGCAAAAGCAGAATTTCATTCTTCTTGATTTCTGAGTAATATTCCATTGTGTATATATATATACCACACATTATACACACATACAATATTAACAAATGAGTTCCCATGTTTTAGACATACAGGCCCAGTTATAGAAAACTAAAATTTGTATTTCTGTCACCTTGTTTGATTGGTTTTCGTTTGTTTAGTCTTTGGACATGTGAAAGAAAATTTAAACTTGTCCCTGTAATTGGAGGCCATCTTAACATTCTCTCACCCCACCTTTTTCTTAAACTATACAGATGCATGGGGCTGGAAATGTAGTTCAGTGGTAGAGTACTTGTGTAGCATGGGTAAGACCCTGAGCTCAATCCTCAGTACCTCAAAACAACAAAAAGAAGACAGAAAAGTGTGTGTGTGTGTGTGTGTGTGTGTGTGTGTAAGGTGAAAGTGAAGTTTGGGTAAGATATGGAAATGCACAGTCTGTGCTTCACCTTCTTGGAAATTCAAGCAAGAGGTGATACAGCAGGAATAAAATGCTCATGACGTTTCCTAGTTTAGTTGGAGTGCTACCATAAGGAAAGTTGACTTATTCCAAGAAGTATTATGGCATTTGCAAATGACTTACAAGTGTTCCAAGATCGCCCATCTTTGCCATCCCCAGGGGATGTTCTTTATATGTGTTTTTTTCTTACTGTTTGGGATGACAATTAGGGGAATTTTTCAAATAGCAAGACCTGTATCTTCCTTTGCACAAGCTTGGATGTGTACTAATGCACAGAAATACCAGTGGATGAACAAGTTGGTCCCCTGGCTCTTCTCCTCTTCTGTCTGATCTATGAAGACATTTAAAGCTAAAAAAACTGAGACTATGAATGTCTGCATGTTTACATATATTAGCATGTGTATTTACATATACTCAACATTCTTATCTGAAAACCTTGGGTTTTATCTACCTAAAATTGTCCAGTTTAGACTTACTCTATGTCTCATTCTCAAAAGGAGATTCTTCCTAATCTGTTTAGCAAAGATTGTGTCTTTCCCTGCTTTGTTATACTGACATGGTTAAAAGTAGAATGCATAAAATCCTAAGAGCTCATTATCCACTTAACAGACATTGACCCCACAACATTTCATTTCCAAATAGGGCGGAGAAGAAAATATAGGGGTTTTTCTGTGTTCGAGTTGGATTGGGACCTATACGAATCATGCTGTATAATTGTACCTCTTCCTTTATTTTTATGGCATATGGTTTCCCCAGGTGTCTATTATTTCTATGAGCCCTGAATCCAATCTGAAGGCAATCTCATACTTCCCTGAAGTATTCTTCTCTTCTCTGAAGAGAGAGAGGTTTGGAGAAAAAGAATAGTTTAACATCTGAGACCACAAACTAACCAAACTGGGAAATCTGTCACAATTAACCAAAAGAAAAGCCTGCCTTATTGTTTATATCATTTCTAATAAATCTAATCTACTTTTCTGTGACTTACTTTATTTAGTTTGTCAGTTAGTTATTTTTGAGTGCCAGGGATTGAACCAAGGTGCACTTAACCACAGTGCCAGGGATTGAACCAAGGTGCACTTAACCACTAAGCCACACCCCCCAACCCTTTTTTGTATTCAGAGACAAGATCTCACTGATTTGCTTATGGCCTCACTAAGTTGCCAAGGCTGGCTTTGAACTTGCAATCCTCCTGCCTCAGGCTTCTGAGCCGCTGGGATTACAGGCGTGCGTTTCTGTGACTTTTAATTTTGATTTTTTTTTTTCCTTTCCTTTCTCTGTTTACAGACTTTGGTGTTGTTAGAAAAAAATTGTGTTTCGGATACTGTTCACATCAACAAAACGTGCTAAGTTGATTAAGTCACTTCCTTGTGAATGAACGCTCTGCTTATTTTAAGAAACTTGTTTCAAAATTGTCAAAAACGTGAACAACTCTTGACAGCCCTTCTGTGCAACTCCCTGAATCTGATTACAGATTAAGTTAGCAGGGGTTGTAACTCAGTGATAGAGCACTTGCCTACCACGTGTGAGGTACTGAGTTTGATTCTCAGCAACACATTAAAAAAAAGATATTAAAGTTTTTTTTTAAACATAGGAAATGTTTTGATTGCATATCAAGAAGCTAAACTATCTTGGGTCATACATCTTTTCTGAAATCAAACCAATGGCATCAACCTATAACGTGTAATACTGCACAATATGACCTCTTTAGAGTTGGCATGTGTTGGAAAATGTAGTTTGGTAGATGTGGGGTTCATCTTCCTGAGTCTTATTCATTCCATCTCTGATACTTGAGCCCCGAAGATTGAAGTGTTGCTTTCTTTCGACAGGTGCCTATGGTCCTGAGCACTGGGTCACGTCCAGCGTCAGCTGTGGGGGTCGTCACCAGTCCCCAATAGACATCTTAGACCATCATGCACGTGTTGGTGAAGAATACCAGGAGCTACAACTCGATGGCTTTGACAATGAATCTTCTAACAAAACCTGGATGAAAAACACAGGGAAAACAGGTAGGCATCTTTACTTGTCTGTGGATCAACAGGAAATATTTTGTAATCGCTTGTGTTTACCTTTCCCGGAATTTGCTCTTAAATAGTGCACATGGCCATATGGAGTCTAAATTAATCATGTGACTTTGGGCAAAGAGCACAGCCACTCTGAGCTTCAATTTTATCAAAAATATATAAAATGTGGCTGGGCATGGTGGCTCACACACTTATAATCCCAGCTGCATGAGAGGCTGAGATAGGAGGATCCCTAGTTCAAAGCCAGCCTCAGCAAAAGCAAGGCACTAAGCAACTCAATGAGACCCTGTTTCTAAATAAAATATAAAATAGGGCTGGGGATGTGGCTCAGTGGCCCAGTGCTCCTAAGTTCAATCCTTGGTACCCTCCCACACAAAGGAAAAAAAAAAACATATATATATATTTGGACAATGACATTGTTTCACCCTCATAGCATTGTAATGATTCAACGAGTTAAAACATGTAAGGTACGTAGTATGATCTTTCCAATACCTATCCAGTACGGTAGCTTTTGGCCACATGTGGCTATTTAAATTCAAGTTTTAATTAAGAATTAAATAAGATGGAAATTCAGCCCCTTGGTTGTACTGGGCACATTTCCAAAGCTCAGCAGCCGCATTTAGCAACTGGTATCATATTGCAGATACAGACAGTTATGTCGGATAGCACTGGGCCCTATGTGCAGATGGAAATAAAATGATTTTCTTTGAGGTTTGGCTTTGTTAACATTTCTTATGAAAGCATGGGTGAACTTCTCCTCCCTTGGTGTGTTTTCTGTGTGGTTCGATCCCTCCACTTTCTTTTTACCTCTCCGCCTTGGCCTTTGGGGATCTGTGAGTAGTTGTCATCGTCTTTTTACCATGGCTAATGCGGAGAGTGGCCTCCCCGCTCATTAGTGTTGGGTAGCTCTCAGCTTCAGGATTTCCCTGTAAGTCTCTGTGTCCCCAGTGTCTGATCTGAAAATAAACACTGAGATGTGATATTATACTCCTGCTTTCTGCTGCCCGGGGTTACATTGATGGCTAAAGAAATTTTCTACATCTTCTTATTTCACTTCTTACAATTTTAACCCGTTAAAACACATTCTCTTTTCCTCCTTTTCTTCCTTTCCCTGTACTTGAACCACTCTGAGCAATCCCTTTTAAATCCTGGACAGCCTGAGGCCCCATGCTGGGCTAAAATGACTTCACTTTCAACCCTTTGGTTCGAAGCATGTTGTGTGAGCCCCAGAGCTGACTTTTGTCTTAACCTGACTGGCTGCCCATGCAGCTTGGGGGATCCATTTTCTTCCTGTGTGCCCGCCATGGCCTGAGATCATTCATGGACCATAGCCTGGCTTGTTCGTAGAATTGCTTCCCATTCAGAACAGTGATTCCTGAGTTTGGGCTTTTTCATAAACAGTTCTTCCCATCTATCAGCTGGCTACCCTCTCCTCTACCTTCATTAATCTGTTTCAGTAGCTGCTATGGAAAAACTTTGTGCACCTGCAGTGTTTGCCATACCCACCTGTCATCCATTCACCTCTGCTCCTCAGCCTGGTCTGTGTGCTTATCATTAGATTTCACAGTATCTACCCGTGCTCCTGGCTTATATGTCAGATGTAGCTGTCCCTTGAAGAACTGCAGTGGGAACACTCCTCTTTGACCATCTGATCTTAGCGGAGGAGAGCTTTGCCACAATGGGTGTGATCAGAGCTTAGAGCTCCGAGCCACCTCAGTGGCCCATTCTGGGGGCCTGTCAGTGGAATGCGCTGGGCTCTCTGATGCGGTTTTCTACTTGACTTACCACATTTGACAGCCTTCTGCAAAGATAGCACGTTTCACTGACAGCTGGGTATCACCAATGAAAGGTTTGAGACGTGCGTAGGGTTCACTCAGTGGAAGTTGATTCATGACCCTTGGTCTTCCACAAGCTGATTATCAATCTCTGTCACTCGGCTGACTTTCTCGAGTGATCCACAACTTGCTGCCTCTCTGGGAGTGCATGCTTCTGGTTTGAAAGCCCAGCTAGCCAGATCCGTGCACATCTGTCTCAGCAAGCTCAGAAGCTCAGCGCTGAGCCGCAGGAATAAATCCCTGCTACTGTACTGATTCCTGTGAAAATTCTTGAAATTCCTGTGAAAATTCATACTACCTAGGCCCCCATCTCATAAATCCTCTGAAATGGCTTTAGAGGAGGGGTTTTTATAAAGCGACAGCCAGTTATATGCAATTTAAAACAAGAACATGAAATTGTTTTCTTCGTTTCACAAAGTGTCAATTCGCAGTCGTTTAGAAAGTTTGATGCAGAAATCAACTTGTGGGGTTTTTTTTGTTGTTGTTGTTCTTTTTTTGCTTTTTTTTTTTTAATAAGCAGAAGGCTAGGAAGCTTTCCTTCTGTATATCTTGAAATGCCACGTTAGCTCATCAATATTCAAGTATTTAAGCGAAACGAGAATTCATTTAATATATTAAATGAAGGCAACCTGAATAATTGCAGTCTTTTTTTTTAAAGCACACATATCATTATGTGTTTTGAAAGATGTTATGAGTGAAGGAAATAGAGCTGTAGGAGCAAGGTGTTTCATACAACTGCACATGAATCTACAATTACCAGAAAAATTAAAAGTTTAAATTTTTAAATAACACATTTGACAGGAGCCACATGGTCTTGTCTTGGCTGCAATCATTCACTTTATATCTGCCCCTCATATCTTGTTATAGAAAATGCTTCTTTTGCTTAAATCATTAATTTTTAAGCAACACAGATTTTTTTTCTCCTCTCCAAGTATTTTTGTGAACTTCATCTTTCCAGAAAGTAAATTCAAGAGGGAGTATTTATTTATTTATTTATTTATTTTTTCCCTGATGGAAATTTACAGGTCACTTATCTGTAAAATAGACTCTGTCTTTGGATATTAAAATATGAATATAGAAAGTTAATATTTAAAGCAGCCTATTACATACAGACAGTAACTTTCCCATAAAACAGTTTTAATGTTCAGATCTGTCTTCACCCCCGAGACTGCTATATATCCCCATCCGGCAGAATCAATAGAGCGACTTCGTTTCACCTCGCCCACTTCTCGAAAGTTGTCTCAAATATCTTTACAAGACAGATAGCGTCTCTCTATTTCTTCCCAAGGAGCCATAACTAACTGTCCGTTGTGCCAGTACTCATTTCATTTCATCTAAAGTTATTTCTCTCGCTTTCATTTTCGAGGGATGAAAAGATAATGCATTCTATCAGGAGCACTTCAAGATGATCTTGCTGTTGCTAGCATTAGCTTCTTGCTAAACGCTCGGAATTGAAGACTTCGATGGCATTTTTTGGATGTGTGTTAATAACCATGGTCCGTAAATTTTAACTATTAGGTGTGCTTTTTGATACACACACACACACACACACACACACACACTGATATATATTTTTTTGTATCAGGGACTGAACCCAGTGGCGCTTAACCACTGAGCCATATCCCCAGCTCTTTCTTATATTTTATTTAGAGACAGGGTCTTGCTGAGTTGCTGAGGGCCTTGCTAAGTTGCTGAGACTGGCCTTGAACTTGAAATCCTCTTGCCTCAACCTTCTGAACTGCTAGGATTATAGATATGTGCCACCACACCTGGCTTTCCACGACTTTTTCTTAAATTCTGCACTAAGGATAAAGAGGAAATGTTCTCCATGAAGTACTTCCCCCACGTTCTGTTGGTTTGCTGTATTTCTTGTTAGCCTACATTCTGGTTTTTATTTTTAATTTTATTTGTAGATGGATGCAATTTCTTTATTTTATTTTATTTTATTTATTTTTATGTGGTGCTGAGGACCGAACCCAGTACCACCCACAGGCTAGACAAGTGCTCATTGAGCCACCCCCCCTAACCCAGCCTACATTCTTTCCTATTGGAGTGCAGAGACCACAGTTCTATTCCAGAAATAGGTGTTAATTTTAAAAGGATGGATGGCAGAGAGCACGGGTGTAGATAGTTAGATCAGGATCCATTTCCTAGTATGTTCCCCATAAAATTCAGATGAGCATCTGAAGACCACTGTACTCACTTTATTTCACCTGGCCTTGGAACTTTTATGGGAGAGTATCACCACAAGAACACACACATTTATGAACAAACAAATTGCTGGAGAAACACAGAATCTTACTCCTGTTTATTTCTATACACTGTCTTCCTAAGTGACTGTGTGACCCAGGTTGAGTGGCAGAGAAACATGTGGCTTTGCCCTTTTTCCCACACACAGGGGTAAGGCCCCATGGAGCAGTGAGTGTCTAATGCTGAAACTTGCTCCGTGGTCATGGTCCCTGTAGTCCCGAGCTGGAGCTCACCTATTGCCTCTGTGCAGCCCAAAAGGTCGCTGTTCTCTTCCAAGGTTCGCAGAGACAACAATCCAAGCCTTTGGGTGTCAGCACTGGGCTGCCACAGTGAGCGCCCAACTGGGTTTTCAGGTGCATTCTTCATGATACATGAGCTCCCTCCCAAATTCATGGGCTGTGTTGCTTAGCCCCACCCCACAACCGTACCAGCCTGGTCACCCTAAAGTCACTTGCAGGCAAGAGCCTTTGCCATCTGGAGATCGGAAAGGAAGTGTTTTAGTCAGTTTTTTCACTACTGTGAGTAAAGGACCTGAACAGCACAAGTGTTAGGAGGAAAAGTTCATTTGGGGGCTCAGGGTTTCAGAGGTCTCAGTCCATAGACAGAAGGCTCCATTCCTTGGGGCTCGAGGTGAGGCAGGACATCATGGAGGAAGAGTGTGGTGGAGGGAAGCAGCTCACATGGTGATCAGCAAGCAGAGAGAGACTCCACTCTCCAGAGACAAATAGAGATCCCAAAGCCACGCCCCCAATGCCCCTCCTCCAGCCACACCCACCTGCCTCTAGTCCCACTGGGGGTTGGTACCCAGGGTCTTGCACACTCCAGGCAAGCGCTCTACCACCAAACTACACCCCCAGCCCCAAGAATCAAAGTTTTTTTTTTTAAAATATGTATTAGGGCTGGGGCTGTAGCTCAGTGGTAGGGTGCTTGCCTAGCATGAATGAGGCACTGGGTTCGATCCTCGGCACCACAAAAATAAATAAATAAATAAAATGAAGGTATTATGTTCATCTACAACTGAGAAAACTGTTTTAATTCATAATATCTATGGAGCAGAGATTTTGGTATTGACAGTACCCTAAATTCATTCTCATTTCAATAAGAACTATCTTTTTTTGTTTCTGGGTTTTTTTTTTTTTTTTTGGAATTTTTATTTATTTATGTGTACACAAATGGAGCATAGCTTTTCATTTCTCTGTACACAATGCTAAGTCGTACCATTCATTCCATCATACATGTACATAGGATAATAATGTGAGTCTCATCCACCATGTTTCCCACTCTCTTTCCCCTCCCCTCCCCTCACTCCCCTCTGCCCAATCCATAGTTCCTCCATTCTTCCCTTACCCACCCCCATTATGCACCAGCATCCACGTATCAGGGAAAACATTTGGTCTTTTTGGTATTGGCTTATTTCACTCAGCATGCTATTCTTCAGTTCCATCCATATACCTGGAAATGCCATAATCTCAAGCTTTAAGGCTGAGTGATATATATATATATATATATTTCACAGTTTCTTTATCCATTCATCTCATTAAGATCTATCTTAACCCTAATAATCCTCTTGGCTGACCAGGACCTGGATCATTTCATTTGACAGATTCTTCACCTGTATTTCCTTAGGAGTTCCAACTTGCTTTGTGCCAAATCCTTACCTTTATTTTTATGACAACATCCCCAAACCCACTTCAATTCTTTAATGACCATTAATTGGTATGAATGTGGGATATGGAAGAAAGACCAGTTTGGGGTTCATAATTCCTCATTTCTTTTTATCTCCAAGTTTTGTTGATGTCGCTACAGATTGATGGCTAAGCAGGCTGCCAAGCTCCTTAGCCATCAATCCGTATCGACACAAACAAAAATGGATTTTTGGAAAAATCTCTGATTCGGCATCATTTGTACTGGGCATCCCTGACCCTGTGTGCGTATTACACTGGGTCATCTCTGCTTAGCTCAAGGTGGCCCAAAAGAGAAAGTTTAAGATTAAATTTTTGTAAGTCCATTCATGGATTAAGAAATTGTGACACATACAGACACGCGCACACACACATGCAATGGAGTTCTACTCAGTCCTAAAGAATAAAATTATGGCATTTGCTGATAAATGAATGGAAACAGAATATCATGCTAAATTAAATAAACCAGACTCAGAAACTCAAAGGTTGAATGTTTTCTCTTGTTATGTGGAAGCTAGAATAAAATAAAGGACAGAAGGGTTGATGGAAGGCTAGGGTCACATTCAGGCATAGGGAAGATCAGTGGTGTACAAGAAAGTGATCAAGATGGAGAGGTGAGATGGGAAAGGGGAGGTTATGCAGAATGAATTCTTTGAAAATCAAGTGTGCATCTATAAATATACCACAGGGAATTTTTACCTTTATACATAAGTAGAAAGCCCCAATCAAAAAATATATAGACAGGCCAGGCTTGGTGGCATCCACGTAATCCCAGCAGCTCAGGAGGCTGAGGCAGGAAGATTACCAGTTCGAGATCAATGTTAGCAACTTCGTGAGGCCCTAAGCGACTCAGTGGGACCCTGTCTTAACATAAAAAATCAACAGGGCTGAGGATATGACTCAGTGGTTAAGCACCCTGGATTTTATCCCCAATACTAGTTAGGTAGACATACAGACAGACAGACAAAAGGAAGACTGGTAGAGTAGAGGAAGGATAACGGGCGTCTGGGGAAGGAGAGCAGGGGTCTGGCAGATGGCAAATGGGGTTCGTGAACTGAAATTGAATTCCATGCATGTAGGATTTTGTCGGGATGAACCCAATTACTATATGTAATTCTAATGCTCTGATATAAAAAAGTCGTCCTCTGGTATACAAAAGGAGTCCATTCTTTTGAGGAATACTAGGCATGATTTGGCTCTTAACTTTATAAATTACTTTGTTCCAGAAGCCCCAGATCATTATTTCTTTCTGATTATTAACTATCTCATCTTATCTGAATCCTGGGATTCAGTTAGGACCGATTTCCCCACTTTTCTGTTGAGTGAGAGGCACCGAAAGCTCTGTTTCTTGTTTGCTAAGCTCCATTTCCTTTTTCTTGGCCCCTCGGCCCCACACTCTGCATTCAGGTTGTAGGTTAGAGTCGCTGCAGAGACAGAAGCACAGTTAACCACTTGCCCTGAAATTCAAGGTCACTTTGGAAGTCCCCTTTCTTTTTTATGGTACAGAATCTTCTGTGAGACTCCTATCTGTCATATCCTCCATGGTCAGAGGGTTACCAATGTTGTTCATCTGTGCTACATTTACTAGTGAGTTAACTGAGACCTAGGATAATCCTGTGGCTTGTCATCTCTTGGATGTCTGTTGTTCCAACATAGCATGTCCAGTGTCTTTTCTGAATAACTGCAGGAACTTTTTTTTTTTGTTTTCTACTACCAATTTTGGTTTCCTCTCAAGCCTTCTCCACAGCGTAGCCGTAGGAATCTACCTAGTTCTCTAATCTGATCTTGCTCATCTCTCTTTCCTTTTCTCTTTGGTAACCATATCAATGACTTCCCATTATTCTTGGGACAGAGACAGGTGGCTCACTATCTCTGCCTCTTACTACATCCTGCTTTCTGGGTAGAAGTCACTCTGGCTACCTCCTCCTCAGTCCTACTCCCACCACTTCCACTACCACAGGACCTTTGCATAAACTCTTTCTCCCTTGACTTGGTCCCTTCTTGTGAGCATTTCCCCAGGGAGCTCTCCTGGTCAGGCATCTCCTATCAAATCTTGACATATCCTGAGTTAGATGCCCATTTGCTAGAAGCTTTGCTTCTGCGATCTGTTTAGTCCTCAGTGCCTGTCATTCCCGTTGAACTTCAGCTCCACGAGGGCAGGAATATGTCTGATTTTCCTGATTCTCTTCCTCAGCAATTATTCTGTAACTATTTATTGAGTCTGCACAATAGCACATGCCTGTAATCCCTTAGGCTCAGGAGGCTGAGGCAGGAGGATTGCAAGTTCAAAGCCAGCCTCAGTCACTTAGTGAGGCACTTAGCAACTCAGTGAGACCCTGCCTCAGTGGGAGGCTGGAACTAGATCCCAGGCCTCCTGGCTTTCAGACCCTGGCCCTTCCTTTTCACCAAGAGCCCCAGGACAATACAGAAGTCAATATGGTAGAGGGTGGTCTGGGGTCCTGTGTTCAGATCCAGTTTCGCAGACTTTGCTGGCTGAACAGAGCTGCGAATGGGAGAGGGCAGTTGGCACGCCTCCCATTTATTTTTCTTTTAACTTTTAGCACCAACTGCTGTTTACATAGATTTGTGGTGTGAACATTTGCTTTAGCCCGGCATTATATACACACATCCAACTTCAGTTATCAACTCTTGCTGGATATCCTGTGAAAAACTGCCCCGAGTGCCAGGGCCGAGGTCATCCTTTCAGAGATAGAAAGAAACCAACGCAATTCTGTCTTCACCCAGCAATCTGACTCCCTCTCTGCCTCTCGTTCCTGAGCAGAACCTATGGCACCCTTACATTATGGGGGTCGCCAGACCCAGGGACAATCTGGGGAGAGCCATGGATCGTCTCCCTGGGTTAATCACTTGATAAACAGCACTTCCTGGAGCCAGCTGTCGGCTGGGACATCGGTGTGAATGGCTTTTCTGAGTATTCTTCCTGTGTCCACCTTTGTGATCCTCTTTCGGAATCTGTAAAGTCCTTGCTGTCTTATTCCAGTTTTACAGAGCAGAGGTACCAAAAGATGCATTTTTTCTTAAAACACGGACCATGTGCGATCTAGGTTTCCAATTCCGACTCCTGGATTCCTGAAGTGCAGCTGTGCTCAGAATGTGACTTCTCATTTCAGGGGTCGTGGATCCAGAGCGCTGTAGGTGGGTGCCACCGTGGGTTTTTTGACCTCTGGGTTACGGGGCCCTGACCTGAAGCTCCCATCTTCTTCTGCCTTCTCCATCCTACTGCTTCAATTTTACCATAAGCCGTGTTAGCCCCCAGGGCCCGTTCTAGACAATCTCTCATGTATACGTTTCCTCCCCCTCCTCCTCTCTCCCCATCCGTCCTGGTCAGTTCAGGCTGCCATATCAAAATGCCATTTCAGTGAGTTGGCTTCCACCAGAAATAATCCTCAGAGTTCTGGAGACTGGAGATCCCAGGTCCAGGCAGTGGTAGACTCTGTCTGGTCAGGACCTGCTGAAAAGAGGGCACCTTCTCTCTGTGTCTTCAATAGGGAGGTCCTCTCTCAGGTCCTTGTGAAGGGCACTAATCCCATTCATGAAGACCCCACCCTCATAACCTGATCCCTTTCCCATGAGCCCCACTTCCTCCTAATTCCCTCATATTGGAGATCAGCCTTTGAGTTTATGAAGTTTGTGTGTGTGTGGGGGGGTATATTAGTGAGCTCATTTTACCACCCATAAATTTACTACCAATAGTCCTGATGAGAACATTTAGAGGAGGGAAAGTTTATTTGGGGCTCATTGTTTTGGAGGTCTCAGTTCATAGTTGGCCAGCTCCATTGCTCTGGGCCTGAAGTAAGGCACAACATCATGGCGGAAGGAGGAACGCAGCTCATGACATAGCACCAGGAACAAAGTATATACCCCCAAAACAGGCACCCAGGAACCCACCTCCTCTAGCCACACTCTAGCTGCCTATGGTTCCCACCCAGCTAACCCCCGAGGGGATTAATCTATGGATGAGGTTACACCTCTTATAACCCAGTCATTTCACCCCTGGACTATCTTGCATTATCTCCCACATGAGCTTTTGGAGGACACCTCCTATCTAAACCATGACAGGGGAGCTCGATCACAGGCTGTGATGCCAATCTTGGACCATCTTGCATATCTACATTCAGCTGTTATGGCCCTTGTTTTAAAATCTGCTTTTGTTTATTATTCTTGTAATGTTATATACTTGCTTTTATTTTTCAGTTTGCTTATTTTGTTTTCATGAAGTCAAATGGATTTTAAAAGAAAGCTTTTTATGAGCATTGTCCATAGGAAAAACCCCCATGCTCTTTGACATGGATAGAGTTACTGTGAAAAATTTTACGTGCATGGTTTATGGAAAATAAATCAGTTTCCCATGTTATCAAAATCTAGTTTAATACTTTCGGGGCAAAGGGGAAGGAGTGTGTGCCAAGGATTTGTAGAGCACCAAACAGGAGATTTTCTTTTTGTTGATGTGATTCAAGGGATAGAAAGAATACATAAGAGCAAATATCTTTTTAACAGCTGTGTTTTAGTGAACTAGAAGTATCAATCACCCCTTAAGATCTGCTCCAAGAGAGTATTTGGGCTATACCTGGCCTTAGTGGTGGTCCTATGTCATGATGCCTCTTATTTTCTTTCTTTTTTGGGTGGGAAGGAGAGAAGGGGATGGTTGTACTGGGGATTGATCTCAGGGCCACTAAACCACTGAGCCCCATCCCCAGCCTCATTTTGTATTTTATTTAGAGACAGGGTCTCACTGAGTTGCTTAGGGCCTCACTTTTGCTGAGACTGGCTTTGAACTTGCGATCCTCCTGCCCCAGCCCCCCCAGCTGCTGGGATTGCAGGCATGTGCCACTGCAGCTAATGTGATTCTTATTTTCTTCCAAGACCATGTTGCTTTCATGCTGAACTCTATCTAAAAAGGGACAGTTCCACCTGTATGGCCACCCCACTCCCTGTGCTGTACCCATGTTCCAGGCTTGATTCTAGAAATAGTTGACAGACCCCCCGTTGGTCACATACCTTCCAGATTCCTGGCACTATACTCAGCTCTTTGGGAATGTGGTTGCCTCTAAATGTCAAAGGAGCCTCAAAGCGCAGGCAGGCAGTATTGGTACTGCCATTTGATCAGTGGGGTAGGATACCTGCCTGAGGTCACGCCCCTGCCAAGTGGCAGGATGAGATGCCAGTCCTCTCGGAGCTGATGCTCATAGGACATACTGTGTTCTCTGGTAACTACCTTTGGTCCCTTGTGTTTTGAAATGATGGCCATCCTCAGGGTCATTAGAAAATTGTTACAGGATAGCCAGGATGATGCCCCCTCCCCAGTTTTATAAGTAAACAAAAATAGAATCCATTCTTGAAAGGGGCGAATGTGCGTGAGGCACGCTGTGTGCTCTGGTGAGAAATACAATAAAATGAAAAATGAGATTAATGTTTCAGATTGTACAGTTCCCTAATTATGTCTTTAATTATTCATATAAAACAAGTAAAATGACCCCTGACAGAGACATAAATGATTTAGGATAAAATCAAATATTTATAGGATGACGCTGACTCCCTGCGCGTATTGTAACAGATGCACTTAGAATCTTTGCCTTCGTTCTCTGGATGTAAAATTTTATATATTGAATTTATAGCAGCGTGAGAATAAGCAACAGTATTTAGGACTCTACTGAGTTAATACCTGGGTGTTTGACATTGGAATGAAAGGTATGTGCAATGTATTATCTGATATTTTGGAAGCTACATCTTTATGTATATGTCAGTTTAGATATTATCTTAGCTAATATTTTATCTTACAAGATATTACATTTTCCAGGTCATGGAAGGACAATCTCTTTGCTTTTGTTTACCTTTTAATGTTTTAATTTGAGACAGGGTCATGCTAAGCTGCGTAGGGCCTCACTAAGTTGCAGAGGCTGATATCCAACTTTTGATCCTCCTGCCTCAGTCTCCCAAGTTGCCTGGATTACAGGCATGCACCATCATGCTTTGCTGTGTTTTTTTTTTTAATTTATTTTTTAGCTGTAGGTGAACACATACCTTTATTTTATTTTTACGTGGTGCTGTGTATCGAACCCAGTGCTTCACGCATGCCAGGCAAGTGCTCTACCACTGAGCTACAGCCCCAGCCCACGCCTGTCTGTTTTGTTTCTGGTGTATCAGGAATTGAACTCGGGCACCCCAGCACTGAGCCCCATCCCCAGCCCTATTTTGTATTTTATTTAGAGACAGGGTCTCACTGAGTTGCTTAGCACCTCGAGTTTGCCGAGGCTGACTTTGAAGTCAAGATCCTCCTGCCTCGGCCACCGGACCTGCTGGGATTACAGACGTGCACCACTACACCTGGCTTGTTTACCTTTTTAAGTGGTTAGAAAATCAAAAGGAGGAAGCACTCTGTGAAAATTATATCAAATTCAGATTTCCATGTGGTTAAGCGAGGTTTCACAGGAGGCTGGCCTCAGTCATGTCATTGGGTATGCCTTTGGCTGCTTCTGTGGCATAAAGCTGAGACCTAATAAGTGCACCAGAGAGGGCAACTACTCTATTAAGCCTAAAATATTTAGCAAATGCCTCTTAACGGGAAAAGTGTGCCAACCCCTGTTCTAAAACATGCCCCAAACAGGAAAAAAAAATTAGAATAATACCCTAGCGTGTTTAATTGGCACAAGAAACACTTGCTTTTACTTCATTTCATCCTTTAATTTGCTGTCCCACTAATTGAACGTTCCCTGTATATTTTCTCAGAAGTTGGAGAAAAACTGCCTTTTGAATGCAATAAAAAGGGATTTATATGAGCAAGGGTTCCTTCTCTTGCGTTTAATGCTTCCTTTATTTAGAGAAGTACTGAAACTAATTGCCCTGTTTTAGAAATGGGTCATTAGTCTAGTCCCTATCTTTTATGGAGACCTCATTTGCATGCAGCGTTTCTCTCTGAAGCTCTAACTGGGATCTCTTCAGCAAGAGGAGACAATGAGGATCTGAGAGCTTTCCCATGGCCCACACAAGCTTGGCTTTTGGTCATAAGCCATTCGGTATATTGGTTGGCATCTTACATGTACTTAGTAAGGATGTATTAAATGAACTAATGGATCCACTTTAGGAAAAAGAAGATGTATCCCTTTTAAAATAGAAACTAGTATGTACCCATTAGATATTAAGATTCTTTTGCCGAAATAAATTTCTCCAAGAGCCTTAATCTAAGTTGTTCTCCAATTTTCTTTCTCCTTGTTCAAGAAGGAAAGATGTGTTTTTGCAATGAAGGCTGTGATCAGGTATAGATCCCCAATGTTGTGCATGCTCTCATGATTTTGTTTTCCCTCATGGATAAGGGAAGTATTCATGTGTTTAGAATTAAGAGTAGAGGAGTTCTAATTTGCAATGTTCGAGTGACTTAATAAGTAGATTTTCCACCGCAGTTCCCTGGGCATGTTTATCAAATGTCAAGACTGCCATCGCCTGTCCTAATAGTCTTCTAATTTTTGCATTAATATTGGGAAAACTTGCAAATTCCCTCCCTGATATCTTGCCTGGGTTTTCTGATCAAAGAAACATGCTTCATGCATCTGGCTCAATGTATACATTTCCTGTCTCATTTTCAAACCTTGAGTCTTGGGGGTAGCCCCAGGAAACAGTGCTTAAAAAGAAACCTCTCACTCTCCTGGTAGTTTTGATTGTCATGCTAATTTAGGAGACACTGTCACAGACCAACTTAGTTTGTCATATATTCTCTCTCTCTCATATGTTAAATGGATAAAAAAATTCTGAGATTTTTCTCTCTGGGAATTGTCATGATGGAGAACCTACGGGTGATCTAAGCGTGTTCTGCTGCTAGAATGTCCTAATTTCTTCATGCCCGTGGTTTTGACTTGTTGTTTAACAGGTCAGTGAGGAGATGATTCCCACCATGACAATCATGAACTGTATTTGAAGCAACAGAAGCAATCCTTCCTCAGGGTGTGAAACTCACGGTGTGTTCCCCTTCTCTTTTAGTGGCCATCCTTCTCAAAGACGACTATTTTGTGAGTGGTGCTGGCCTGCCTGGCAGATTCAAAGCCGAGAAGGTGGAGTTTCACTGGGGCCACAGCAATGGCTCCGCAGGCTCCGAACACAGCGTCAACGGCAGGAGGTTTCCCGTGGAGGTGAGAGAAGATCTCTAGAGATCTGCAAGCATGGCTGTCCTTTAAATGTTGATGTTAATCACATGCTCTTTCCTTACCTTCATTTTTTGTACAAATCAGACTGGATAAAAAGAAACATTTCTGCCAAGAAATCCATTATTGGCTGGATATCGTGATGCATTCCTGTAATTTCAGTGGCTTGGGAGGCTGAGGCAGGAGGATCTCAAGTTCAAAGCCAGCCTCAGCAACTTTGCAAGGACATTTGCTCAGCGAGACCCTGTCTCTAAACAAAATATCAAAAAAGGATGGGGATGTAGCTCAGTGGTTAAGTGCCCCTGGGTTCAATCCCTAGTACCAAAAAAAAAAAAAAAAAAGCCCATATCTATAGCATGTTATCTGGATGCTTCCTACCAGGCCTCTCCTCCTTTGTTCAAGGGGAGAAATAGGGAAATTGCAGGCATCCTGGTTTGGTGGACTCTCCCCTGGTCAATGCAATTGATCATTTGTTGATTTGACAGTCTCTTTTCACAGTTCATTTCTGAAACTCTCTGAAGCCAACATTTTGTGTGAAACTTGGGTGACTTTCATTGTCATTCTTTGGAAAACTAGTGACATATGAAGAAGGGTCTCAAACCTTCTTTGTTTGGAGAGTTTTCTGCTCCCGGCTACTGTTGAGAAAGATGCTCTGTTAGTGGCCTGAGTCCCTGTTAACTTTGCCTGGATGGATGATGACATTTTGCTTTAGTCCTGACATACCTTACACCTTTTTACAGACCCTCGGTGCTGATGTGCAGGGAGGAGAGGGATCTGGTCACCAACTCCGTTATTAACCTTAGCTAGGGATGCGACTTCCCTTCTGTGGCTGACTCATTGTTGTGAATATTCTTCTGCTGTGATAAACGTGTTGGTTGGCTCCGGATGTGGTCATTCTTAGGTCTAAAATGAATGTATTTCCTGTCTATGATTCTACCCAACCATGGAGTGACTCTGAACTGGTAGCATGTTATCATCCAAGGAGCCAAGTGGCCAAGGACTATTTCCAACCTTTAACGTTTCTTGTCCTGCTTTGTGAATCCAATGAATATGGTACCACCTAGGGGTTCTCGGTTTATTGTCCCTGTTCAACAAAGAATCGAAGAACAGACACAGATAGCAAGCAAGAAGTAGGTTTATTGCAAAATTGACAGAGATAGACCTCTCCCAAGAGAAGGGGCCTCAGAGCTGGGAATCCAGTGGGGGAGTTCTGGCCTGTTCTTTTTATGGTCTCTGAAATTTCCTCCTTTCCTTATCTCCTCCTCTGTCCACGTGTTCTTCACTATTGGTGCCCCCCTGTCCACATCTGTTTTAATTTTTTCTTGGATCCCTGCTTAGGAGTACAAGTATACAAGTGTCTTTCTGATTGGGTCCCCGTTTGTGTCCACGAGCACTTTGGTCCTGCAGGAAGTTGACCTCCCTGCTCCTCTGTTCTGGCCCTGCCCCGACCTCCTCACTCACCATCTTGCCCTGGCTGCCTCGGCCCTTCTATATCTCCCTCAAATACCTGAGGCTCCCTTCACAAAGAAAATACATGTGCGTATCCACACAGAGGTGTTCATTTGCTTCTAGTTGCTGTGAGCCTTTGGGGCACATTCCAGATCCAAACCCTAACCACATAGACTTGCATGTAGTTTCTCAGGTTTTATTATTCAGCCCAGTGCCTCATGTCTGTGTTTGGACCTTCTGTGTATCCTTGGAGCTTAGGTGAACGTGCCCTATAAGATGGGGAAAATCTCTTTGTTTATAGAAACTTTCAAAGATAATAGGGGAAAAAATTCCAGGTCAGTTCTGTGATTCCCCAAATCTGTGATCCCAAAAAAATTACATAATCATTTTTCCAGCAGATTCTAAATCGGCATTCTCTCCATCAATTCAGTTCTGACACCTTCTACCTGATAGAGCTTCAGACCCAGTCTGAAGTCTAGGTCTCTGGAACGTCTGTCCAATCCAAATTGGGGCTCCCTTAACCTACTCTTTACATCCCATTAATTTGCTTGAGTGGCTCACAGAACTCGGGAAAATAGAAATGTTTCCTTGTTTATTATGAAGAATATCTTAAGGGATGCACACAAGTAGGCAGATGTCTCCATGGGGCTGGGGTGTGGCACCCTTCCTGCACATGGTTTAGTCCTTGTTCACTTTCTTGTAAGATGCTAGGGATCCATCTGTCCTAGAGCTCTCCATGGTCAGTTTTCTGTCACTCTGACAAAATATCTGAGAAAATCAACTTAAAACAAGAAAAGGTTCCTGGTTTTTTTGTCCATGTTCACTTGCCTGCATTTTTTCTGGGCCTGTGGTGAGGCAGACCATCATGGCAGGGAAGTGCCTGTTGGAGCTTATCTCCTGGTCACTAGGAAACTAAAGGAAAGAGTTAGAGGAAGGGACCTGGAGTGAAAGGGTACATCTGCAGTGATGTGCTCCCTCCAAGAAGGCACTACCTCCACAGTTTCCATTACCTCCCACCAGGTCATGAAGTTATGAATGCATGAGTGGATTAATCCATGAATGAGGTCAGAACCCTCATGATCCGGTCTCCTCCCCAAGGGCCCACCTCCAAATACTGCTGCCATGGGGACCAAGCTTTTAACACATGAGCTTTGGCAGACATTTTAGATCCAAATCCTAGCACTCTGCAAACCCTATCCCTTGGGATTTAATAGAGGATCCATTTAAACACGGACAGCCCTAAGGAAAGGTGACTGGACAAAAGGAATGTGAACCATTGCTGATCCTGTCTCTGTGCTCCTCTGCCTCTCTGTGCAATATTCTTTCCGCCTGGGTACACAAGAGGTGTCTTAGGATCTATTAGCAGATAAGGCAGGTTTATTACCTTTTCATTTCTGTCACCAAACTACCTGAAAAGACCACCTTAAAGGAGGGGATATTTATTGGGGGCTCATGGTTTCTGAGGTCTCAGTCCATAGACGGCGGAACCAATGTCTCTTGGGTCCAATGTGAGGCAGCATATCAAGGTGGATGGGTCCAGAGAAGGACAGCTGCTTACCTCATGGCAACCAGCAAACAGAGAATAGAGGCAAGAGGGGAAGGGGCCGCAGAGGAAGATGCACCCTTCCAGCATGTCTCCAGTGACCCATTTCTGCCAGTCACACTTCACCTGCCTGCAGTCACCACCCAGTGAGTCCCTTCAAACCAGGGTGAGCTGAATGGTCAGGTTACAGTTCTCATAATCCAATCATTTTACCTCCAAATATTCCTGCATTAACATGCCAGCTTTTGGGGGGACACCTTGTATCCAAACCATCATAACAGGTTACAGAATTTCTTCATGGGCAGCTCCAAGACAGAAAGGTAGAGTTTCTCTGACTCAGCTTGGGGAAGGGATTCTAGTTTCTGTGGTCTACCTTGGAGAAGGGATAAGGAATCCTGGATGAAAACCAAAATATGCATATCTTAAGACCACATGCTCCTACTGATGCACAAAGAGGTCTTCCCACCCACTGTTCCTTGAAAAAACCAGCGATTGCTACTCTGGGAAAACAGTTCATACTCTTTCTCATTGAGCTGACAGATTCTCAGTACCCAGATCCTCTCCCTGCACTGGGAGTCCTCTCTCTGTGGACTTCCTGTCCTAGTCACACTAATTATATATGTCTCCTGGGAGGGATTCTACTTCTCTCCACCCTTTGAATGGGATGAATCATTTCTTAGAAGTCTCGCTGTATTTATACTTGGAAAACTTGATTTTGAGAAGCCAAATGACATCATGCTTTTCTAAGTGTGGGGTTTCCCTTCTGGTCTTGCTGTCGGGTTCCCATTGGCAGTGAGAGTGGAAGGGGCCGTCTGGGTCCAGCCAGCTCTGCTCAGAAGCCTCTTTGTCTTCAAATTGGGTTACCATTTGTTCCATTCATGTTTTTCTGGACAAAAGACCTGTGCTTGAAAGCTTGAAAAAACTTAATCGGGCAGCTACCTTGGCAAGGAAAGTCTGTGGAGCTAGGAACTGGGGACCCCAACTTCATTTGTCACCACCTCCTCTAATACCTAGACAGCCCGTCTCCTCCTTATATTTTATTGTGGAAAAATGCACAGAATAGATACATACTTTCATGAAACCTTATTACTCATTTTAAAATAAGTGTCTCAGTTTTCCATTATTTAAACCATTGCATTCAGAAGCTAATCCACGGTGGCATCTACGACTGATTGTTTTGACCAAGTCAAAAGGTTTTTTTTTAAGGTTTTTTTTTTCTCTTTTTATCAGATGGTAGGTAAGGATGCCCATATTAATTGGATTTCTCCTCCAAGCCCATCAGGTTGCACGTTTGCTTTCTGCAAATGTGATAATCATGTTCAATTTCTTAGTGGTATCTTTGGAGGAACTCGAATTTCAGAGATGAGAGGTAACGGAAGCAAATTTAACTTTAAAATATGCACAACCCAGTTGCTCACTTTTGTCCAAAACGTGTCTGTAATATTTTATGTTAGGTTGCTTTATTTGAGCTCTTTATTAATACTAGCTCTTTCTGAAATTTTTATACTGTTTGAACATCTCCGAGGTGGATTATTTCTTTTCATGTAACTACATCATACTTCAAGAAACTAGAGTGAAAGTTTAAAAAAAATAATTAATGTGTGATGGAATAATTTAGCAGCATTGAGGATAGTATTTATCCTGTATGTACTGTGCATGAGGGCTAGGGGACAGTCATTGCAGGAGATTGCACTGGGACTGGTAGAATAATTCAGTTGTGGCTCTCAACTGAGGGTGATGACCTACCCCCTGTCACCCTGGCCAAAGTCCAGGAAGCACTGTCTGGAGACATTTTTGGTCACACCATGTTAGCAGGGATATGCTACTAGATTCTAGTGTGTAGAAGACATGGATGCTCCACAACTTCCCAGTATCCACTGCATCTGGTACCCAGATGTTACTCATGTTACCACTATGAGCCACAGGATCAGAGAGATCAGGGTGTTGAGTGGAACTGAGTCTTTTAAACACATTTGGAGACTGAAGACTTGATGGTTGCAGTGGCACATGCCTGTAATCCCAGCAGCCTGGGAGGCTGAGGCAGGAGGATCATGAGTTCAAAGCCAGTCTCAGCCACAGCGAGGCCCTAAGCAACTCAGTGAGACTCTGTTTCTAAATAAAATACAAAATTGGGCTGGGGATGTGGCTCAGTGGTCAAGTGCCCCTGAGTTCAATCCCTGGTACAAAAAAAAAAAAAAAAGGACTTGTCTCTTGTGGTGGTTAGGTGGTTAGAGAGGAATCATTCTTTGCCTTGTGCCCTATTAGAATGACTGGTCCTGCCTGTTAGACTCTACTGTTCATACAGTCACAACCTTGGGAATTTCAATAGCTGGCTCAGTCCTTTAGCCCCTGCAGGCTGAATTTGAAGCTTGTGCCCCAGGAGAAGCTGGAGCCACTCCCTGGGGGTAAGTGGCAACAAGCCTGCCATGTAGGTTTCGATGCTTTCCAGGAATGCTCTCAGGTCATCTACAACGTGGGCATTCAGAAATTGGAGCGCTCCACATTTTCCTGGCTGAAATCCTGGATTTGGTTTTGCAGGGGCAACACTTAGAAACTTCCAGTCTGATAATTAACCAAAGACAGTCCCGTGAAGACAAAAGAAAACAAAAATTCTTCCTTTGCCAGTGTTCTGGACGGCTCAGTTAAAGTCAGAAAAGAAAGCCTCAGTAGTTGCAATGCCGAGCCTCAGAGACTAGACCCTATTTGGGTCCTGAAACATCCTCAATGCCCTTACTTTTTGAGCTTGATTCTCTGCCTGAAGGTGAGCTTTTCCTGAGTCTTTTGTTGTGGAGGGGTAGGGACAGAAAGGTAAACCAGAAAGTCACAGACCATGCCTTCAGGCTGTTTATACATAGTGATGCCATAGAAATTGAACAGTCATGTCAATGCTATCTAGTTCCAGGTTGACTAGTCTTAGAAGCAGAGGGACATTTTGCCACAGATGAAAGATTGTTGTCGAGTTAATAGTATTTACACAGATGGAAGAGATGGATTGGAGCCTTTTGGTAGGACAGAGATGTCCAAAGGCCCTGGGGCTGACCATGCCTGGTGAGTTTTGGTAAAAATCCAAAATATCTACTCGTTAATTCCTAGAACCTGTGAATATGTTCCTTTGCATGGCCAAAGGGAATTGTAGATGTGATTTAGTGTCCTTTAAGATCATAAAGCTTAGAATAAGATAGTGGTGTTATAATGGTGACTGGAAATGGAATGTTCCAGTTCTTCCATGACTGCTGGACTTTTCTGTGATCTCTCCCACCACAGTCATCTCTGATAGCTCTTTTGCCCATGTGAGTCTCCTCCCCGTTCCTTACTCTGTCCGTGTTTTGTAGTTGGTGATCTCAACACAGGTTCATATAGTGCTAATTGGAATTGAATTAGGCCATGTCTCCACTAATAACTACAGTTGGATTTAATTCAAGGAGAAACCTCCAGGTAAGACCTCTGAGCTCCATTAAAGTAGAGGTCCTATGGGTGTGTGTTGACTGAGGTAATTAAAATCTTATTGATTATAATAAGAGATTGCAGGAGTTGTTGATTCAGACTTACTGGCGCTTACGTCTTCAGTAAGCTTCAGTGATCCAAAATGATTGTGCCCTTTCCAGCAAAACCCACCGGTGGCTTATTTCAGCTCTCTTGAGAGCATCTTATCAAGTGAAAAGCAGTGGAGATGTTTTTCTTAATATATACCATGTACACATCACCATATGGTTCCGATCTAGAAGCCCTTATCTGAAACCTCAGAGGCCAGATGTTTTAGATTTCAGAATCTGTTTTTGGAAAGGTGCTGTCGCCTACATGCTTGGCTGTAGTGCAGAACACACGCACAAGGGTCTGCAGACACCCATCTTAAAGGATTCACCATTTCACGTGGCCTGAAGACTGTAAAAACATCTTGACGTGTTAAAAAAGAAATAGTTGTTGAGTGTCTTTGTGAACTAGATGCTTGTTATTAAGTTGGGGGACTGGGCCATTCTATTAAAAATAACGTTTGCGGTGTCCAATTTTTTTCTTCTCATACGTTGTGTACTTTTGGGGTCACTTTCTGAAATTGTTGCAGGCCACCTTGTCCAGCCCGGGTTCACAGAGCCCTTTGACAGTGGAGATGATGACCAGGCTGGTTTTTGACCTGCACCTGTCTCTTAATGGGATCTTTTCTTGCAGGTGTCACAGAGGGTCCCGTGGCTCTCTGGTGTTTGCTATCTGGTGCTGCGTGGTTTGCTCTGTATTGACTTCTGTCAAATGGCCAAGGAATGAGTTGAAATTGAGTCAGCGACCTTATTGAAATAAAGACTCTATTTTGGAGAAGGGTGTTTCAGCCTTTAGTAGTAAAACATTTAGTTTTCATCTGGCTGATCTTTCATGCGCACGTCCTGTGTTGATAAGAGGCACATTTGAGGAGGTCCCGATACTCGGGGTGTGCTCCAGGGAGATGTCCCTGGCTGGTTGTGCAAAGGCAGGGAGCAGGTTTTTGTGAGCTAAAACCTGCCTTGTCCCTGTGTGGTATCTGACAGAGCTCACAGGTATCTTTAGATGTGACCTTGCCTTGGCACCGTTTGATGTTCTGTCCCTGACATGTGATATGTTGATAGCGGATGGAATTGTGCTGAGGACTGGTCAAAGAGATGACACTTTCTGAACGGGACATTGGGTAAATTGGAGGTAGCCACCAAGGTGAAACCTGGGCGCCTTCAGACAGCCCAAGAGAAGGCATTGGGTGGGTGCTACAGTTGGGGTGGGGCGGTGACAGTGACCTGACCGTGTTGTAGACATATCTTAATAAGCACTGCTTGGTCTAGAACTTTCCAGACGTTTGCTCCTGGGGTTTTCACATCAGTCTTATAAGCAAGGTGCTCTTACTACACTGAGTTTAATTATTGCTTCTCCAGGATCCAGGCTCTGATAGCTCCAATACCCGAACCACAATTTTTTTGTGATAAATAATCTCATTGTTTTTCTTTTTGGTGTTCAAGGCTATTTTGTTATAAACACCCATGCAATGGAAATAATTTTATTAGAATCTTAACTACTGTTTATTGTATAATAAGCAGGCAAGGAAAAAAAATAAACCCAAAGGGCTTTGAATGCTCAGATTGCTTAATCATAGAGAGGGGGCATGAAGGGTACTAGAAGTATTGTCAGCTCTGTGCTTAGAAATATCTACCGAATATACTGTTTTTTTTTTTACCCGAGCTCATCACTTAGAGCAGCTACACCTGAGAGTCAAGGTGAAGTTAGGCACACATTCTATTTCTACATTTTATATGTACATATATATATAATATACATATATATATATAATATTTATATCATATATATATTATTTGCTACTTCCAAATTTTTATAAGGAACACTAAAAGCAATAAAAGGAAACAGGTCGTTTTATTTGAGTTTTACAATTAATTTTATTTTCTATTTAATTTATACGATGCCATAAAAATGCAGCTTATGCACACATTAATAATTGATCATCATAAAAGCAATTAAAATCGAACTGATTTTTAATCCATTATATTTACCTTAATGTACTCAAAATACGATGCCAACAGAAATTGAATATAAAAAGTTATTACTGAGATACATTGCATTCTGTTCTTGTACTAAGTCTTTGAAATTCAGTTCATATTTCATGCTGACAGCATGTCTCTCCTTGGACTGGCCACCTCCAAATTCCACACGTTTAGAAGCCACAAGTGGGTATGGGCTGCCATATGGAATCCGGCAGACTTATGGATTCCAGACATCACTAATGGAATTTAGATGGTAGACTCGCCAGGAGATGAAGAGAAGCTGATTTTTTTTTTTTTGGTAGTTTTTCACTTCCAGCACCAACAAAAAGCAGGTGAAAGGATACATGATAGCAGGTATGGAGGATGAATGATTTTAAAGATCTCATGTACAACATGAAGACTGTATTAACAGAATTGTGTATTATGCTCAGGATTTTTGTTAAATGAACAGACTTTAGTTGCTATTGGCCCAATAGGGAAAAAAAATGGGGACCTATGTGAGATGCTGGATGTGTTAATATGATTCACTTTTGTGACCGTATATGTATGTATGTATATATATATATATATATATATATATATATATATATATATATTCTCTATATTTATCTCACAATGTCACATTGTGTACCTTAAACATACACAATAAAATCTGTTCACACCCACACATATGCAATAGTTCAACTTTCCATTGGAACCACAAAGTGTTCACCTAGGTATATAGCGGGGTTTTTTTTTTTTCTTTTATAAACTTTTCATTTTTTCCCCCTTATTTTTTCACTTTTACAACATTGATTCCCAGAGCTTTGAACACTATTCTTCTCAGAATCCATTTCCAAGCTGAAGAACTCAAATAAAGCTGGCCAGGGAGACCTTTATACACGGAAGGTAGAGACCTCAAGCGGCTGGATCAGATGTATTGTAAGTTCAGGTCAAGAGGATTCATGGGCATGTGGTTCAGCAACACCCCCCGCCCACCATCTACCCCCTCTTTTTTCTTTTTGTCCTGTCAAGATTTGAGCAGAAAGGTTTCAAACCATCTTAAATCTAAAGCCTTTAGCAAGTTCTTTAGTGCCACTGTCACTCAGAGGGGACAGTCAGAAAGATTTACAAGGAATAAAAAGAAGGCAAGTTTAAAAGAAAGTCTATTTCTTTTCTCTCCTTTAAATCTCTCTGATACAGAAACTCCCAGCACCCTCTTTATTGAAATGGCAAGAAAGTTCCTAATGCGTATCCATCTAGAATTCATAGTGTTCTGGATACATTGACTGTGATACATGGAAGCCAGCCAGGCAAATCACCAAAACCCTATTTTATGTAAAAATATAAATTTTACCTCTTAAATATTTGAGGATGTCTTAAAAGACAGGCCTTTAACACTTAGGTTAATACATGGAAGATTTGGGGGGTTAATTGCAAAATAACTTCTTAATCCCAGCTCTTAGATCATTCGGATTCAGCTTCAACTTCTGATTCTCCTTTTTTAATCCTCTACTGCATTGGGTTAGGAAGTTCAGTATTTCAGGGAATTTCCGTAGTTTATGCCTCAGTATTTATTATTCCATGGTCAAGGTAGCCATTTTTCAGGCTCCCTCTGGGTTTGCTGTTGAACTTGCCTCTGTCTCTCCTTTCTCTGTTTATCACTCCTTGTCTCATTTATTAGTGGGCCATGTGTGAGCTGAAATGACAGAACTAGGCACAGGAAAATACCTTTAAATAAGCGTGGCTCCTGTATAGTTTCTGGATTCTCGTTAGTCCTCTTTCATGGGTCTACATGAAATGTGAGCTGTGGTCAGTTATATTTAGGAAATTCTGCATAATATGTCTTTCTCTTACAGCTTGCTAATGAGCTAACAGAATATACATCTTGAAAAATACTCCAGGAGAAAGAGGATTTTAAGGGATTTTCATTTGACTGGGACTTGCTCAAACCCAATTGACTATGAAACTTGTTGTGGTTTGGATGTGAGGTGTCTCCTAAAAGCTCACGTGGGAGACGATGCAAGAATGTTTTTAGAGATGAATGTTTTTAGAGATGGGTTATGGGAACTTTAACCCAATCAGTGATTGAATCCCCTGATTGGGATTTACTGGATGGTAACTGGAAGTAGGTACGGTATGTATGGAGGAGGTGGGTCATTGGAGGCATGCCTTTGGGACAACATATTTTATCACTGGAGAATGGCATCTCTGTTTCCTGGTGCCATGTTCCCAGTTGCTTTCTTCTGCCACATCCATCTGCCATGATGTTCTGCCTCACATCAGGCTCCAAGGAATGGAGTTGACCTTCTGTGGAATGAGACCCCTGAAACCCTGAGCCCGCAAATAAACGTTTCCTCCTTTACAATAGTGCTCAGTAGGTCTTTCAATCACAGCTGGGAAATGGCTGACTAAAACGGGACCCTTCTTATTTGTCTATCTTGTGAGATTACTGTTGAGGAGAATACCCTCGGGAATGGCCGCCCCCAAATCATTCAGGGCAGAGCTTTTCCTTGGTTGATGTGACAAATATTTAGATTATTTGTCTATGCTCTTCTTTTCCAGTTCCTGAATCCTCAACAGGGTTTCTTCATTCAGCAGGTTGAGGAGTCTTCTTTGTGTGGGACCCACAGGGTCCTGCCCTCAAGGGACTTTAACTTCAGTAGGTGCTGAAGGACTGAGGCAGAGGTTTGCCCAGACTGTTGGTAGCACATCCAGGAGGCCAGTGCTCCTGAAGGAGAGGCAGAGGGGATAGAAACAGGAAATGCACTCAGGCAAACCCTGTAAGTTCCCAGGCTTTGAGGCCTTGTGCACCAGGGGAAAGTCCTGGCCTGTACTTCAGGCTGGTTTGAAGCAGCTAGAATATTCTCAGCAAAGGAGTGATATTCTCTGGCTTATATTTCTGAAGCATCTCTCTTGTTGCACTTCAGAGTAGGAAATATCTGTGGATGTCCAGTGAAAAAATAATGGTGATCAGTAGAAAGGTGACTGCTTGGGCCAGGAACGGCCAGCAAGAGGCCCAGTTCGGATTATTTTGAGTGAAGAATGTGCTCACTAAGAGGGAGATAGGATAGTATTGTTATCACAGGTGATCAAATTTGTATTTCTTGGTTACCAAAAATATATATAGTAATTATAATAATAATAATGTACAATTTGAAGCAGACTTCAGGATAACTAACCAGTCTAATACTTTGCAACATTTCATGTAGGTTTAAAATAAATCTTTCGAACTTTTTATTTATGTAATATTCACATATATTATTATCTATTACATACGAGTTTTCATTGCATAATAGATGCTGTATGCTGAAGAAGAATGGAACACAGAGATGTGATTGTTCAACCTAATATAAATAAAGCAAACCTCCTCCTCACAGGGTAATTTCAGTTAAATCGAGTGCTTTGAGCCAGACCCGCATCTTCTCAGAGCTTATTCACTACAGATGGTCCCCCATTTATGATGCTTTGATTTGGAAGGAAAGCCTGGAGAAAACATACCTTGCATTTTGAATTTTCATCTTTTTGGAGGTATAGCCCTTTCTCTTCATGCTGGGCAGCCACAGCGGGCCACAGTTCCCAGTCAGCCCATGATCATGAAGGGACCAATAGCCACTCTGCTGTGGACCTTGTTATCAAGCTAGATGATTGGTGCATTAGGCATATCAAATGCATTTTTTCACTTTTTGTTTTTGGTACTGGGGATTGAACCCAGAGGTGCTTAGTCACTGAGCCACATCTCCAGCCCTTCTTTATAGTTTCTGTTAAGCAGGTCTTACTGAGTTGCTTAGGACGTCACTAAGTTGCTGAGGCTGGCTTTGAACTCACAATCCTACCACCCTAGCCTCCTGAGCTGCTGGGATTACAGGTGTTCACCACTGCGCCCATACATACAATATTTTTTGACTTATAGTGGATTTATTTGAACGTAATCCCATTCTAAATTGAAGCCTCTGTAGCAGCCATTAGCGTTACCTTGATTGTCTTCTCAACACACTGATCTTCAATTCGTCTATTCCCCACCACCACACTTTTTCCATCATTTCTACCCTGGCTCAAGCCATTACCATCTCTGATTTTCATTTTGCTACTCATTCTTCAAAGGTCTTTCTTGCCCCCAGCAAGTGATTCTATACAGTAATGAGAGGTTACTTTTAAATGCTTGGATTGCTTTAGCTTAAATTCTTCCAGTGCTTTCCAATCACATCTTTAATAAAAAGTTCTTACTTTGACCCTCAGTGCCCTCTTGACCTGATTCCTATACCCCACTCCCTTCCTAAACTCCTCGCCACCCTGTGTTCATGCATTCTTTGATTCCAGAATGTTCTCTTCCTGTTTATTGCATCTCCTGGCTCATTCCTGTCACCATCTTGCCAGGTATAATATAGCATGCTCTCTCCTCCCAACTCAGTCCTTTCCAGTTACTTAGTTTTATTTTCTGTATAGCAACTGCCACTGTTTATAACTATATATTAATTTGTTTACTAGGTTTGTTTAAACTCTCCTACCCCTCAACCACCCCCACTCGCTGTCTATAAACCTATGGAGGAAAGGAGTCAGTCTGTCTGTTCACTGCTAAATCTCAGCTACTAATGAAGACAGTCCCGTCACAGCATAAGCAATCATATCTATTAGGAAAATAACATTCTTGTATTCTATCCTCATCCTGTGGGCACACTGGTTAAAGAGCAAGAAACGAATTCCTGAGAATGGAAACTTTTAATTCATTCATTATAAAGATGTTTAAAGAAGCAAATCCTCCCCCTAAACTACCTCTTGTATGAAGAATACGAATGACCCAAATAAATTAGTTACTCTCAAATAAACACATTCATCCTCTTGCCTCATGCCGTGAGGCTGAGGGTTAGTTGTGTGGCTCAGAAAAGGATCTTTTTAAGGTCCATACTTCTAGAGTGTAGCTCTTCTATTAACAACCATTACGCCCAAGTATCAAGACAGATTGTTCTAATTAGTCAACGAGGTCCGGGTTTTTGAGAGCTGTTAATATGCACACGAGCAATTACTGTTGCAGAATTAAAAGGCACAGCTTTGGGAATTTTAGATTGAGATTATCAGTTTTGGTCGAGAGCTAAGGCAGAAGCCGTAAGAATGGTGTGCTGCCTTTTTCTGCGGCTCTCTCATGGGAAGGTGCTCTGGTGCGCACACACAGAAGGTCCTGAGGTTGCTACATTCTCATGCCATCCCAGATCAGTGTCTTCCTCTGTATTCATTGAGAATCAGTCATGGCTGTGTCAGAAGGAACAAGAAAAACCAGCCTCTTGAGCTCATGGAACCTAAGGGACCAGCAGAGTGAATCTTAACCAGAATTCACATTAAAAGGAAGTAGACATTTTTTATCTTTTAAAAGCACATTCGAGTTGTTTTTTTTTTTTTTCCTGGTAAACGAAAACATTCTCTTCTCTCCTCCTCCTCCTCTTCTTCTTCTCTCTCATCTATATTTCCATGTTTTAATAAAATGCATACAACATTTCCTATGAATGTCTCTCCATTGATCTATAGCATGCACTACCTTCTTTCCAAAATTTACTAGAATCCCACAACGTAAGCCGAAACTGGAGTCCTGGAGTCAAAGAATATGTGATTTGTAGACTTTGGAGGTGACACCCTCTTTTTTCCAGTCAATCTCAAAAGTGCTTGATAATCTGCTCTTGGAGCTAAGGTACTGCTGCTTTTTCAGAGTCTCACCTAAGGAGGGAATGGAATGTGAGTTCACGATGGTTTGGAAACATTAGTAGGATTCATCCCATAATGCCCCAGTGGAGCATTGTCAAGAGCAAGGCATCTCTTGGGAGAAGGTGCTTAGGACATCAATTGTGATAAATAAAGGCAGGCAGGCCTGGGTGAGTCACTTCCAGGAAAGGAGGACCCAGATAAGTTATGAATGAGGGTGTGGATTGCAGAGAGTGAGCTGGCCTTCATCTCCAGAGGAAGTGATTGGAATGGACAGCGGTGTGCAGATAGAGGGTTCTGACATGTTTTGAAGGGATTCTCTTAGAGAAACAATCTGCTTGGTCATTGATGTCCCAGAGGGAACCAAGTTGTACAGAAGTGGTCTCTGCTGAAGAATCCGATTACAGTTTGTGACACAGCCCCTGGGTCAACAGCAGCTGTTAGCCATGGGATTTGTCCTGCTAGGGACCTACTCTATCAGGTGTGGAGAATTAAAAGATATTGCCCAAAATGGTGTGAAAAACAGTTCCTTGGAAGAGGAAGAAATTCAGATCTATTGCACAACATGGTCATTGTAGTGAATAACAGTGTGTTGAATATGTGAAATTTGCTAGGAGAAAGGGTTTTGTTTTATGGCCTTAAAACCAGGTCCTTGTGCATTCTCATGCCATCCCAGATCAGTGTTTTCCACCACCAAGCCACACCCCAGCTCTGAGAGAGTAGATTTTTAAATAATCCCAGAAAAAAAAAATAAGATAAGAAATGAGATGATAGATATACTAACTTGATGTAGTCATTCCACAGTGTATGCATATATAAGAATATCATGTTTTATAACTAATTGTTTTAGTCAGCTTTTTTTGCTCCTGTGACTCAATCACGCGACCAGTGCAGTTGTAGAGGAGGAAAAGTTTGAGGGCTTACAGTTTCAGAGGTCTCAATCCTTAGAAGTCCAGCTTCATTCCTCAGGGACAGGACATCATGGAGGAAGAGTGTGGTGGAGGAAAGCAGCTCACATGGTGATCAGAAAGCAGAGAGAGACTCCACTCTCCAGAGACAAATAGAGACCCCAAAGCCATGCCCCTAATGCCACCTCCTCCAGCCACACCTTACCACTTCAGTTACCACTGAGTTAATCCCTATCAGGCGATTAATTCACTGATTGGATTAAGGCTCTCATGACCCATCATTTCTCCTCTGAACCTTCTTGCATTGTCTCATAAGTGAGCTTTTGGGAGACACATCACATGCAAAACACAATACTAATATATGTAAAATTTGTGTTTGTCAGTTAAAAATTAAAAAGAAGAAACAACTCTTGAGATAATGATGATAGTTGACCTTCCAAAACGTACAGTGCTCTATATACATTCTGTCATTGAATTATCGTTTATTAGGAAAAAAGAAATTAGAAAATAAAAAAGCACTTAATAACCAGTATCTGGGGCTGGAGTTGTGGCTCAGTGGTAGAGCGCTCTCCTAGCACATGTGAGGCACTGGGTTCGACCCTTTGCATCACATAAAAACAAGTAAAATAAAGGTACTGTGTCCATCTACAACTAAAAAAATTAATTTAAAAAGTAACTGATATCTCTACTTTATGAATTTAAAAACAAAAATAAGGTAAAGGGATCATCCTGTTAGACATCTCTGTATAACCTAATGTGGACCTGCTAGAAATCAGATATGGAGCCTGGTGAGTTAGGTGCCATTTCTTATTGATCACAGAGTGATATGCTATCATTATGGTGCATTTCCAGTATTTTGCAAAGGACAGGGGCCAATGTATGTAGAGCCATTATCAACAGGAGTGTGTTCCTAGCCTACAGTGTGACTTCAAATCTTATTTCTGTTTTCCATCTTTGTTAAAGTTCTCAGAACTTCTAAAAATTAAATCTAATTTTCCTACTTACACCTTACTGCATGCTACAGATTTTTTTTTCCGCAATTAGTGCATTTTACTTTTCAGAATAGGAAATAAAAAAAGAGCAGAACAATGAGTCTAATTTAATGTCATTTCTAAGACCTTATTTTGCTAAGCAAGAACAAGTACAATATAAAATCATAAAAGCAAATTGTCCTTAAAATGCAAATCATTCATGGCCTTCAGATTGTCAAAATAATATATATTCAGTATAAAATAATTTAAGCAAACTTGTGAGGAAGCATGTTTTCTTGCAGATAGATAACGCTCTTATAAATGCCCAGATGCTGTACACAGTTTTATCATACCTCTCTGACGGGAGTTTTTATGGGAATTAAAATTGTAGTGTTGTGAAGTACTTAGTGTAGTGTCACATAGTAGGTAATCAATACATTTTTTTGCTTCTCTCCATGGAATGCATGCAGCATAATTTATTTTTTTGCCTAACATTGGTGGACATTTGGGCTCCTTCCATTGATCCCTGTTAAAAATGTCACAGCTGGGTTGATCATATATCATGGATGAACCCAGGTCTTGTAGAGAGGCCTGGCCTAGGTGCCAGGGTGAAAGGTAGGGATGTCCTACAATACTATTTGACTCGTCAACATTTGGAAAGATTAACCAACTTAGTCAGAACTTTAAACTTTCAAATGAAACTGGGAATATATTTGAAAAAGCCAGGAATTTATATTTGCACAGACATAGCCCCTTTCTGTTAATATGTACTGCATTGGCCTTCACAAGTTACCTATGGGTCTTTGGGGATCACTTAGGGTTTCATATCTAGAATATTTCCTCTCAGTTGTAAAGGTTTTTGTCTTATAGCTATCTTTGTTTTCCTTTACTTACTTAGGAATGTTTGGGATGAAGTAAATATTGCCTAAATATTTGATAATATATGATATAGCTGTTATGGTTAAGCTATGACCCCCAAAAGCTCATGTGTGAGACAATGAAAGAATGTTCAGAGGTGAAATTATCAGTTTATGAAAACTCTGACCTATTCAGTGGATTAATCCACTGACATGGTGTAACTGGGTGGTAACTGTAGGCAGGTAGGGTGTGGATGGAAGAAGCAGGTGTGTGCCTTTGAGGTTTATATTTTGTCCCTGGAAAGCAAAACTCTTTTTCTGTTTTTCCTAATGTCCATGTCCTGAGATGCTTTCCTCTCCCACACCCTTGCACCGTGATGTTCTGCCTCATCTTGGTCCCAGAGCTAGAGAGTTGACCTACCATGGACCGAATTTCTGAAACCAGGAGCTAAAATAAATCTTTCTTCCTTTAAGTTGTTCTTGTCAGGTCTACAGGCCACAGCAATGAAAGATTGACTAAAACAATAGTGGATTTATATGTGAATTCTGAAACTCTGTATAACAATAGCTTTTCTTCACCAGGATACCAAAGAAGGACACCTAAGAGAAGACTAATAATAAATCTCCTCTATTCATGTGTGAAATTTTGTGCATATGCATATCTTTTTTTTTTTATTGCACTGTATGAGAGGGGATCTAGTGCTTCATTCAGATTTAAATATCATTTTCAGTTTCTCTTCTGCAAGCCTCCCTCCAAAAATAAAATATCTAGAGAAAAATGAACAGATCCTTCTTTTCTTTGGGACTAATTGTCTCTCGCTTTCTAATGTACAGAATATATCATACTTACCTACAATTTAATTCAGCACCACATTACTGATGTAAAATTTCTGAGCATTAAAGAATCACAGGCAGGCTGCTGTAGGTGACTTTTCTAACAGCATCCTATGGGCAGGGAGAACCACATCTGTCTCACTAATTTCCTTAACCTCAGTGCCAAGTAGAGTGGCTTGTGTGTTATAGGTGACCTATTTCAAATTTCCGTTAAAAATAAGCCCACTGCTTTTTCTCCTACTTCATTTCAACATTTGAGGAGTGTTCCTGCTGTGGTTTGGGACAACTGGATCATAAAATGTTGATACCCTATCATGACATTTAGGTCCAGCACGGGCACTTGGCATACCAGTACCTGTGCTAATGGGCATTTTGTTTGGCCATCACTGAATGACAGGCCCAGTGCTTGTCACCTTCTGTTGACTCAGGAGAGGGTAGAAAGTTCAGGAGGTCTTACCCAACAGGCTTTGTTCAGTTTAAGTAGATTATGGTGTGAATGATGGAGGAAGAGATGAGAACTGGCAGGGAACTGGGATTTGAATAGGACCTTCAATTTATTTGACATGTCTAATGTCCCTATGAATGGGGACGGAACCCTGGTTTTTAGTGATAGGTAGAAAGATTGGCTCCAGGATTGATAGAGTCTTGGGTGGATTAGAGAATCGATTTGCTGCTGGAATGATATGCCTTGGGGGTCTGAAATTCACCTAGCAGTTGCTTAAGATAACAAACTGAGTGCCACTTGCATTTCAAAGGTATTTTGTGTATGAGCTATCAGTGGCTTTTGTGTTGGAACTATTTTTCTACAGAAAATAAAGGCTGTTATTTTACTTAGCAAAATATGTAATTAATTTCTTGGTGATATATCATTTATCTCAAGGTTTTTGTATTCCTTGGCTGTTCTTTTTTTTTAAGAATGTGTTCTTCGCCTGTTGATTAAAATAATATAATAAATAAATTCAAAACAAAATGAACTCATTACTTAAGAAAACACTTCACTAATTAATCAAATTTAACCTCGAAAGGCTGCAGCTTAACTTTATACTGTATACTGTTACATATGTTATGATTAAATTACCTGTTGTAAATATTTAATAAAACGGGGTGGGGGGGAAGCAATAGGAATGCATATTGTCTTGCCAGTAAAGTATGCTTCACACACAACCTCACATCAACCTCAGATGTTGTGGAGATATTAATAAGCAGAGAGTGTGGTTCACACCCCCATGGTACTAATGAACACCTCAGGAAATCACAACTTGTCCTTGGCTTAAAGATGGGATTGATCAACATCAGAATTACAAGGACATTTCCTCAACTGTGTTGAGTGCTTTTAATGTGTTTTCCAAGGTATGTCTCCTTGGAAATTTCCGCCAAAGACCCTGTTTCTTTCAGTCTCTTTACATCTTCCTGCTGGGATTTCTCCAACCATTTCTGTTCTAATGTGCTAGTAAGTGTTCCATCTGCTTTGGAATATTTCTTATCGCTATGCACTCTTCCAAGGGTTATTTTTGAATATGCATTACTTTCTATGTATCATCCCTATTTACTCCTAAACAAACAAACAACAAAAAATTTTTTTCCCTGCACAGGTGCCAAAATGGTATAACTGCCTGAATTAGGGATGTATATAAATTCTTCCTGTTTTGTTGATGGGGAATCCACAGTCAATTGAGTGAATGTTCTGAGATCCCAGGGCCAACCTTGTCAATGCCAAGCCTTGAATACAAAGAAGTTAAGATGCAGGTCCCTGGTTTGTGGCAAATGGTGAAGGAGTTGCTGGTTGTGACAGTGTTTTGGAATGTAGTTACTGAACCCCGGGGTAAATGTAAGTTTATATAAAATATGAATAAGATTATGAGATGCTGGACAATAGTCCTTCAATAACTGTGTTATTAACCGTGATAATAGTGTTGTTAATTATTGGTGAATATGTGAGTCCTCAATGAAAAGCTTAGCTTAGGACATATCTTGTTTTCTCAGACATGGAGGGATTCAAAGAAGCCTAGCTTTCTGTCACTATTAGAAAGACATGAAATAACCCTGTCTTGAGAGTATCTGTTTACTGGTTCCTCCCTCCTTCCCTCCCTCTCCCCCCCCTTCAGTTTTACTTTTTGAATTGACAAATAAAATTGTATATATTTAGGGTGTACATAATGTTTTGATAGATGGAGACATTGTAGAATGTCCAAATCAAGCAAATTAATAGATGCATTGCCAATTCTTTCCCTGAACATCCCATGTCACCCTTTCCCACATCTGTTTTGCATTAATTCAGTCCTTTGGTTTACCCCAACCTGGTCTTCCAGATCTCTGTACAAAGATGCTTTTGGAGAACTCACAATACTTTGTTGAAATAGTTTCTTTTGGAAGAAATAGATAAAGTGACTGCATTATCTTTATGAGGGTTTTTGTTTTTATTTTTATTTTTATTTTATTTTTTTAGAAATAAGGTATAGAATGTAGGTTTGGGTTTATTTTTCTATGCTGAGGATTGAAACCAGGTCCTAGTGCATACAAGGCAAGCTGTTTACTACTGTCCGATTCCCAGTTCTGAACATAAGCTTTTTTTAAAAAAAATACATGGCAACTTCAGAAGAATATCTGAAACTGTTATTGTATGAACTAATTAGGATTATTCCATCAGATGTAGGTAGTCTGTTCTCCCTCTATTTAAGTACAGATAGAATGGAAACTAAAGTCAAATCAGAAGGGATCTGAACTTCATTGGCTATGAGTGTTTTACCCAGTTCATTCATTGTTGCAGAATTTTTTGTTCATTTTATCATTATTACCCTTTATATTAAGTGGATTTTTGAATGAAGTAAAAAATTTTGGAGCCTGGCAGGTTAGCACATGCCTGTAATCTCAGCAGCTCAGGAGGCTGAGGCAGGAGGATTATGAGTTTGTAGCTAGCCCCAGCAACATAGAGAGGCCTTAAGCAACTTAGCAAGATCCTGTCTCAAAATAAAATATATATAAAAAGGCTAGAGATGCATTTCAGTGGTTAAATGCTCCTGGGTTCAATTCCCAGAACGAAAAAAAAAAAAAAAAGAAGGGGATACAAATCTTCCTTCTAACCCTAATGCATTATCCCATTGATTTGGATTGATCAGTTGATGAATTAATTTGAATTCCATAAATCAGATAAATGCTTTGGATTTGAAATCATTGTACTGGTTTTAGGGTCATAAATAGAGCTTTGTTTTATGGCTTTTGACATTCGATGTTTCTGTCCACCAGATAATGCAAAATGACCACATTTTCCATAGTAATCATTCTTGAAAAGCAGGACGATACCTCTTTCGTGTTCTGCTAACCTTAGCAGTTTCTCATTGTTCATTACTCCAAGAGTTATCTTTCTTGAGTCTGAAAGTCAAGCTTGTGACCTTCGTTAGAAGGGAGATCCTTATGTAATAGGCTGGGAGTTGGACCAGAAAGTTTTCATATGTGGGCAGTGAAGTCAGAATTAGTGTAAGAAGGAGTAGGAAGAAGCACTAAAAATGTTAATATGTGGTGTCTTTGCTGTCACTACCCACCTCTGCACTCGAGAGATTTTTATTGTTTTTAAAAATTATAGCATCTGAATGCCTATAGAGAGAAAGCAACACTGTTTATTTGCCTTGCTTTCTTTGGTGGTGCTGGGGATTGAACCCAGGGCCTCCTCCTTGCTAGGCAAGCATTCCAAACCTGAGCTGCAGTCCCAGTTCCAGTTCGCATATTTGTGATTCGGGTGTGTCCACATTAAGTTGTGAAACTTTGCTTTTTTCTTTTGCATTGGTGTTGGAGAATTTAGTTTTGCAACCACAGAAGTCCTCTAAAAGTTTGCTGTTCCCTTGATCTACAACTGTAGATATTTTTTAGGGATTCCTCTTCGTTTGATGAATACTTTTCCATTTTTACAATAACCAACCTTATATCTTTTCTTTATTTTGATTGAGTGTTAAGGACCTCAAAGAGCTGCAAGGCTTTTGTTTCATTGAAAACTGTAAACAGGAACCAATTGTGAAATACTCTGTCTTGGAATTCTTTTCATGTGATCTCATTTTTTCTAATTTTTTTTTTTCACCTCAAGTATCTAGTTGTCCTTAAAAGCCACCAAATTTCAGAACAGTTGTCTTGTGAACTAATGCAAAAGTTATAAATGTTTTAGCATGAAGACATTGTAAAAATAATCCAATTTGAAAAAAAAAATTGGTGGTATGGGCCATGCCTACTCTAATCTTCAATGATGGCCTAACCAATTTTTATCAAGTTAAGAGAGAGAATCTCTAGCAGTGGCTTCCTCTGTTATTGGCATTTAGAAGGCAGAACCATTTTTATATTCTTTCTCATATTTTACTGATACATTTCTAATCACAAGTTTTTCAAAAGGTTAATAGAAATTGCAATGCTTTATTGTCATGATGCTTAAATGATTTCTTTTTCAATAAAGGGTATGTTATTAAAGAGAAAAATGATTTTGCAACCCGTGCATTCAAGTATGCACTGCCATCTGTCTTAAGCCTGGGTAATCAATGGTGTAAGTGAGGCCAGTTTATTTCTCATAGATTTACTAGCATCCCTGCATAAGTAGCCATAATGGAATTGATTTCTAGGCTGAAGCAGCTTTTATCATATACAAGGATTTGATGATGACTATATTAAGCATTGGCCTTTGATTAGTCTTGGGCTTTCTTAGATACAGAGGTTTCAGCAATTTTAAACTTAAATATTAAAAGTGTAATATTTTGCACATTTGAAAATGTTATATATTCACTACTTGTCCTTTTTATTTTATTTTTTTATTTCCTGTACAAATCCTTAATGCTCCATGATCTTGACTTTTCTATATCTCAAATTACTCTGGTTTCTTCCCATAGACATGTCCTTGATGCTCATCTCGAGAGACACAAAAGAATAAGGTAGCAAGTTAGAGCATGAGGGATACATGTGTCTTGGACCCTCTGCTCCTCTGGAAGGGCCTGAGCATGTGACTTTACTTGTGCAAGCCTCAGTATTCTCATTTCAAAAATAGGTATAAAAAAAACCCACTTAGATGATAGTTATGTAAAGCAGAATCAGTACTATGTTGATAGAACTTGGCAGGGTGCCTAACATGGGCAAATGAATGGTAGCAATTTTTACTATCATCATCTGCTCTTACTATTGTTACTACTGCTGAGTCAAAGCAACACTCTTTTACAGGAATCAATGAGAGTCCACATAGATAGTCTCTGAGCAAAAGGGCCCTGTACAGTTTAAATTATTTTCTCCAGAGTACCCCCACATCCCTCCACATGCCCAGGACTATTTAATAGGGCAAATTAGGGATGAAGCTCATTATATTAATCTAAAATGATCTTTCTGCAAATGATTTCAAAAACCACCAATGCATAGAGCAAAGAGGACCTCTAGGCAAATACAGGTATGGAAAACACTATGAGGCTAAGGAGATCTGTGTTTCACCCAGCATCCTACCTGCCCCAGAACTGTCTTTCTTATCTGAACTCCACTACTAATGCTTTGTTCTGATTTGGGTCACAGATGGTAACTGGCAGTGTCACCTCTACTTGGAAGTCACAGCATTCCTTATACACCCCTCCCCCCCTGCCTCTCCAAAATGCAGTGGGCTGTGGTCGGATCAGTCATCCCTCAGAGACCCCATGTGACAACCACAGTCCTACATGCCCAGGGTCCTGGCTCAAAGCAAGACTGATTAAAAAATAATTTGTCACTTACCTGGAAAAGCCTGTATGCCATGCTAAATTTAATTCGTCCAAATATTTTCAAGTGCCGACTCATATTTTAAACCAAGCAGCTGACAAAAATTTACCTGTAGGCTTGCTTAATCAGATTTCACCCTAGTCAGAGCCTAGCCAAAGAAATAAACTTCCTTCATGAGCACAGATTTCCAAATCCATCAAAAAATATGCCCCAGAGCCAACATGACTTTTTTTTTTTTTAAGGATTTGCTAAATGATCACCCAGAAAATGTGTGTGTTCATCTATAAGACAGGGCCAGGGGTTAGGAAGAGAGGCACTTTTTTGTGTTTCAGTAAGTAATTTTCCTTGTTACAATAAAAAATCACATCACTTGTTGGAAATCTGGTTGGTACCCAAATGCTCCGGGCAAATGTTTGCAATTCCTGATTATTTATTCCCAGATCTTTTTAGATGTGCTATGTGTGAATCAGCCCAGCCTGCATTTAAGACTTGAAAAATGTTCTTTAGGACTCCTTGGTATCAAAGCATCCATTAATTACTGAAAGGATGAGACAGTAGTTTACTGGAAGTCAGAAGCCACATATTCTTTGTTCGAAAAAGGATAAAAAGAGTCTTCCATATAAAGGAGAGCCACTTTTTAAAGATACCCTTTTAATATCCTGCTGAAAAAAAGGCATTTTTTTCCCTATCATAAAGAGCTCTTTCAAAATGATCTTTCTGTGGTGACATCCACATTCCACTGGAAAATATTCTCGTGTTTCTGGCAATGATACACTAATTACTGACTATACATTTTTAATAGTTTAATCTGTCATATTCTGGGAGAGGAGTGATTTTTATTCCAAACAAAACTGCAATGCATGACCAAACGCATTACGAAATGTGTGGTTTCACGAGATCCTATTGTTAATTCAGTCAGAAGAAAATTGTTTAGTACAGATGGAATAGGAGTGCTGAGGTATTATGATCACTTTTCCAAGAGCACACGTATCTTACTTTTCCGAGCAAGTTTCCCTGCCATATTATGTTGGGAAGCTTGTTGGCCATCCAGAAGAAATTCAGGTCACAATTTGAAAGCAGATCACTTCATATACCTGGCTTTGTTAGCACTTCTGGGTTGCTTGTAACAGAAACTCATTCAAGTCAGCTTAAGCAGATGAAAGTTTATTATAAAGATATAGGAGGGTCTTGAGGAGTTCAAGGGGACAGAAGCTAGAAAGTAGAAGTCTTTTTTTTTTTTTCATCTTTAGTTTCTATTTGTATCTGCATGATTCCTTCCTTTTTCTTTTCTGTATTTTTTTCTTTTAAGTGTATTGAGGGCTGAGCCTAAGGGTCCACTTTACCACCTCTGGGTGAAAGATAGGCATTTTTTTATGGTAGTCATAATTTATATTTTATGATTACTTGTAATATACAGCTTAAAGTAAATGCAAGGTCTCATAAAAGAAGACCTGATCTCACTGAATAAAGAGGAGGAGCTAGATCAGGATTTGGACTACATCCTTAGTATTTCTTCTTCTGCTATAAACAGGCTCCTTCAGTCTGTGCCATGGCTGGTTACTGATACTGAGTTCACAGGTTAAAGATTGATTCTCACTGACAGTCTCTTGGACCTAAAGCCAAAGACCCTGGTCCATCCTTGGGTCAGGTGGCTCATACCTGGTCTGGTTGCCTGTGGCCCTGGGATGCAGAACAAACATGGCAGACACGATCTTCTACCTGTGGTCTCTCTGTGTGAACATTTCCATAGAAAAAGTGGCAGGGCAGATTCCTTACCACATTCCCTTCTCACACACTAAAAAGGTTCGTATTCTAACTTCTGAAAGGCTAGATGCATCTGGGCCAGCATCAGATCTCAAGAGGATGGTATTATAAGAGCTTCTATTCATCATCTGGTCACAGTTTAGTGTCTGCAGGAAGCAGGGCTGACAGAGGTGTGAGTTAAGAGTCTTTTCCAAGACGCTTCTTACTTCATTCGCAGGAATACACCTCTCACTTTCACAGGCTTCAAAGTTGCTTCCTAGAACAAGAAAATATCTGTTATTTAAAGATGGGCTTATTATCAAAAGGTGACCAGGGGTGTCCTTGTCTTTCCTAGCATGTCCTTTAAAGACAGCTAAAACCCCAGATATTATTTATGAATGAGTCAAAATAGCAGCATGTCATCTGATGGGATGCTTGGGTTATTTATTTATTAATTTATCCCTCTCTGTTGGAAAACTTACCATCTGGATGCTGTCCACACTTAACAAACCCATAAATTAAAACCCAAGGCAAATTGACTACATCAGGGGCGACCTTCAAACCTCCTCTTATCCCAACCAGCCATTTCCCATCCTTCCTGCACTAAAAGGAGAGAGGAAAAAAGCAGAAATATGCGCAAATGCTGACGTACCTGCTCCTCTTTTATTCAATGAGATCAACTCTTCTTTTATGAGACTTTGCATTATTTTCAACTGTATATTACAAATGACAATAAAATGAGAATTGCCAATACCATCCAAGAGTAACGTTCCTAAAATAATACACCTCATTTCATATTGCCTGGACACCTTCCACCTGTCACAAAGCATTGTCCAATCTGATTTTCCAACTTGCATTTTTCTGGCTCCAGTCAAATGACTTCATAAATTGCTTTCATGATTATCCTCACGTTTCCATGAAGGATATAGGTTTGATGAATAACTATATTGTTTACAATTTGCCACTATCACTCGTGTGTCCTGAGTTACTCAAGTTTTAAATTGCATGAGGCTTTTAGTGAAATCATGTATATCCAAACACAGGTTTAACTGTTTGCTGATATATATTCTCCATATATACACAATTCTAAAATGATGGGGAAAATGTTTCTTGTGTTTTTTTAAATTTGAACCACACCAAAAAAGGGGAGTATGGTTTGCTTAAAAAAAAAAAATGGAGCTGGAGTTGCGTTTCAGCAGTAGAGAGCTGGCCTAGCATGTATGAAGCACTGGATTCGATCCTCAGCACCACATAAAAATAAAATAAAGGTTTTTTAAAAAAAAACTTACGTTATTGATCTTTTTTTTTTTTGGTACCTGGGATTAAAATCAGGGGCACTTAACCACTGAGCCACATAGTCAGATATTTTTATATTTGATTTACGGATAGGATCTCACTAAGTTGCTTAGGACCTTACTATAACTTGCTGAGACTAGTTTTGAACTTGGGATCCTCCTGCCTCAGCCTCCCAAACCGCTGGGATTACAGGCATGGGCCACCGCACCCAGCCTATTATTAGTATGTATCTGGTGTCCCAAGGTCAAACTGTCAGATTTCTCACAAATGAGTTGCTTCTAAAAATGGTCTGATTGAAATACTGCCATAAGGAATTTTTATCGGGAGGGATGCGGACAAAACATAAGACTAATTAGTAGTTTTGAACAGATGATAGAACATTTCTATAAATTAAAACCTCAGCCTAGGGATTTATTGTAGAATTGTGGTTCAGTGGGTATTAGTCAGCTTGAGCATGTTTTACGGGTAAAGGGGATCAGGCTTTTACTGGAAATGCCCTCATTGATCAATCAGTTGACCAGCAAGTGAGGATGGAGGAGGCGTGGGTCCTGGAGAGGTAGGGGACGCATAAATCACAGCATCCAGTTTGGGAGGCAAGATGCATTCATGCACGGTTAATGAACAGCATATACTACAAAATGAGGAATTGTTGAGTTGCAGACAAATCTGAGGCTATGACATGATTTTCTATAATGGAATTAATTGCACAAGATACTAAACAAAACACAGAATTGTTATCTGCTTCATTTAGGATGAAGTGTAATTTGCCTTTGGAATGTACTGGAATGTACTGTGATTGACCCCAGCTATTTAACAGTCAAGAAACAGGTGTAGAGCATTAATATATTCCCATTTAATGAGCTAGGTGTCCGAGGTACGACTAATACCCTAACTGCCATTGTAGCACACTAAGTGACTTAGAGACCAATATGGAAGGTAAGGAAATCACGAAACTTACCTGACCAGGAAGCTCAAGGACTTTTTTCTTAGAGAAGCTATATATTCCCTGAAACAGAACAGAGAGGGAATTGGAAAGGAGAATATGGGGAAAGGTTTGTCCCAGGGAATCAAGGACAAGAGTTTAGGGAGAGAATGGCATATTTGAGAAAGAGTCTTAGATGGCTATTGGGCAGATTGGCATGATGAAAGAAATATGGACAGGTAGATAGAGAATGTGACAATAATGAGCCTGGATTTTATCCTAAGGGAAATGAGACTCCTTTCCAACATTCTGATCAGAATGCTCCCTGAGGAAGATGACCGGACCGTGGATTGGATCAAAGAAGCCCGTCCGTGGTCTACAGTTACCTTGGGAGGCTCGGGAAGGAATACAACTAAGTGATGATGGTTACTTCTCCAGATCTGACCCAAGGCAGGGTCCTGGAAAAGAAGTTGACAGATTTAGGGAATATTTAGCAAATGAGGTTGGCATGTCTTGGGGTTGGGTGTGGATGGAAGATATATAAGATGTGAAGGTTTTGTGATTTGTGCAGTTGGCTCCAAGGTACTGCTATGAGCAGAGAGCACTTGGAAGAACTGACACAGGAAGAGCAAGTTAAAGTCTGCTTTAACATATGCAGTGTATCTAGTTGGCGAGGTCTAAGAAGCCAGTGGTGTGGATGGATCTGCCATTCAAGTACAAGTCAGAACTGGAAATGAAGATCTGAAAGGCATTAGCACCCACATAGGAATCCATGACTTAACACTTTTATACTGTTGGCAAGTCATAAATTAGTTCAACCACTAGGGAAATCTGCATGGAGATTCCTCAAAAGATTAGGCATGAAACCATCACATGACCCAGCTATACCACTCCTGGGTATTTATCCTGAAGAACTGAAGTCATCAAACTACAGTCGTACACGCATACCTGTGTGTATAGCAGCACAATTCACAATAGCCAAACAGTTGAGACTAGGTATCTTCAATGGATAAAGAAAATATGATGTATATACACCATGGAGTTTTATTCAGCCATAAAGAAGAATGAAATTATAGCATTTGCAGGAAAATGGATGGAACTGGAGAATATGATGTTAACCAAAACAAGCCAAACTCAGAAGGCCAAAGTGATGAAAAGAGAAATAAAGGCAGGGGGATCTCATGAAAATCCATGTGAGATCAGTAGACTAGAGAAACGGAACCCAGGAGAGGAAGGAGTGGAGGGAAAAAGGAAATACTGGAGAATGATACTGGCTAAATTATATTATTATATTATATCGTGTGCGTGTACAAATATGTAACAACAAATTCCATCATTATGTACAGCTATAATGCACCAATAAAAAATAAGGGATAAAAGGAATTAATGTCTTAGGGCTGATGAGAGAGACTAGGGACAGCTGGGTTGAGTGTGTGCTGGTGCTCCTGGGTTCTGTGAGTAGCACTGACCTTTAGGAGACACCTGGGGGACCAAGGAGGGAGTAGAGGCTGCAGAGATGGGATTGCCAGAGAAGCGGAAGGAAAATGTGTACTCACGGAAGCCCAGGACCCATTTGCTTGGAGAAATGCAGGAATAGTCAGCAGGGCTGGGTAAACCCTCCACATCACGTGGGGATAAGAAATAAAAAGAAACTCTCAGCTACAAACAACCTTACCAGTGACCCCTGCCCAAGCAATCGGTGTACATTTCATCAAAATGGATTGGAATAAAAGTATTCAACACCCTGTTGGCTGCACAAACCTGAATACCAAATGCAGTGTTATAGGAAATTCTCAAGTTTCCAGTGGCTGAACCGGCAACCCCAATAGAGCCTTTGTGGCCAAGGGAGGAAGGCAACCACTGGATTTTATTGAAGAACATTCCAATTTTACCAAAGTATTGAAGGAAGGAGGGAAGCAGCAAATCTGATTTAGTGAAGACATTTTCTTTGACAGCAAGATTTACTCCGGGGTTATAAATTTGCCGTGATCGAGACTAAAATGCAGCGAAAGTTAAATTTCACCTATATCTCATTCAACGCCTAACGTGATTTAAATGACAGGATTTCAGAAGTGACAACGTAGCCTTGGATCTAAATATATTTTTTATGGTTGGAAATTTTAATTTCAGATCAGTGAAAAATCATGACGCCTCTTCATGTGGAAGCGACTTAAAGAGTGGAGTGTGGGGCCCCGTGCAGATGGTTTTGTCAGGCAGAACTATTAATGCTGAGGGGAATCAGATGGCAGAATTTGCACAGGCTTATCTATAAATTCGCTCCCGCAAGATAATATTGAAATGGTTGAATGACCGACCTAGTTCTGAGATAGAGACACGATGAGTTCATCTTGTTTTAATCTCACATTGGATGTTCAATTTGCCTGTGACATGCTGGCATGGATGCCCTATAAAAGTATTATCCGTGCACAACCCAGCTCCTGCCTCCTATTCCAGCTGCATCTGGAAATATTCTCAATTTTTTTCTCAGCTCAGGCTCCAGCTACCACCTTCCTTCCAAAGCCTTTGCCTCTTTCCACCTCAGGACATTTGAACCTTCTCTCTCAGCTCATTCTGCCTGTGAGCAGACTTCCTGTCATATGCTACTTTTGGAGAAAGGCTTTTCTCACTTTCTTGTTGACATCTAATTTCCTTGTCCTCTACTATCATTATCTCCTGTCCCCTGTATTTTTTTGGTAACAAGAATTGAACCCAGGGGCACTTAGTCACTGAGTCACATCCTCAGCCCCTTTTCATACTTTATTTAGAGACAGCGTCTCGCTGAGTTGCTTAGGGCCTCACTAAGTTGCTGAGGCTGGCTTTGAACTCACAATCCTCCCGCCTCAGCCTCCTGAGCTGCTGGGATTACAGGCTTGCACCACCGCGCCCAGCTCCCTGTACTTTTTTGAGTGAATGGAAATGAGGCAGGAGGTGAATGGACTAAGCACCACCTTAGTACTGTTTTAGGTTTCCAGAGAACACGTTGACTACTGATTCTCACAGAGAAAATGTTAATACAGGTGAACGTTCCATTCCATGTTTCCTGAGTGTGTTTGCTGAGTATATGGATCGTTTAAAAACTCAAGGGGAACCTGAGTTGTCAGTGTTATCTCTGTGCCCATTACATGAGGATCCAGTGCTCATTCTGGCCACCTATTTGCGATGGGAAAACAGCCTGAAGGAGCAAGAATGAAGGGGTACTGGCAGGGGGTGCCAGAAACAGGCACAAACCTAATTCTCTCCTCAAGGGTATGAGGAGTCATCCCTGTTCACAGTGTCAGGATCACATTCTTCATCTCAACCCATTAGGGCCAATTTTTGCCCACTTGTATGAGGCACAGAGAGATCGAATCACCTGGGGTCACCCAGCCAGTTGAGTCATCTAGTAGAGCCGATGGAGCTCAGCTTCTCAGGGAGGTCTGATGGTGGGGTGTTTTTGAAAGACAGCTGATCAAAGCCCTGTGTTGAGTCTGCAGGTTGAATGTCTTTCAAAGCCTTCTTTTTTTTTCTCTCTCTCTCCCTTCCTAGTTTGTCAGTTACACTTACTGCCAGGTATGTATCTGTTACAGTTCTTACCAGCAGCCAGGAACTGGGGCACACGCCTGTAATCCCAGTGGCTCAGGAGGCGGGGCAGGAGGACTGGGAGTTCAAAGCCAGCCTCAGCAATTTAGTGAGGCCCTAAGCAACTTAATGAAACTTTGTCAATAAAATATAAAAAGGGCTGGGATATGGCTCAATGGTTAAGCACCCCTGGGTTCAATCCCTGGTACCAAAATAATAATAATAATTATTATTATTATTAAAAAAAACTTAGGAGCTGGGGTGCATTTCTCTGTTTTGATGATTGAATAGGGTGGGCAAGTGTTTGAGGGAAAGGTATTACAGCAGTCCTAAATCATCATCCCCTGCAAAGAAATTTTCTTAGTGACTGTGCTAGCAGAAGAAAATAATGAATAATTGAAAAATAAATAAGAGCAAAGCCGTAACTTGGATGGGCTTTCTGTATGATCCTGTTTCATCGACTTGGTCTCAACGGCAGGTGCCAGATCTGTAATATAATGAGAACAGTCACATTCTATTACTTTTAAATTAACTCGGTCCATGCAGCTGTCATCATCCACAGCTCCTCCTTGGGGAGGAGGACTGCATCTCTGATTCCGGATGGATGAGAGTGTCCTGTACCCGGGGCTCCAAGGAGCGGACCCCCGAACCTCTGAGTCAGGTGCAAATCTGAACATCAAGGCTGTTCTTGGGGCTTGAGAATGGCCCTGTTTTCAGACTGCATTCCGAGACCAGCAAGAGACAAAGCTAGGAGAGAGTGACATGAATTCATGGTCACCCTGCTAATAGCTCAAAACCTTTAGCATCCCCTGAAAGATGGACTGACACCTTGCAACATAAAAACCAAATGGAAAGGTGACAGTTATGCTTGTCAGGCCCTGAAAAGTGGATGTGGTGGCATGGGGTGGGAAACTGTGAAGATTCTTCCAGGACATTTCAGAAGAATTGTAACAATAATGCATTAAGGTGTCAGTCGGCAAAATGATTAATTGAATTTCCCTTCGTTTTTCTCACTTATTTGCTTTTGGTCCTGTCTTCAGTGTCCCCTAGTTAAAAAATACAATGCATCCTGTTCTGCCCAGTCCTCAGAACTCTCTCTCTCTCTCTCTCTCTGAAGTCCTTTATTATTGCAAAGTGACATATGTGAAACCTTCCCACTGACATTCATAGACTTATAATCCTACTCCTTCAATTGCTTTATTAATGCTTTGGCTTTCAGCATAAAAGCCAGCACATTGAAAACCACAGAAAATTTCTGATTATGACAGTGACATTTATCATTCTCTAATGGAGAAGCTGTAGCTTCTAGCCAGGAAGTTGGCAGGTGCATCCAATGCGGAATTCCTCATTTTAAATGCAGCCCTTGCTGAGAAGAGCTGTGCTCCCAGGCTCTGGATAATTCTTAACCCTCAGAGAGATGTAGGCCTATGTCCAGTAATTGGCAGAGGCACTGTGTGTTTTTAACTGTAGTTTTTATGGGTGAAGAATTGATGTCTTATTAATGTAGTGATACCTTTAACACATCAAATGCCTTCTCTGTTTCAGACACTGCTTACCACACTTGGTATGTATCAGTGAACAGAATAATATTCTAGCCACCATGGATCTCATTCTAGCAAGGGGGAGATGAGCTGCAAAACATTAGAAATAACTGTCTGTCTTGTAAGGCATAAAGTTCTTTTTGGGGAAAAAAAATATTGTGTCCTTTCAGGGAAGTCTTTTGAGTCAGAAATTTGGAGAGGTTGTGGGTTATAGATGAAGAGATTGAGGTTTAAGCCCGGTCTCCAAAGAGGTGAGTCTCGTTTGGCAAATCACAGAAATCCATCAGGGATTCCAAATTCGGCATATAAAAAAATAATAAAACCTGGGTTATTACAAATTATACATGCTTTCTTTTTTTTTTTTTTCTTTCCAACTTTTGAATCCTCCTGCTATCTGAGCCCTGGCATTTGGGGGACCAGTGGCCTACCTCATGCCACTCCCCCCTCTAGTGAGACTTGGATTGAGTCAGGAGAATTCTGAATGTGACATCTGTGTGTGACGCTGACAGCATGTCGTGAGATCTGTTCAAGAGTTAATAAGTGTGGGTGCTGGCTTGAGGCAAGCTTTCGCTATACTTTCACTGCTGTTCCGTGTGATTCACTGACCTGAATCAGTTTAAAAGGTTCACTTATAGATGCAACTTCTTGAGAAGGAAAAAAAGATTAAAATGTCCCTAGAGCAATTTTACTGAGATTTTGGTCCAAAAGGAAACGGTGTAAATAAACAGCAAGAAAAAAGCAGGAGCTAAGGCAGTGGTGCTGCAGAACAAGCCAGAAGACAAATACTGGGTAATTTGTACCATCCTCTGATTAAATGGCCATGAGCAAATCATCCGGGCCTCCGGGGCACACTCCATTGCTCTTTGTTGTGGCGGTGGGATGACACACGCCTGTACAGAGCTCTGCACTCAGATAACTCACACCCGATTGCCACCACGTCCCCATCACCCTGAGTGCTCCATACACAGTGTTCCCTAGGAGTCAGGGATGGGCATTATTTAATGGAGGATCTAATCTCTCAGCAGCCTTATCAGCAAAGTGCCTATTTCAACCTCAGTTTGCAGGTATGAACCAGGGGCCTTGTGTGATTAGTGATGCCCAGGATATGCAGATAATTGGGTGATAACAGGTCGGGTGAGAATGCCAGACAGTACAAGAGGTGATACAAGAATATTCCATTTCTATACTGATAGGTCATTTCTAATGATTTGGTGCCAGATAACAGAATTGAAGGGTTTTTTTTTTTTTTGGTTTTTTTTTTGTACCAGAGACTGAACCCAAGGGTGTTACCCATTGAGCCACATCCCCAACCCTTTTTATTTTTTATTTTGAGACAGAGACTTGCCAAGTTGCTTAGGGCCTCCCTACATTGCTGACACTGGCTTTGAACTTGCAATCCTCCTATATCAGCTTCCCAAGCCTCCCACCCAGCAGGATTGATGAAATTTGTGTCTCATTATTGTCCTTCCTGATGGGCTAATGGATGTCTCCAACCCTCACCTCCTGTCTCTAATCTACCTCTCCCAGTGCATGTGTCCTGTGCACCTTGGATATAGGGCAACATCCCTCTATGTGTCAGATGCCTGGAGCACCTTGTCTTGGTCATGACAACCAGGATGCTCTCAATATTGCGAAATACTCCCCGGAGGAGCAAAATCTCCCCTTTTGAGAACGGCTAGTCCAGATGCTCAAGTAACACACACTTTCTCTCAGGTGTCCAAATTGAACTCTTTGTCTCTACTCATCTTCTAATCTCTGTAGCAGCAGTTGTCTGTGGCTATGTGTATTACTCTGCCAAGAGGGCTGTGACCAAAGACCAGTGGCTTAACAATAAAAATGTATTTCAAGTGGTTCTAAGTGATCAAGACCATCCAAGGTCAATGTATAGTTCAGGAAGGTAACTTGCCTTGTCCTCTTTCTGCACTTAGGGAGCTCGAGGGAGGGCAAGGTCTGTGGTACCTCTATTCAAAGTGTACTAACCCCCCCTGTGAGGTCTCGACCCTCCTGACCTCATCTACCTCTCACTTCCCCCCAGAGATCCCAATTCCAGATACCATGAGGGTTAGGGAATGACATCTGAGTGGCAGGGAGAGGCCCAAACATTCAGGCCATTGCTGAGCTTTGATCCATAGGAAGGATGGAACAGACAGTCCAGCTCTTTTAGAGTCTTTGGAAAAATTATTTAACTTTTATTAGTGCATTTACTGACTTGCTAAATTGGGATAAAATCAGTTGCCTTATTGGTTGGTTTTGGAGATTGAATGAAATAATCTATCCCAAGATGTATAATTTTTAACATGAAATAAATTTTTTCCTATTTTTTTGTTCCTCTAGAAGTCTAACTATGTGGGTGATGTAGGTCCACTTTAAAGATAGAGAAATATATTAATTTTTATAGTCTAATAATGAAGAAATATGTATTTGGAGAGAGAAGGTGATTGGCCTTTTTTTTTTTTTTTAAGAGTACAACTTAAATTAAAAAACAAAACTATTTTTGGAAAGCCACTAAGAAACCTCTGGAAAGTTTCTTACCATCTCTGGTAAGAATTAAGTGTTTTCATGCAATAAGGACAAAAATCCTTTTCTCTAATAAAATTGTGGAAACAAGATGAGTCATAGCAATGAAAAAGCTTAGAATGTTCTCAGAGTACTGCAGTATGTGTTTTGTCCCACATTTCTCTCAAGGCCAGTCATGGTCTCGTACACAAATGGCAACTTCAGATCCCAGATTTCAATGGATCTGAAGATTGTCTATGTACAGAATTACTATTTGCCGTCCCGACACGTTCTTTTCATAAATGATTGGTTAAACAAATGACCACATGTGAAATTGGACGTTTGGTTGGTTTCTTTGGTACCAGCGATTGAACCCAGAATGGCTACATCCCCAGCCCATTTTATTTTTTATTTTGAGACAAGGTCTTGCTAAATTGCTGGGCTGGCCTTGAACTTGTGTTCCTCCTGCCTGGGCCTCCTGAGCCATGGGGATTACAAGCGTGCACCACTGCTCCCTGCTGGCTGTGTGTTAAATTTGATTTAAGAAGGCTTTTGAGTGATCAGCCGTGGAGGGACTCCTGCAGCTGGTGAGCCTTAAATGTGCTTTGCAAGGATGTCACCGCACTGCCAACGCAGCTGTAAACACTTGGCGCCTTTGCTCGTAACAGTTACAGTGCTCGCCTTTCCCCGAAGCCTTACGAACAGTGCTAATCATTAAGTATGTTTAATAAAAAATATCTTCTCAGCTTGCGAGTGACTCTCTGTGTTAAATATTTTAAAAAGTTATTCCACGCAGTGAGACACTCTTGACATTAAATAGATTTAATAAGAAATTGTTGGTTTCTGATGGTTTTCAGTGTTAAGTGTTTTTTATAGGTAGTTACTTTTCCAGCCGACAACCAGCTTTTTGTCTTTAATATTTAAAAAGTTGCTTTTATAGCTTCTTGGTACATCTGTGTATAAAACACAACGTGAGGATTGCCTCTCCATTTTGAAAGACGTCTTCCTAACGAACGTGAGAAAGAAAGCGCTTTCATTTGCTAAACATTTTTAATTCATAGACCAAAGGAGATTCCAGATTTCACAAATTGGAGACACCCCCCCCAAAAAAAAAAAAAAATATCAGTTTCAGTGTCTTGTAAGATGTGAGATACCAAGGTGCACTTGGAGAAATACGTTTATCCAGCACTGAGCGCCTATGGAGAATGTGCTGAGGTATTGATTAAGATGTATAATGCTTTGTCCCATTGAAGCTCTCTTGAGACCTTGAAGAAAAGTCCTTTCATCTTCATAGAATCTGCTCATGGTTCTCAGAAGTAGTTTTTAGTTGTGTGTAGGGCAATGACGTGTAAGAGTTTGTCAGAGGTTTGTTAGTGACATCAGGTAGACCTGAGAATACACCTTTATTTCTATATTAGGAGAACCCTTCTGTAAGGTATAGATCTGAAAGCCTGGGTTTGGGTAATTTTGCCATCTTAGATTCTTATGGGGGCTAAGTGCTGGGGTGGGTGAGCTGCACAGGCAGGTATAGAGGTGGACACAGGTGACATTAAAGGGCCCCTGCATAGAGTCATGGCTCCTTTGCTTCTCTCATGCATTCTGGGTCATACCCTTGAACCTCTTGGCGTCTCTGTATCTCCCTGTGTGATGTGGGTACCAGTGTCTGCTGCTTGGTATTGGGAATCAGATAAGCTGATGCATATTGAAGTCTTTGCTCTCGGCACCCACAATCTATTCAATGTTCATTCAATATTTACTGTTAGTATATTATTCTTCTGTGTAATTGAAGAGCAGACTTAATCCTTTGCAGAGAATGATTGACATGGAGACTTAGAAGCCTCTCTGGAGGCTGAATTGGGTAATTCTAGAACTCTGAACATCGTCTCTTCCCTTGCAGCACCCAGTGAACAATGGCACATTTTTCCAGGGCTGAGAAGACAAAAGGTTGAGATGACATGGTAGAAACTCCAAGCTGTAACTTTGAGCCTGAAGTTGACATTGAATCGAGGGTGTCCTGGAATTTCTCCCTCTTTGTCACCATGGAAATTCTGCAAACATTCTTCCTCCAGATACAACCTACATCAGACCCCTGACTCTGATGTCTCCCACTTGTGGCGCTCCCTCCTCTGCCTCCAGACAGGTGTTCTGGGAGATGACCCAGGATTAAAGTGGAGACGAAAAGGAGCTTCTCATTTCTGCTTAGCAAAATCTTCTCCTAGACCCCATGTGCCCAGACATAATGGTAATGATAGTTACAATGGTGACAGTGAAGGTGATGCTGCTGCTGTTGTTTTTAGATTTTAATGACAATGTTGTTGGTGGTTGTGGTGATGAAAGTAGTGTTTGTGGGGGTGGCAGCTCCCTTGTGCTGACAACCATGTGACCAGCCCAGGGCCGAGTGCTTTGTCTGTAATATCTCTTTTAACCCTCATGGCTGCTTCTTAATTCTGCATTATAACCCTTTCTCTTTATAATGGACAAGCTTTAGTTTCTGCACAGGTTACCCAGGAAATGATGGACTGAGGTCAGAACCTAGTCCTGCCTCTTGCTTTTAAGTGATTTTTGCTGCCTCTCAGGGAGCTTGGGAGATCTGGCAAGGCCAGCATGTCAGTTCCTTCAAGACCTCATAGGTTTGGGGGGACCTACTCAGAATCAGACCAGTTTGACTGGGACTGTCCACAGCAGTTATAGAGTCAGGGATGTGGGCAGTGTTTCCAACCTTGGTTTGACCTCTCCTGAAGCCATGTTTAGAGACCAGCATGGGACAAACCTGGGCTTCAAAGGTAGAATCCAGGTGTCTGTGTGCATCAGAACAAGTCTCAGGGTAGCCATGTCCATGACCTGTGATTTTTGCAATGTGTCTTTATTATGCTGAAACCCTTTCCTAATTGAGCTTTCCTGATCTTCTGACATTTTCCAGGTCTCCTCCTCTTTCTATACCACTGATCTTTTAAAACATTTTTTATTATTTTTTTTGTGTGTGATTGTAGATGGACAACATGTCTTTATTTTGTTTATTTTTTTGTGGTGCTGAGGATCGAACCCAGTGCCTCACACTTGCTCGGCAAGCGCTCTACCACTGAGCCACAACTCGAGCCCTCCCTGGCCATTTTTTTATTGTTAATATCCCAGTGGTAAATGACCGTACTGGCTTCATCCTGGAAGAGTTCACATTTCATTCAGCTTCCTCTCTGGGTGTTCTGGAAATTTCTTTCATGCCCTACACTTCTCTGTGTCTCTCATGGCATTTAGTGTCTATCTCGGTGCAGGATTAGGTGTTCAGTAAAGATTAATTTCCTGCTTGAATGAATTCATGTTATGTTTGTATCTCAGAAACACATGAAGAAGTCTAGGATAGGATTAGGGTTCTGACCTTTACCTTTGACCCACACCTTCAAGGGGATCCAACTCTTTACTTATGCATAATTAACCACTTGTAGTAAAAATAAATTCCCAACTGAAAGATGCTTTTCAGGTTTTTGTTGTTGTTTGTTTGCTTGTACCAGGAATAGAACCCAGGGGCACTTAACCACTGAGCCATGTTCCCAGTCCTGTTTAGAGCCAGGGTATCACTAAGTTGCTAAGGCTGACCTTGAACTCATGATCCTCCTGCCTCAGCCTCCTGAGCCATTGAAAACTTCATTTTTAACAGAAGGCATAAGGAAAAGCAAAAACATTTTCCTATTCTAATTTGATCATATGAAAGTTATCCTAACAAATACAAAGAAACCCAATGTTTTTTTCCATTCGATTTCTGTATTTATTTTGTAGAATCAGCTCTATAGACTCACTTTTAGTGTTTTGTTCTCCAACATGCAATATTGCTGGTTCTCATATCCTATTTACTGTCTTCAGCTGCATCCATCAAGACTTTTTTTTTTTTTTTTAAGTGGTGCTGGGGATTGAACCCAGGGCCTTGCACATGTGAGGCAAGCACTCTACCAACTGAGCTATATCCCTAGCCCCACATCAAGACATTTTAAATCAACATTAATTGTCACTAAATGATTTTTCTATCATTTATTTCAGAACGATTTTAATGTGGTCGTGTTTATTTTATTAAGAATTTTTCTCTCTGCTTTGGGACAGTGCAATAAGAATATTTTCCCCTTATGCAAACACTAGAGAACCCTGTGCATGAGAGAATAAAAGAGGCCCACAAAGAATGAAAGTTGTTGTGTTTTAAAAGGATGAGGAAACTATTATTGTGTATCTTTTGATTCATAAGGCTTTTTTTTCTCCCTTTCTGTTAGAGATTGGGTAATCCAGAGGATTACCTCATATGCATCCTGGCATCTCAGTTTCCATATAGAAAAACAAAATTTTATCGTGGGTCGTGTTTCTTCTTAAAACTTCTCATTTTAATGACTGGGACCAGGATAAGCTCTCTTGGGTTCCAGTGGGTTCCAGAAACATTGAGAACCCAACCCTGGTCATAATCTGGTTAGTTAAGAAAGAAATATGTAAATGAAGAAACCAAGTTGAGAGTGAAAGTAAGTTTTGAAATCTCCATCAAAGGCCATTAGAAAGCAGAGCTGCTTATTAAAATCATAATGGCCTAGTGGTGATGGTTAGGTTTTTTTTGGGGGGGAACTGAGGATTGAACCCAGGGGCACTCACCACTGAGGCACATTCCCAGTCCATCTTTATGTTTTATTTAAAGACAGGGTCTCACTGAGTTGCTTAGGGCCTCGATAAGTTGTTGGGGGTGGCTTTGAACTTGCAATCCTCCTGCTTTGATGATTAGTATTTTTAAACCTCTAGTTGAAAGGTGGAATACGAAGGTGGCAATTTTCAGTTTTCTATGCATTTGGAAGATAATGTTTGCTTTGATGACAAAGCACTCAATATCCTCTACCCAGCCTGGAGGGTCTCATACTTTTCATTGTCTTTTGCTGCCTTCTTCCAGTGTTCCGCATATACAGATTGCAATCATGAGATTGCTTTTGTAGGATTAAATGAGCTGCTGGGCGCGGTGGCACATGTCTCTAATCCCAGCGACTTGGGAGGCTGAGGCAGGAGGATTGCAAGTTCATAACCAGCCTCAACAATTTGGTGAGGCCCTAAGCAAGTTAGCAAAATAAAACATAAAAAGGGTTGGAGATGAGGCTCAGTGGTTAAGTGCTCCTGGGTTCAATCCCTGCTACCCAAAATAAATGAATGAATGATTAAATGAACTATTACGTTCAAAGTAGTTAGCTGTGGCTATTAATAAAAAATAAAGAGAATCAATAACATATGTTTTGTCACAACATTTTCCTTCTTATTAATATCCTCCTAATCTCAGACATGTCATTGCTCAGCCCAAATGCCAGCACTTCCATTAAGCTTTTCCCCCGTCACCCATCAGAATTAATTGCCCTTCTATATTCTTATTTACTTTTTCCTATATGTTTATTATAGTCCTTAATACTTAATGTATTTTATTATGTATGTCCTGGAAACTTGGGACCATTTCTTACCCATCCTTTTAATCAAACCCTAGCATGGTAATTATTTTAAATTAAACAGCATTGTGGTGGAGGAGAGGATTAAAAAAAAAAAAGTGTGACCCTGATAACGTGTTTTAGTTTTCTTTCATTATCGGAAAGTGTGGGGTGAGGCCAGTATGTTGTGGGATCCAAGGTGGTGGTCCCAGAATCCTAGGATTCTTGGCTAGACCCTGGGCTATGTGTTTGGAAGTAAAGCTAAGATTTTGGGTGCTGCTTTTCACAGGATGCAAACTCTGTCTGAGGTCGAATATTCTTTATCCAATTCACAAAGAAGTCTCCCCAGATGGGAAGCCTTGAATTATTTATGCAGTGTTTATCTCTGAGTTTACTTCCCATCACAACCAATTAAGGCTATTTGGTTTCATTAAAAATAGCATTTTCTCATTTGGGAAAACATTTATCTGAAGGAAATTTAAATTTACCCACTCAGAGGCTCCAAAGCTGGTGTGGAGTTAGCTCTTCCACCCTTAGCCAAGAAACAGAAAAGGAAACCCATGCCGTTTTTCTCTGCAATGGACATATATATATATATTTTTTTCTCCTTCTTAAATCTTTAACAGATATGAATTAGTAGAATCAAGCTTCATTTTTGTCCAGATTCTAGATTTAAATCTCTGCACATCAGAAATACATGTGGCACCTAAAGTAGATTGCATTGCTTCCTCCGTCCTTCCTTTCCCCTCTCGTTTCTTTCTGTTTTGGTACTTGGGATTGAACCCACAGGTGCTTTAGCACTGAACTACATTTGCAGTCTTCTCTCTCTACATTCCTGAGGCTGGCCTCAATCTTGCAATCCTCCTGCCTCAGCCTCCACAGGGATTATAGGCATGGCCAATGCCCCAGGCTGCATTTCTGATTTTTATACCATGGCAAGTGCCTTTTAGTTAAAGTAGCTTTGTATACAAGGAATGGTACCTGTCACTCAGGGCCATCATGACTGCATGAAATATGTTCTGTCTTCTTTTCACCAGCCTATAATCCATGTTTCTGAGCCCCTGCCTCCCCCGGCTGTGATGGGATTCCATTTATACCATGCTCTAGTTTTGCCAGATATCACACAAGGTTTGCATGAAGTCATTGATGGCATTTTTGAAACAAGACTTACATTGGATGAGCAAAGGGGACGACATTAAGGGCCAGGCAAGACTGAGTGACCCTTCAGCCAGGAAGTCTCAAAAGCATTGTTCTGGCAGGCTACCGTGGGTGAGACTGTGACCGTAGCAGGTGGTTGGCCTTTGCAAGGTGTATTTTGCTGCTCCCTTCTTCCTAGAAGCTAGTTTCAGAAGGCAGCATTCACAGTCTTTCTTAGCCAAGAGTGAGGTCCTATCAAACTTTGGTAATTATGCTTATCCTCTCCTCCCCGAGCACTCTCTATCTACTCTGAGTTTCATAAAGTGCCAATTATAACCTATTAGGCAAGAATGAAATTGGAACAAGCCTTATAAAACTGGCTTACACTGATGGGTGATGACACTAGTCTGTCCCCTGCATCCCAGTGTTAGGGAACAGACAGATGAGGATGGTGGGAACATGAGTTAAGAGAGTTAATTCTATAAAATGGGCCCATGGTGCTGAGCCCCACATGCTTTCTTTTCAAGAAGCAATTCACCTGCAGCCCTGCCTGGCCTCTGTGGACAGGACACATCACATTCCTCAGCAAACTACTTGTTCACTGCAGGAAAAATGCAGGCCCAAGATAATGTCAATGGGAGGAACCCAGGAGACCAGATCCTGAAGCCCTGGGAGGTAAGAATAGTTCCTCCTAACCATAAAATCTTAAGAATATATGATTAAGAATCCAATTACAACTAGTCAACATGGGCCAAGGTGACCTAGAGTTGCCATGACAGTGGGGACTTGAAAGTCTGGTGTCACCTCCATCAGTCAAAAGCCAAAGAGTGGACCTGGGTGGGACTCTCTGGAAACTTCTCTGGGATCCTAATAAAACTGGAGTGGCAAGAGGCACATGGTCCGTCTCCTCTCCGAGAGGACCCACTCTCTGCCTTGAGAGTGTCCCCTTTCCCTTTTCCTATCTCTTCAATAAACTCATTCCTGTTACTCTGAGCTACATGTCTGAAAGTTTTCTGACTTGGTCACGAGAATCAGGGTTTGAAGAGGGGTCTTCATGCTGCCTCAGTTTCTCAGAAGGCCCTAGCTCTGTAATATCAGGATATCCTTGCCTATTCTCCTCCTCTCTGGCCTACCATCTTGGAAGGCACCTGGAGGGGTGAACCCTGCAGGTTTTCTTCTGTTTTTCTCCCCAACTTTGACTCTCTACCTACCACTGACCTCTTTCTCTAGGGGAGACAACAGCAGATGGAGAAATAACAGTTGCCTTATATGTTACCCCCTAAACCCACACCACCTCTCACTCACTGATCCTAGAGTCCTTTCCCCTGAGTCTAATCAGATTTCTGAATCCTTGTCAAAGATTGGAGCCAAGCAGCCACCCCCCATTAGTCATCACTCCCATGCTAGATTAAACCTGTTTGCTGCCTTCCATTTACATTAATGTCTTACTTCCCTGGGGATCTTTCTGTCTCTTTACTATTCTGTGCCGATTTTTTTTAAAAATCAAAAACTTTTAAGAGTTCACACACCATCTGCAGTCTGAACTGGTCACATTTCCCCACACAAACATTTTGGTATGCTTTTATTAGGAGCCAGGGTATCGAAAAACCCTTTTGGAAAGATATTAGATATTTCGAGGTAGATGTTTGCTATCTATCTGGATGGCCTGAGACTCTTTTTGAATGGCAAGAACCTGCACAATGCATGGAGAATAATATGCTAATGGCAACCACTGTCCTTCACTGGGCACTTGCTGGATACAAGATTGTGCACTGAGCTAATTAGGAACATAATGCCACTTAATTCTCACCAATGTGTTAAGTAGGTAACATAAACTGCATTTGAAAGGAGTTTCTAGAATGCAGAGATTTTTTTTTTTTTTTGGATTCTTTGCTTCACACACCCAGCTTCCTATGATTTAAATAGTATTCCTGAATGCCTTGCTCACAGTTGCAACTTGCATGAAGTTCAAATTTTATGTAAGCCTCCTCTACCCCATTCAGCTGTCACCTTATGTAATATGTATTTTCCCTCTTGTTGCATTCCTGGATGTCACTGCTGAGTTCCTCAGAGATAGTACAGGCCTCGGGATGGGAGGACCCCTTTAACCTAGATAGAAATAATTCCAGCAGAGGCCTTTGAGTTCATAAATGAAGTAAGCTTTCCTCTTTTCCTTCCTTTATTATCCTTCCACCCAGCCTTTTAAAAGCAGATTTGAGGTTTAGACTTACATGAATGCAAAAAAAAAAAAAAGCCAGCCTAGTTATTTAGCTCCAGTCTGCAGTTAAAACAGTGGGGTACATAGCTCATTTCACTCCTATTTTGTTTTTTTAATGTGCATTAGTAACCTGACACTCCATTAATTACTGTATTTCATATTGGGAAGCGAAACTTGCTTTTCTGAGAAACCTACTGAAATTAAGACAATTACCTCTGCAAGCTCCCTCCGAGTATTTCATATTCAATATAACATGTTAACATAATAACGCTGTTTTATGGAGAAAAGCAAGTAAATTGTATGCTAATGATAAAAAAGCCTACCCCCATTTATGGTTTGAGTGTGAGGTGTCCCCCAAAAGCTCATGTGTGAGACAGTGCAAGAAGGTTTAGAGTTGAAGTGATTGGATTATGAGACCCTTGCCCTGGGGTGTGCCTTTGGGGTATATATTTTGTGAACCGAGTTTAGTGTGCATATTCTCTCTGTCTCTCCCCCTCTACCTCCCCTGTCCTCTCTCCCCTCTCCCTCCCCTCTCCCTCTCCTCTCCCCCATCTTCCTCCCCTCTCCCCTCTCCCTCCCCTTTCCTCTCTCTCTCTCCCCTCTCTTCTCTCTCTCTCCCTCTCCTCGCTCTCTCCCCCTCTTTCTCTCTCTTTCTGACTTACCTCAGGCCTCAAAGAATGGAACCAGTCATCTATGGACAGAGCCCCCGAATAAACATTTCTTCCTCTAATTGTCACATATTCGTATTTATTTATAAGTTGATGGACACCATACCTTTATTTTATTTATTTATTTTTATGTGGTGCTGAGGATGGAACCCAGGGCCTCACAATTGCTAGGCAAGTGCTCTACCACTGAGCCACAGCCCCAGTCCCCCTCTGATTGTTTTTGTCAGGTCTTTTGGCCCTACCAGCAACACAACTAACTAAAACATCTCCCTTGCACCCCACCCTCACCCCCCAAAAATGAGAGTGAACAGGAATGTTGTTGTTAGAATTAGAGGAAATACACCTATGGGGGAAGTGGTATCCACAGATGCCCAGGAGAACACCCTTTCAATTTCAGTGGGAAATGGATGTTGTGACTTGCTTACGTGTCAGTCCCGAAGTTTTCTGCTACTTCCCTCTGAGTTTTTGAGGGGAGAAACCAGTCTAGAAGGTATCCTTATTTCTTATAAGATATGTATTTTGTGCCCTCTCTAAGTACAGGAAAGATAGGAAATAAATGCCCCTTCTGAGCCACAGAGAACTGCAGCAGTGATCAGCAGTAGTTCGCCTCTTGCTCAGTCAGGATGCAAGAAAGCTCTAGCGTTATCACCAGCAAGGACAGTCTTTCTTAGGAAACTTTTGGCTTCTTATCACCTAGTTCACCACGGGGTCTTTTTCACTGTGAAAAGATCCCCAGAGCACTTGCAGGCTAAAAACTTGAACTACATTATGAGCAGTCTATTGCCATCATCAGAACATGTTGGTGGTCCTTTGTCCACCTAGAATCCTGCAGGTTGCCTGCAATGACATCATTGCTGTGGCATCCCATTTTATTTGATCTCTAAAGGTAAGGCTGGTCTTCTCCCTTCCTGCCAGGAACAAAGCTGAAGAATATGTTTAATTCAAAATTGGTCCAGCAAAGACACATAAGTCTCATTTAATTAAAGTGGCTGAGTTAAAGGGAGTTTGAGATAAGCTTGACTAAGTTAAGGCTCTGCTGTCTGTTTCCCTCTGGCCTTTTCAAAAGGGACACAATATAGAAATGAATACCTTGTGAACCGAATGAGAAGACACCAAGAGAAGAAATGACTTTGATACACATTTGAAGTTGATAACCTTGAATTCAGAGAAGGTGAAGTTCCTAAAAGTATTTTTTTAAATCTTTTTTTAGTTGTAGGACACAATACCTTTAATACCTTTATTTTATTTATTTATATAGTGCTGAGGATCAAACTCAGTACCCCATGCATGCATGCATGCAAGGTGAGCGCTCTACCATTGAGCCATAACCCCAGCCCTTAAAGGTATTTTTAAAAAAGGAAACACAGAAATAGGACGTTGACAACCCCTCCGTGCAGTTCCAAGGTACCCTTTAGTTGTCTCAGAACTGGAGCTGTTCCCTGTCCGTTCCAGGTCTCTGCTCCATTTTGCTTTGGAGATGAGTGGAACGCACCATTTCCTAATTAATGAATGAATTGCTTTGCCATTGGTGTATGGGTAGAGAAGAGTTTATTCAGGAATAAATTTGAAAGTCCCCACCTGGTAAAAATATCTTTCCTGCTTCAAATAATTAAATTGCGTGTTTGATGGAAGTCTGCTTTGAATGGTGTTTGCTATTGTCTGTAATCAAATGCCTCTTGACTCAGTAACATTCCAAGTGGTGTGTAGGATTTCATTGTCTTGCACCCATTGATATCATTGACTGGAGTGGAACAGCTAGCTAAGTCGAAAAAGATGCTGGGAGGTGACTTCTGTTTGTACCTGTGGTTTTTGGAACACTACAACATATTGATGAGCAAACTCCTGGGGACACTTCCATGTACAGCATTTTATGAATTCCCCAAATACTCTGCCTCTGTGGCCAGTCAAAGGGAATTTAAAAGGAAAATATTACTGAGCTGTCCAGATGAATTTTGAGACAAGATAGAACCTTTCTCAAAAAGTTGAAATAAAGTGGTGTTAGGAAGTAGTTTTTTGTGTGGCTGTATGTAGAATTTCTAACATTTGCTGTTTCTCCTAGGCGCTGAAAAATATCTAAAAGTAGTATTAAGTTGGGGGAAATAATTAAAAATTATTGAAATGAATGTGTGATTACAGTGATACTAAGGGAGGTTTTTTTTTTTAAGCTGTCAGTGGATGGGGAAATTAAGTTTGTTGAGTTTTTCCGTAGAAGTCAACAGTAACAGACAATATCTGATCAGGGAAGTTGTTAAAAGAGGTTGCAACGGGTCAAATGGAATTTATCTGGGAATAAAAGAAATACAGTCTTGGCAGGGGCTTGAGAGGCAGCTCGGTGGGACACTGAGAAGTGAGAAGCAGGTTTGTACAGGAGGCTCTCTCCTTGGGCTTGATTGGAATCCACTGGAGGAGAGGATTCCTGTACTTCTCTGAATGTTTCCAGGAAAGTTGCCATATAACCTCTGCCTTGTGGAAGTGGATTCTGTTTACTCCTTGTAGCCCCAGGCTCTGCAGGCAGCTTTTCTTGGAAGGGTGGAGAAGGAATTGTTATCTATAGGAAATCAGAACTTGATTATTGGAGGTGAGAGTCAAACAACCAAGTGTCCTTTGCACAAACCATAAAGCTACTTAAGGCCACTTCCAGGTTTCCTGGCTACTTGGTCAACTACTATTTTTTTTTCCCCATCTGGACCATTAATCCAACAAATATTCACTGAGTATCATACATGAAGAAGATATAGAAAATACCAAGAGTCTCACTCTCAAATTGATTCCAGTGTGAATTGGAGAGGTTCTAGGTGCCAGGGTCCAACTCCAAGTGCTTTCTCAATCATTTGGCATAGCTGTCCTGGACCTCCTGGATCACAGTTTCTGTCTAGGAGCCCAGAAATCTGATCTTTAAACAAGTCTCCCTGTGATGCTCTTGTACAGCCAGTTTGAAGAAAGAATGTGCAAGAAAGAAGCACTCCAAACATGAATAAATGTCTTTCCAAAAGGGTTTGCACATCATTTCTGTCACTCTTGAAAACCAAGTTAGAGCTTCTAAAAGCTGGGGCTGCAGAGCATGAGATATGGCATTGTCGTGTCAAACTATAATGATCCCACTGCCCCAGTCAAAACCATTCACATTTCTTGTCTCGGATTTAGAAATCTATATTTTTCTTCAAGCTACCCATGTGAATTCTGATGTATGATCAAATGATTCTTCAAATTGGTGTGTACAACATTGAACCGTTGAGGCTCAGGGGAAAGTGTTTGTTAGAATGCAAGTTTTATGTTTCTTTAATTAAAAGAAAGCTCTGTTAATATTCAATATGTGCCTTGCAGCTAGCATTCTCATGTCATCTGAGAGCCAGGAGGTCACATGTCTTGTTTGCTAGGTATTCAATGGAAAGAAAGGGATTAAGAATATTTGAGCATCCAGTTGCTTTCTGCATATTTCAATCAATTGCATTTTATGTGTGCCTATTATAAATAAATCTGTTAATGCAATGTTTGTAACTAAACTGCTACTCCCCAAATAGACAAATGGCTTAATCAACATGCTCTCTAGTCAGCCATCTTTGGGAGGGGTATGTGGGGGGGAGCTGGGAGACAAGGAGAATCTAATCAGATCTTCCATGAAGCTGGCATGAAAATTACAAATTACCAGTATGTCTTGATATGTTTGCATGTGCCCTGTTATTAACCAAGAACCTCAATTGAAGTCTTTTTTTGTGTATTATTACCAAATAATGATGTAAATATGAGTATGATATTTGGAAATGATATTTTTTCCTGCATTACCATATCTATTTTTTGTTTTTATTTCTGCATGTATTTTAAGAATGAATGTGCTATTACTGCAATGATATGTGTATCCAATTTATCAGTAAACAGAATAAGTGCACACTCAAACTGATACAATGATACATGTATCTGACATGTCAGTAAATAAAAAAATGTTGGGAATGCATGTACATACACAGGAATTGGTAGGTGAATGATCTAAAAGATTTGGAGACAACTGCTTCATTAAATAGAAAGAAAGGACCAGTCTTTGCAGTTCTTATGCTGGAATATTTGATTAGCTTTTTATTTCCTTGTCACTTGACTTTAAGAGGACAAAGAGGAGCCGCAGCTATAACTGAATTTTAGAAAACCTTCCCTAGGGCTGGGGTTGTGGCTCGCCTGGCGCATGCGGGGCCCTGGGTTCGATCCTCAGCACCACATAAAAATAAATAAATAAAACAAAGGTATTTTAAAAAATCTTTTTAGTTTTAGGTGGATACAATATCTTTATTTTATACTTATGTGGTGCTGAGTATTGAACTCAGTGCCTCACATGTGCTAGGCGAGCACTCTACCACTTGAGCCACACCCTAGCCCCCAAATAAAGGTATTCTTAAAAAAAAAAAAGAAGAAGAAGAAGAAGGCCTTGGGCTTCATCTCCAGTTCTGCTTAAAAAAATAGAAGAAGTAGTAGTACTAAACTGTCATTTAGTGTTAGTTTTAAGCCCTAAGGAAATTACTGCATATGTATTTACATGTTAGGAAATTGCTTTCTTTCTGTTGGTCAGATTCATTTACATATTGCTTTGTTCCTAGAAAGGGGGGAGATATCCGAGTAGCCAGGACTCAGCTCTCACCACACATTAATTTTTAAACTACTTTTTATCACTCAGTCTCTTGAATCCATTTGCTTTTTCCAGTTTCAATACCATTTGATAAAAGGAATGTCTTAGCGTGCATTCCTCTCTGCCTTTGGGGGAAAAAAGTTTTTTTTTTTTTTTCCTAAGGGTACATCAGACTCTTGACAGATATTTGAGTGTCATTTTTCATGGTTTAATATAGACTGTATTCATATTTATAAATGTAATTGCTCTCCAAAGGAAATCAGTAATTTGTAAGTGATTATCTGTATTTTGAACTTGGCTGCCTGGCTTTTAATACATTTGAAACTTCTTTGGCTGGTGCTTAATATTCTGAAGGCATGAATTTGTTTGCTGTGAGAGAGATAAGCATGACATCTGCCTCACACCTGTGGCGTTGAGGATAAGGAGCAAGCAATAAGTTATACTCAGAGCTCTTTGTAGGATCTTCAGAGAATGGTCTAGGTCTGATGTTTCTTCTCAATTCAGTGTAAACTAAAGCATAGTCTTCCTCCATTCCTTGGGTCTTGAGGCCCAGTTTCTTGGCCTCAAACTGATGGTTAAATCACCTGACTTCTGGGCTGGGGATGTGGCTCAAGCGGTAGCCGCTCGCCTGGCATGCGTGCGGCCCGGGTTCAATCCTCAGCACCACATACAAACAAAAATGTTGTGTCGGCCGAAAACTAAAAATAAATAAATAAATATTTAAAAAAAAAAATCACCTGACTTCTAGCTCTGCCCAGCCAGCTGAATAAATACATATTAAAAAATAAATAATAAAAATAAATAAAAAATAAATAGTAAAGAATAAATACATATTAAAAATTAGCAATGCATGAATATGTATTATTCTTTTTTTTTTTAGTTGTAGTTGGACACAGTACCTTTATTTTATCTATTTATGTGGTGCAGAGGATCGAACCCAGAGCCCCGCATGTGCTAGGCGAACATTCTACTGCTGAGCCACAACCCCAACCCAGCATGGCTAATTTTTAAATCTCTTTATTGAGGTATAAGCTACATAGTGTTAAAGTGTTCAGATGTAAAATGTATGGCCTGATGAATTTCTCATGTGTGTGCATTCATGGATCCAACATCCAGAGCAAGATGGCGAACACGTCCTTGACCTTGGAAGGCTCCCTCCAGCCTCTCACAATCAGTAATCTCACTGTTACACCAAAGCCAAGCAGACTTGAATCCTCTTTTGGCCCCTTGGGACAGTTGAAGACCAATGAAGGATGCCGCTGTTGTTGTTGTGCCTTGTTAGAATATTATTCTTAAAATACTTGCAGAATAGTTCTCCAATTTCTTTAGCTTGGAAAGGAAGACCTGGCTCCCTCCAGAATTTTCTGGTGGATGGACCTTCAGTAATATTCAGGGCCCACTGTTATTCAGCTACTACTTGAAACAATTCTGTTCTTCCATTTTGATCTTGTCTGTCTAGTTGGTCTTTAGGGTGTATGTTGCCAGTTCAGAGAAGCTTAAGATATTACAGTCTACTAACCCATTTGTAAAGGTAGTTGGATCTTCACTGTTTGCTGTTTCCTAACCGTGGGTGTTCCAAAGGAGAGAGTCTTTGTCCAGGTAATTTTATGCAAAGAAATCATTAGGAGGGGCTGGGGATATGGCTCGCCAGGCATGCATGCGGCCCGGGTTTGATCCTCAGCACCACATACAAACAAAGATGTTGTGTCTGCCGAAAACTAAAAAATAAATATTAATATTCTCCCTCCCTCCCTCCCCCTCCCCCCCTCTCTCTTTCTCTCTCTTTAAAAAGAAAGAAAGAAAGAAAGAAAGAAAGAAAGAAAGAAAGAAAGAAAGAAAGAAAGAAAGAAAGAAATCATCAGGAAAAGTCATGGTTCTTCCAGAGTCACCTGACATCACCCGCTCAGTAGGGAAGACCCTTTAAAAAGAAGAGAAAGTTAATATAGAGATGGAGGCAGCTGCCTGGCCATGTTGGGAAATTTTAATTCATTCCAGCATGTGGAAATGGAAGCAAAAATGAGAATCCCTAATGTCTTTGTACTTTAGGGTCACATTTCTCAATCTTAATAAAACTGCATTAAGCCTTCACTTATGAACTGTGCCATAGCATGTGACAGGATTTTCAAAGATGTGGTTCAGACCAATACACGGGAGAAGCCATGTGGGTCCCAAATGAGTTTACAGGCCAGTTAGGAAAGCTGAATTGCCTGCTTTTCTTGGGACAAAAAGTAGCCTGGGCTTCTAGCATACCTTGGGGGAGCCAGGGCAGGGGAGTGCTGGAACATCGGTCAATATCAGGTAGCATGTAGCACTCAATTTGAATCTTGAAAGATGATGGGTGGGAGCATTCTAGGTAGAATTATATATTAAGCTTTCCTGTTTCTGGTTGTTCTGAACTGACACACTCACATCATAAATTGCTATTGTGGTTAATATTGTAATTAAGGCTCAATTATGTTTTAAGTATTAGCAGAATCGAGTCCACGCTTTCACTGCCTTGCAAAATCTAAAGCAATCATTATTATGGGACTATTATTACAGCATTATACTCATTTTAAAGATGACACCTTACTTAATTTTTTTTTTTATATTTTGGATTAGAATTGCAAAACATGTTAGAAACAAGAGCGAAGTTTCCTTCTGCAGAAGGAAAGCTAAAACGGCTTAGATCTTTCCTAATGAGGCAACAGCTACCATTTCTTGAGCTTCTAATGTGGACCAGTTGCTCTGATTCACTTTATCTCAGTTACTTTTCTCAGCAATCATGAGCACTAAGCACGACTATATATAATCCTGTTTTTCAGATGTAGACAACTAAGACATGAACAGTTGTCTTCACAAACCACCACCATAAGGAGATTTACTGTCCCATGGCGCCGGAAGCTAGAAGTCCAAGGTTTAGGTGTCAGCAGGGTTGGTTCTTCCTCAGGGCTGTAAGACAGGATCTCTTCTGTGGTCTAGTAGCTTCTGGTGGTTTGTCAGCAATGTGTGACATTTCTTGGCATGGGCCTGTGTGGCTTGCCAGTATCTTTGCATGGCACTCTCCCCGAGTCTGTCTCTGTATCCACATTTTTATTTAAAAAAATAAGGACTTAGTCATATTGGTTTAGAGTCCATCCTAAGGGCCTCATCTTTATTTGATCACCTGAAAAGACCCTGCTTCCAAGTAAGGTGATAATCACAGGTAGAGAAAGGTAGGACTTCAGTGTCTTTTCAATGGTGGCACAATCCAGAACTTAATGTTGCCCAGGCTGGCCTCGCTGGTAAATACAGGAGACTGAATGCCAACTCCAGTCCATGTGACCCTGCAGCACAGGGTTCTAGAGGCTATGCCATCAATCATTAGGAAAATGAATTCAGATTCAAGAATACTGCACACTTCTTAATTCAGCAGTGAGTATCCTGATGTGAACTTCGTGTCCAGATGGGATTGATTAGAGAGTATGCCCTGGTACAGACCGTTAATCTCGTTGTTGTGGAACTGAAGTTTTAGACATGCACCAACATGTGTTATGTGCCCTGTTTAGAGGGCAGAGAGTGTTTGAGATAACTCTTTTTTTGTGTGTCCTGTGTATTGTAGGATGTTTAATAGCCTTCTTTGCTTACCCTAAGGTAGAATAGATGTCAGCAGCACCCCTGCCGCAGTTGTGACAACCCAAAATGCCCCCAAACATGGGACAGAGTCACCCATGTTTGAGAACCACTGGATCAGAAACCGAAGAAAGGCATTGTGGCCAAACTGGCCCTGCCTGCCACTTGCCAGGCTCTGCCAGGACTTCATGTCTCTTCAGAGTGGCAGCTGGCAGAGTGTGAGGATGACATACTTGAGGCCAGGTGACATCCATGGACATGAAAAGGAGGCTGACAGGGAGCATGGAGAGCCGGAGACTGAAAGCACATTATGAATGCTCTTTGATCAACTTGATTTTTTTCAAAGCAAAGCAAGACAGTGATTTTTGAATAAATATAAAAGTAAAGATGCTGCATCTGAGCAAGGGATCATCCACGTTTCCAATAAAAAAAAATCAAACGCATGAATGTTTGTGCTTGCTGTCTGGGGGAATATTTGCAGTTGCAATCAGGGTTTTAATATGCCTTAGGTTTTAGGGAAAGAGCATGATTGGCCCTGGTTACCCCTGCAGGAGTCTGAGATTGTTACTTTCACCTTTAAGGTGAGAGGTCATTGTCATTCTCAACCGCTGGAACAGTGTCAACAGACTCTGACTTAAGGCCACCCATGTTCTTTATCCTCCAATTTATCCTGTTTTCTACTGTCCACCAAGATAAGGGAGTATCCTTCTGCTTTGGGAAAGAGATACTTCTTTGCATGTGGATTGGCTGGGACTACCAAACTAAACCATTTCCTCAGGGATGCCCAGGTGTCTGCATCTTTGACAGTGCTGTTATCACCTCCCCACATTGGTCGGTGTGTATTACCCCAGCCCCAACCAGGAATGTGATGGTGGACACTGGTCACAGCTCAAAAAACTGAAAAATCAACTCAGAGTGTCACTGCAAAGAATGCCAACTAGCGAAAATACCTCTGCCAAAGCAGTACCTGGACATATTTGTAGCTCTATCAGCCAGTGCTGATGGCCTCACTGCCCAGGAGAATGCTTTAAAAAAAAAAAAAAAATTCAATTGCCTGTTTAACATTCCAAAATGGTACTGAGACACAGGGAAGGATAGATTCACAGACAATGGACAGTAAGAGCAATTTGCAAGAATTTATTTTCACAATGGAGAGGAAGCATCTCTCTGACCAGGGAGAGGTACCCAGGAGGTTGCCCTTGGGTTTCTGCCTTCTAGACTTTATATGGTGTTGCTGCAGGTGACCTTTGAAGCTATTGGCTGATGACATATAGGGCGGGGCTATCTTATGTCCAATCAGAGTGAGACGCTCCTCAACCCTGCGCCGCCTGTCCAATCAGGATGTAGTGCGTGTGCTCTGCCCTGCTTGATCACATGTCTGTATGAGGAATTGTTGCAGTTGAGGTCTTTGCCCTGCCTGCTTATGGCATTTCTGGCTCTTGCTCTCGGTATGAATCCTGAGAACTGCCAATGAGTCCTATTGTGACTTTGAAGACTCGGAAATCCCAGAAAGCTCTAAGTTCTTCATCCCTCTGTGCTCCTAGACTGGGAACAAAAAATCAGGGTGTCTCCGTGAAGTGCAAATAGACCACCGTGTGGAGGAATCCGTGGGTAGGAATTATTGAGCCAGCATGTCATAAATACTTGAGGTGTAGGCGTTTGAAGAAATAATAAAACCCAGGACTCCAGCCTTTGGGCCAGGGCTCATGCTATATTAAGATGGAATACAATGCTTTGAATAAAAATAAAACCCTCCACCAGAGACCCCTTTGAAAATACTATAATGCATGGTCAGATGTGTTTCTCCTAGCGTGAAAATTCCCACAGATTCAGCCTTCCTGCCTTTCTCTACCCAATTTTGAAGGCAGGACAGAAAATTGTGTGTAACCAGCCAAGATTCTCCACTGTGTTTTGTGTCTTCATTGTGTAGAGTCTGGTACAGAACCCATTCCTAACCTCATTTGATTAAGTTTGTAATTTAAATTTTTTTTAACTTTAAAACATTAAAGTTGTGCAAAGGGGCTGAGGTTTTGGCTCATGGTAGAGTGCTCGCTTTGCACCTTGTGAGGCACTGGGTTTGATCCTCAGCACCACATAAATATAAAATAAAGGTATTAGGTCCACATATAACTTAAAAAAAATAGAACTCTGGTAGGGTTGTTTTTGTTTTTTTTTTTAAGCTTTACAAAGTTCTAGGTTACCAGGTGATATTTCAATACTTGAGTATACTGTATACTAAATAATTTTTGAAGGGAGGATACATTGCTTTATGTCAGGAAGGAACAGCATGACGTTTGGATGTTCACTTTAAATGTTGCAGTTCTTTTATTCCTAAGTCTATATCCCCATCCTTCTTTGTGTTCATGTCCAAGTAATACTGCCTATGGACTCTGTTGACCTCTGTTCTTGCCCTGCATTTATGGATCTGGGAAATCAATGTACCAAGTGTGCAGATAGCAGTCTGTCCTGGGCTGAAGAACGTGCCTAGGGTCAGCTGGCTTCTTAATGGGACCCTAGTAGACAGAGGGACTTGGTGGAGTTTGGAGTCAGTATGAACATCCCACAGGTAAGAGTTTGATTCTGACCAAAGTTGTTGAGACAAAAATGATCCAGGCCAAAAAAGAAAGAAAACAACCCCCACTTGTCAGAACTCATTGCCTTTGAGCTCTGGGTCCAGGGCCAGGCTCTTGCAACTTCTGAACTGCATCCTTGTGTCTGCTGGTGCATCCTGTCACCTGCCCATGAGTGGTTATCAGACCAAAAAGAACTGAGGAATCCCAGAACTCCATCCTTGATGGGCAGAGTCACAGATGAGCCTATAGTGTCTGACAGGCCTGGTGGAGTGTGGGATCTACAGGGAAGACACAGCCTGTAGAAGGGCCCTGACTTCCAGCATGTTCTTCCCTGTCTTCAAACTCAGGGTAGCAACAGTGCCCCCTAGTGTTGTCGTGGAAGTAAAATTCCCTAATCTTAAAGCACTAGCTCTGTGCACTATTGCTTAAGTGAAGTGCACACAATTCTAGATGATGGTTTTGAGATTTGAGTCTCTTGAATTCTGTTTCCTTGGAACCCCCATTTCATCCAACTGCTAGTAGTCGGCTTGAAAATAGCTCTCAGGGTTGTCCTCCAAGACTTTTATACCATTCCCCAGGTCCTAATGTTGGTAAAACAGGACAGGGAGTAAGAACAGCTGTAAGTTCTGATCTTACAGCTGTCCACCTTATTTAAAAAATGTGGACTGAGGCGTGGTGTGAAAGAGGATTTAAAGCATCATAGAATCTCATGTTTAGAGTGAACTTCAAAGTTATCTGGTCAGAATGGATCTCTGTGCTGAAAGTCAGGAAAGGTGACTCAAGGTTGGGGATATTGATGGTTGGGGTAGTGACCAGATGAGAGCACCCGGTCCATCTTGGGGACCAGAAGTGGCCTATCTCCTGTTCTGGATGTTGGTTACATGGGCTCTGAAACTTCACTGAGGTTACTCACAATTGCGCTTAGAACTGTGCACTCTTCTGTTCGTTTGTCAGTATTTAGTTAAAGTTGAAAACAGAACTTACTACTATCCAGGTGCTGTTTGGTTCCTGTTTCCATCCTTCTTTGAAGTTGCTGTCTTATATTTATTACTTCAAATATTTATGAAGAAATTCTTTTTACTGAAAGATGTTTAAACTACTGAATTTGTAGAGTAAAAGTTGAAGTCATTGTTTTATCTCAGTCTCTGCATTCTTTGTTCTCAGAGACAACTACAGTGAAATCTCTTATACATTATTTCAGGTTTTTCTGTGTGTGTGTGTGTGTGTGTGTGTGTTTTCATGCCTTTACTGGAAAAGTGGGGTGAGCATGTGTATACTCTTTCATAACTTGCCTTTTTTTGGTACTGGGGATTGAAGCCAGGGGTACCTAACCAACGAGCTACTTCCTCAGCCCTTTAAAAAATATTTTATTAAGAGAAAGGGCCCCATTGGATTGCTAAGGGCCTTGCTAAGCTGCTGAGGCTGGCTTTGAACTCATGATCCACTTGCCTCAGCCTCCTGAACCTTCAGGATTATAGGCATACACCACTGTGCCTGGCTCATAACTTGCCTTTTAAATTTCACAATTTATCATGTGCCTCCTTACATATCAGATACAGAATTGGCATCTTTCTTTTGTAACAGCTGCATAATATTTCACAGTATGGATGCCCCTTAATTAGTCTAGTCATTCTCCTGTTGATAGTGAATCTGCCTGCAGTCTTTTGCCATCATAAATAATGGCTTTTGAACTTCCTGAATCGCTCCTGTAACATCCACAGCACTGCTTGAAGCCCAACTAAGTCAGCCAATTTTTAGCATCTTTTGATTTAAAATAGCTTCTTCATTAAGATTTTGGGCAGGAGGTTTTGTGAACACAGCTCTCAATGGTGGATGATTCTCAGGTTTGTAGATAATGAACCAGGTCCGCTTCCTGGGCAGACTTTTGGGCGTGTTCACTTTTACATTATGTATTATAGATCCAAGACAAGTAAAAGAAACAAGTGTTTGAGCACAATTATTTAACATGCAGTCTTTTTGGATGTTTTCTATATTAGCTAATCAGGATAGGTCATGGATGGAGCCAATCAATAACATGATTATTGGCTGACACTGTCTTCTGCAGATTCTGGGTTTCATAAAGCATGGCTTTGATATTTTCTTATTTTTAATCCCCTCTAAATTATTAGCAGTTGCCTGCTGAGATTTATCTATCAGAGTCTCAAGATGCCCTCATTAATAGAGTTATTAACCCCTTTACACTCCAGCAGTGCATCCTCTGGCTGGGACCCAAAGCCTGCTTGGCTTCCTCTGGATGTCAAGGTTACTAATTTGGCACCAACTGGATGTTAAAATGTTAGAGTGCCAGTGGGGTCCCCCCCACATACTAAAATTCAGTGCCCGATTAGATGAATGGGTAAAGGAATGAACTATTGTTTGAAAACCAAGTATATTAAAATGTTAATGGTGGAATTGATGTGGTGAATGTGTGTGTGTGAGAGTGTGTGTGTGCGCACACGCGCATGTGTTGGCAGATGTTGCTGTATTTAAAATTGTGTCACAACAAAATGTTGGAGGGGGAGAACATGAATCAGAATAAGAATAAAATTAATATGACTTTAAAGTCATGTAATAAATGATTCAGTATCAATTAACTGATTCCACAAAAATGTATGTGTTTGGTTTTTTTTTTAAGATTTTTTAATTTTTATTTATTTATTTATTTTTGGTACCAGGGATTGAACCCAGTGGTGCTTAACCACTGAACCACATCCCAGGCCCTTTTTATACTTTGAGACAAGGTCTCTCTACGTTGCTTAGGGCCTTGCTAAATTTAAAGCTGATTTTGAACTCACAGTCCTCCTTGCCTCAGCCTCCCAAGTGGCAGGGATTACAGGTATGTGCCACCATGCCTGGCTTAAAAAATTTTGATGATAGTGTATTTTCCACTCCATCATATATTTTCTCTGGTTATGAGGTTCTGAAATCCAAAGTCCAATCTAAGGGGAATTCTTGGAAAGGAGAATCCTTTAGCCAAGAATATTTTGAACTATGTTCAAAGGTACCGTGATGGCAGACCTGTCCTCCAAACCACTAAGGTCTTCTACCACTTCTTCCACAGCCTGTTTCTAAATCATGTCTTCCATGTTTTACCCGCTTGTTGTGGATTAAAAATGAGGTGTCTCCCAAATTCTTGTGTGTGATTGGGTTATGAGAGTTGTAACCTAACCAGTGGATTAATCCACTTATATGGATTAACTGGGAGGTAACAATAGGCAGATAGAGTGTGACCAGAGATGACTGGAGAAAGAAGGTCAGTGGGGGTGTGCCTTTGGGGAACTCCCTTTCTGCTTCTTGGTTGCCATGTCCTGGGCTGCTTTCCTCTGCCACACCCTTTCCCCATGAGGGCCTACATCAGAAGGCTGACTTCAACACCCGTGTACTGGCAACACTGATGCTCTGCCCAGCTTTGAGTGGCCTTGTTCTGCTCCCTGATTCTCTAGTGTCTTTCTAACCAGAGATGTGGCTGGATAGGTAACCAGTGATTAGGCTAAATAAATAGACTTTTCAACAGAGTCAGTGTGTCAAAGGAATTAAACAGCCTCCGTGGATCGAAATGGTAGCTCCCTCTTTTTCTCTCATTCTGCCTCCTTTGCAGTTTCAGTGGAGTAGTTATGTTTCATTGCAGTCAGAAATAAATGAAGAGTGAGTCCTGTCAAAGAGAGATCAGGAATAAAGGAAGATCACACTCCCAGTGATGCTGAGCTGTGTGTCACTGTGGCTGACAGATTCATTCTTTGGGAGCACTTTGTTGATGAGGCTGGTGCTCTGAGCCGAGTCCCCAGTTCCATCTATTAGCTTCACCTTCTCTCTCTCTCTCTCTCTCTCTCTCTCTCTCTCTGGAAGTTTCAGTGTTCTTTTCTTTTTCAATCTCTCTCTTTTCTTTCCTTTTTCCTCCCTTCTTCCTTCCTTCCTTACTCTTATTTTAAAAGGATTTTTTTTTTTTAAACTAATGAGCTGTTAGAGCCAGCAAAGTATTTTGGGTTGTGATAAAACAAACACCTTTTTTGGACTCAAACCAATCTGCCTCTCCTCCCCTGAGATTTCTCCCATTTATTTGTGTCACTTTCTCAGAGCCAGGCTCACCTCACTTTAGCTCTGTCTGTCTGTGCATATGTGTGCTCGATGATTATGGCATTATCATGCTTGGTATTTCTGAAATCAGATGTGACCACACAGTATTTATTTGGTATGTTGACTTCTCCATTTATGATTTATCTTTTAGAATTTTCAATGTTAGCACCTCTAGTTCACTCTCTTTTCCCCTTTGATAAGTTGTTTCATCAATTCTTTCTTTCTTTCTTTCTCTTTCTTTCTTTCTTTCTTTTTTTATCATACATACTGAGGGTGGGTTGGTGGATGGGTTGGTTTTTTTTCCTTAGGGGACTTGATTTGCCTTTGTATTTTCAGCTTTGTGGCAAATCATTGATTTTTCTAAATAAATAGCCTCCTTAAACAACGGAAGGGGTTATCGTTAGAAGAAACTTAACAAAAAAAAAAAGGAGTTCTGGTTTTTATACCTATTGGTTGTTTTTAGGAAAATTTAAAATGAAACAGAAGTGTTCATCCAGTGGATGAAAATAAGAAGTTTATAAATTCAGTGTTATGGTTTAAATATTAAAAAGTCCCCTGAAAAAGTGCTTATGATGATGTATGAATGTTCAAAGGTAGAAAGATTAGATTCTTATCACCTAATCAGGGATTCATGCACCTGATGGGTTAATAATTTGAATATAGTACTGGGTGGTAACCATAGGCAGGTAGGAAGTGGTTGAAAGAAATAGGTCACTAGGGGGCACATCCTTGGGAACTTGATTTTCTTCCTGTCTCCTTGAGCTCTCTCTTTGTTTCCTGGCTGCAAGGAGCTGAGGAGCTTTCCTCCAAGATGCCTTTCCACCATGATGTTCTCCTTCACCTCAGGCCTGGAGCAATGATGTCCACCCACCCTGCACTGAGAAACCATGAGACAAAATAAACATTCCCCTCACCTCTGAGTTGTTCTGGTTGGGTATTTTGGTCCCTGTGATGGAAAACTGACTAACACAGGTGTGGGAAGATTGGCTTTTTCCTGCGTTGTTAATTGGAGTGTTCAAGGTGCATATTTTTCAGGAGATGGTTTGAGCCACGTCTGTGTATGTGTCCTAGAGAAGGGCTTTTGTGCTCACTCTGTTTTTTTCAGAGCATTTAACAGTAGTGATTCATAACCTTTCTGGCCTTGAAGATTCCAGTGAATGCCCCAGACCTTATGAGATCAGGGCTCAAAATGTATCTTAAAGGGGATCAGCATGTGGTCATAGACTCGTACATCTCTCGGATGAAAAGTGATAGATGATATCCAGCACACGCATGTACCGCAGTGTGGAATATTTGGGGGGATGTGCAACCCCGCCGGAAGCCAGATCCAGAGCTCAATAAAGAAATTGCTCTTCTGTCAGTCAGTTACAAGTATTGCTTATGATATGGGAAACCGAATAATGAAAAAAAAGAACAAAATAGCGAAATAAGATGCATTTCCTCCTGTGTGACAGAATACCTCCCATTCACACATTCCACTGTCATTAAATGAGTTCTTACTGTGTGCTTGACTCTGAGGCCAGTGTCATTGAGCTAGTAATCAGAAAGGTCACAATACCATATCCAGATGAGCCCATAATGAGGAGACCTCCAGAAGAGATAAAAAGATGACCTGGGGACCAGGGAGCTATTTTAAAGAACGATGCTCTAGATTGGTTGACCCACCTCATCTGAATAATGCTTCGTGGTGGAGGTTTTCCTGAGGACAGCAGAGTGTGTGGTTTAGATTTATAGAACTCAGAAGCCTTTGGGAAGCCTCCAGGTTGTCTTGCGTGTGTGTTCTCAGAAATGTTCTGCATAAACCTGTTTCTCATGAACACTGTAATTTGGCAACGTTCAGCAGCACTGGGAAAAATTCAACTTTCTGGGTATCAGAGCACCCCTGGTTTTCTGTGCACACGAGCTTTCTCGGAATCCTCAAGCTGGGAGAACGGTAGGGGATACAACCAGCTCGACACCTGTGTTAATTTTATTTAGCTTAATTGCAAATTGATGGCCTTGCCGTTTCCCCCAGAACCTCTTATGGGGTGGAAAATACAATATCAGAAGTGAGGAAAGAACTATAACGGGAACTTGGGTGAGTAAGTAAAAAATAAACTATATTTCAGGTTTCTTGTATTTCAAAACGGGAGACATATTGCTGATTCCTGGTTGGTTTTGAATGATTTATAACCTTTTATTTGTGGTTGAGTGTCGCAGTCTATGTTGTCATGGAAATTCTATTGAATTTATAGGTCCATTTATCCAAAATGATTTTCCAGACTTCATTTCATGGTGAATCATGTGGCTGTTACTCCCAAGTACAAAGCAATTTCTAAAAAGTTTCATATTACAAAGAGCACAAACACTGCGGTGGTGATTTTTGTGTTTTTGAAATACAAATAAGTTCCAGATGCACCTAGAGAGCCCTCCCCAGCACGGTGTCCAAGGCAGTAAGTTCCACCACATTCCAGAACCAGAAAACCAGGGTGCTCTGGTACCCAGAAAGTTGAATTTTTTTCCCAGTGCTGCTGAACGTTGCCAAATTAAAGAGAGGGGGGGGGTAGTGAGGGAGAGAGAGAAGTTGTGCAAGCACAGAAGTGTGGCTTGGATAGAAAAGAAAATCTTTATAATAATCTCAAGAATTAGGTTTTTACCTTCAGGTAAAAGTCCTGTGAAGTTACTATTTTATGGATAGGACAAAATACTCTCGATGTCTTTGAGCCCCATTATAGATGACTTGTTCCTCCCTTTGTTTTAGTCAGAGTTTTCACTGCAGTGACTAAAAGACCCAACCAGAACAATTTTGTAGGGGAGGAAAAGCTTATTTAGGGGCTCATGGTTTCAGAGGTCTCAGTCCATAGACAGCAGGCTCCATTCCTTGGGACTCAGGTGAGCCTGAACATCATGGCGGAAGAGTGTGGTGGAGGGAAGCAGCTCACATGGTGATCAGGAAGCAGAGAGACTCCACTCTCCAAATACAAAATATAGACCCCAAAGCCATGCCCCCAATGCCACCTCCTCCAGCCACACCCACCTTCCTCCAGCTACCACTCAGTTAATCAGGAACTCATTCATTGATTGGGTTAAGGCTCTCACAACCCAGTCATTTCTCCTCTAAATCTTGCATTGTCTCACACATGAGCTTTTGGGGATATCTCATATCTAAACTATAACACACCTCAGTAGTAGTGGGAAGGGAAAGAGAAGCATAGTGTTTTACCATGTGCATTGAAGATGTTTCATGTGACAGCATAGGACAGGGTTTCTGTACATCCGCACCATTGACATTTGCAGATAGATAATGATTTGCTTTGGGGGGTCTATCCTGTGCATTGTGCAATGCCTAGCAGCATCCCTGACCTCTTCCCACTAGATGCCAGTAGCACCCCCCCCCATAGCGAAAACCCACAGTATCTCTAGACTTGGCTAGGCGAATTTCCACTGGTCTATAGAATCGCCCCTAGGTTAAGATAACCACTCCTCTGGAAGCTTTGGGCTAGGATCCTAGAGATAACTTATTGGTAGTTCTCATTGTTGAAGGGGAATTCTGAATAGGATGTTGTTTGGTAGAGCAATGTCAGTGAATTAAATGCTGGCATTCAAATCCCAGCTTTGTTACTGCTCAGACAAGACAGAGTGGTTCAGGCTTCATTTCCTTTCTATAAACTAGGAAAAACCGTAGGACCTCCCCCTGAAAATGGTGATAAGGAATAAAGAAATTAATTGATGTAAAGCAATGTTAAGATTTAGGTTACATTAGCGGGGGAGGGGGGTGCACACCTGTAATCCCAGCCACTGGGGACACGCTGAGGCAGTGTGATTGCAAATTTAAGACCAGCCTCAGCAACTTAGAGACACCCTGTCTCTAAAAGGACTGCGAGTGTCACTTGGTCAGAGAGTACTTGCTTATGCCTGAGCCCTGGGTTTAAATCCCCAGTCTTTGGGGTGGGGTTGGGATATTTAAACACCCTCTTGGAATGTTTTAGGAATGAAGCTGCTTCTAGTCTTCATCTGCGGTGTCTGCCTCCAAGAGAAGGGTGGACATGGGTGTGCCTGGTCCACATAATAGTTAGCTGGCTCCTCAGCTGGAACGATTCTACACATGGTGACCCGTCGCTATAACTTGCTCTGTCAAGCAGATAAATTTAATCTAGCTCTTCCCCTAGGTGTAGAGTTGCCTAAATCAAATAGAACGGGTGCAGAAGCAGGAAGCAGACCCTCTGGCCTTGCTCTGTTATCTGAGACGGCTCTGTTTTGTTTCAGAAAGCACAGTTTTGCTAATTTTGTTTATTCACTATCAAAGTGTCATATGCATGGAGGAAATAAAAAGTGTAAAGCCGAATGAGTGCTCATACCCTCATAGCCAATGCCCAGATCAAAGGAACTTATTAACAGCTCCAGACACCTTCTTTAATTACTGACCCTGTTGGGTTAACCACTGAGTTTTCCTCATGCTGCATGAGTTTTTCCTGTTGGCTCACCTGCCTCTTTCCATCTCTCCCTTCCATCGGTTAAGGCTTGAATATGATGGGGTCCCCCAAAAGCTCCTTTAAACGCAGGAATATACAGAGGTGAATGATTCAGTTGTAAGAACTGTAACCGACCCAGTCCATCCTAGTTTGAACGGACTCACTGGATGGTAACTGTAGGCAGATGGGAGGAGTGGGTCAGCGGGAGCTTTCCGTAGATGGGGGTGGCCCCTTGCCATCTCTCTCTCTGCTTTCTTGCTGCTATGGCATGGAGCCACTTTCCTTTGTCACATTGTTCTGCCATGATATTGTGCCTCAGTTTAGGCCCTGAGCAATGGAGTTGGCCAACCTTGGACTGAATTTCTAGAACCATGAGCCAAAATAAATCTTTCCTCCTCTTAAGTTGTTCTTGTCAGGTATTTTGGTCACGATGACAGCACATTGACCAAAACATCATGTATCCATGTTGCTTGATTCACTTTTGTGAGATTCGTTTGTGTTCACTATATGTAGGCCAGTGTCTTTTTTGACCTTCTATGGTAAAACTGTTGTAATTTATTCGGCCGTTTGGTTGTTGGCTCTCGTGTGGATTGGTTCCAATTAGGGCATGTGGCTTATGGCCCTTTCACTAATTTATTTGTAGTTGAACAAACTGGTGACTTATGGTGTGCCAGACAGGCAAAGTGAATTATGCTTTACTTGACTCCTTTTACATTCAACTTACTATAACCCACTGATAGAGTTTTTATTTGGTTTATCATGGGGTTGATCAGGCTCAGAGAGGGTAACCAACTGGGAAACATGCTGTTAAGTGGGAGAGCTGTAGTTTATTGTCCCCTTTCCTAAATACATGATATGGGAATATGGTCATGATACAGCCATAGGTTGAGCCTCCCCTGTATTTGTATCCAGACTTAGGCTGAACTGTAAGAAGTAACTTAAGTATCAGAAATTCGTGAATTCCCGAAAAATGTAACCTACTGTTGGAGTCAACAGCCTGAACTCTTCTGTATCAAAGGAAGAATGCCAAGATTAAGTATTTATTTGATTAATCAGATGCATCATTGAGGCAGAAATTCTTAAAATCAACTGTTGAATAGACATAATGAAATAAACAAGTTACACACAGAGACTTTGTGAGGAATCCCCACATTGTCCCAGCACCAGTTTGTAGGGTTCATAGCCCTGGTGTGTACTTTGGGTTCTTCCATTCCAAAACCTTGGATCCATGCTCTCAGGTAGTTGAAGATAATTCCACAGTACAGGGCAAGTGGAAAAAAAAAAAACAAATAATTAAGGATCCTTGCACTCTGTGATTAATGGTATTGTATAAAGCAAACCTTTCAGAACATTTATTTAAATGCTGCATTGCCTGCAAAGATGCCCAATACCTACTATTCTCAGGAGCTTGGTTCTTCTAAAATTACTTTTCTGATGAAGACTGCATGAAACCCTCACTTAGTTTCTTTGCTGCTTGCCCTAGCATGACTTGGAACATTGGCTGGCCCATGGAAAGGGATTGATTTAATCTTAATTTACATATTCCTTCTGTTCATTAAGTCATCAGGATCCATAATAATAGGAAAGGAAAGCTGTTTTGTTTGCTGTATCAAAAGCATGTGCTTGGTGCAAGTTTATTACAGGAGAGCATGACCTTGATTTGCAGAAGGGTCACTGAGCTCTAGAGAGCTCAGGCATCTTCAATATACAAATTAGGTGTGATCTTCCTTTCCTAGAATCCAATTCTTCCTACTTCAAGGCATTGTTCCATAGGGTACAAGACAGTGATCTGGGTTGTAACAGGGGTGGTATTCTCTAGGAGAAGCCTTTAGAAAGAGGATACTGCAGTTGATAGAGATCAGAGCTCAAAGGAGCTCAGAAGAAAACTGAGTCAGAATCATTTTATCAGGTGATATGCAGACACGAGTGTGTGTGTGTGTGTGTGTGTGTGTGTGTGTGTGTGTGTGTGTATATATATATGTCATTCTGGCTTGATTGCCTACTTTCAACAGATGAGGTAAGACCCATCTACATCATGAAGGGTGATCTGCTCTCTACTTATAAAGTCAGCTGATCCAAACATCAATCACATCTACTGAATATGAGGGGGGTCCCCCAAAAGCTCCAGATTTTTTGCTGCTGTGACTAAAAGACCTGAGAAGAACAATTTTAGGAGGAAAAGTTTATTTGGAGGCTCAGAGTTTCAGAGGTCTCACTCCACAGACAGCTGACTCCATTTCTTGGGGCCTCAAGGTGAGGCAGAACATCATGGCGGAAAAGTGTGGTGGAGGGAAGCAGCTCACATGGTGATCAGGAAGCAGAGAGACTCCACTCTCCAGAGAAAAATAGAGACCTCAAAACCATGCCCCCAATGCCAACTCCTCCAGCCACACCCACCTGCCTCCAGTCCCCACCCAGTTAATCCCATCAGGGGTTTATTCACTGGTTGGGTTAAGACTCTTTTAACCCAATTATTTCACCGAAGCCTTCTTGTGTTCTTTCACACTTGAGCTTTTGGGGGACCATGACCTCTACAAAATATTTTCATCAAATTCTATCACAATGGCAACGATTCTTTAAAAAGGTAATAAGGAATTTTAAAAACTCCATATCATCCTTTGAAGGGCACCTAGGTTGCTTCCATAGTTTAGCTATTGTGAATTAAGCTGCTATGAACATTGGTATGGCTGTGTTACTATCCTATGCTGATTGTAAGTCCTTTGGGTATAGATGGAGGAGTGATCCCACTCAAATCAAATGAGTCAAATGGTGGTTTCATTCCAAGTTTTCTAAGGGTGGTGTGTGTGTGTGTGTGTGTATATATATATATGTGTGTGTGTGTGTGTGTGTGTGTGTGTGTGTGTGTGTATATATGAATATTACTCAGCATTAAAAGAGAATAAAATCATGGCATTTGCAGGTAAATAGATGGAGAATATCATGCTAAGTGAAGTTAGCCAATCTCCAAAAATCAAAGGCCAAATGAATGTTCTCTATGAAAAGTGGACACTGATCCAAAATGGAGAGGGGAGGAAAGGGGAAGGGGAAGGCATGGTTAAAATGGAGGAACTTTGGGCAAAAGGGAGGGAGAGTGGGGAGGATGCGGGGGGCAGGAAAGATTGTGGAATGAGATAAACATCATTACCCTAGGTACATGTAAGACTGTACATAGGGTGCCATGCTACATCATGTACAACCAGAGAAATGAAATGTTGTGCTGCAGTTGTGTACAATGAATCAAAATGCATTTTGCTGTCATATATACCTAATTAATATAAAAATTAAAAAAAAAACTATCAAAGTCCTGAACTCATGTTTATATTATGTATCTTCATGTAATATGAGTGTGTGTTTATCATCTTCTCCATAAGTCAAATGGGTAAATCTTTTTTGAGCATTAAAATTTTAGGCCACAGGTCATCAGAAAATGGCTTGAATTTCTTGTAATTTAAAGAGAAAGGAAGAAACTTAATCTCTGTTTAGCAGAACCAAACTTGGGGCCACCTAGCCATTTCACAGTGATCTGGGCCTGAGTTTGTATCTTTCCAAGCATTCACTGCAGTAGTTTAAATTTCTCTGTTCTTTCAGTCTCCTGATGGCTCCTTGATTTGTGTTTTATTTCAAAAGATGGCAAAGACTTGCCAGGCATGGTGGTATATGCCTCAATCCCAGTGGCTGGGGAGGCTGAGGCAGGAGAATCGCAAGTTCAAAGCCAGCCTCAGCAACTTAGTGCAGCCCAAGCAACTCAGTGAGGGCCTGACTCTAAATAAAATACAAAAAAAGGGCTGGGGATATGACTTGGTGATTAAGCACATCTGGGTTCAATCTCTGGTACCCAGAAATTAAAAAAAAATAGCAAAGACTTAATAAAGGTGTTTGTGGGGTCACTGTTTTAGGTATCCTTGCTTCAAGACACACAGAGCCCCCATTCACTTTATTCTTTCCAGAAATAAACTAGTAGTACTGGTAATGAACACTACTGTGCCAGGAACATACTCTTGAACTAGGCAGACTTAACCCTGTCTATATAGAAATCCCTGTCTGAAGGCTTGATCAGAATTAGGATGTAGTGTCATATGCATGTGTGGTATGGCTTAATATTATTAAAGTTCCAACATAGTTGAAAAATCAAGTTGGCTTAAGAGCCTGAATTCTGACATCATCCGATGCAAATCTTCCAGAAAATGAAACCAGCAGATCCTTGACTGGGTGTAGACGGCCCAGCTAGCTGCTCACAGGTCACCACCAATCATGATCTGGAAAATACAGTTCACTTTTTCAGTATGGTTACCTGCTGCCTCCTGCATAATTTTTAAATCTGTTCTTTACTTTTTTTTTCATCACTCTCCTTATCTCCTCCTGTGTATGCCTTGTCTCTAGCTGTTCTCTTCTGGAACTTTTGCCTGTGTCTTCTTCTTTGTCTTAAAACATCCCAGTAGCATCCTGGAAGGATCTGCTGGATCATTCTGTTAGATTACTTTTCTGCTGAGCTGTCTGTGTCCTGTTTCCTTACTTAATTCATCATGACTTTTTCTTGGGCTTTGTGTGGGGTGTGTGTGGGAGACATAAAAGTTTTCTAAAGAAAATGAAAATGTAGTGCTTTCTCAATCTGCAGAGAACACTGTTGGTTTTTCCAGTGTGGCACTGAGAGCTGACTTAAGAATACAACCACAGTCATGTACTATAGCACAAGCCTGAATCCCACTGACCTGGGAGGTTGAAGCATGAGAATTGCAAGTTCAAAGCTAGCCTCTGCAATTTAGTGAGACCTTACCCCACAGAAAAATATGGAAAGAACTGGGGATGTGGCTCAGTAGTTAGGCACCCCTGGGTTCAATTCCTGGTACCACACCAAAAAAAAAGCCCACAAAAATCCAGAAAACAAACAAAAAAAAAAAAATCTCATAGCCATGATAGTAGAAAATTGAAAATTCGCCTTTAAGAGAATATCCATTTTTGCCCAGCACCTGTATTAATTCGGTGGTTACTAAATGTCTGTCTGTGTTGAGCATGGCCTTTTGTGATACATTTACTCAACTTTGGTATTCAAAGAAAAAGTAAACCTTGTCTCATTAATGATATTTTAGCCTTTCTGAACATCGACTGCGCCTTCCTAAGTTATGGTGTCTTTACACCAAATAGGCGGTGAATATATATTCTTGCCGAGTAGAAAGACGCAAATTTTGGAAATTGTAAAATTTGAAAATCCTTTGCCTGTAAAATGAACAGTATCATGGCACCTACTTCACTAAGATTTTTATTATGTGGATTGGAGTTGGTACTGGGGATTGAATCTGAGCTATATCCTCAGCCCTTTTTTAATATTTGAAAAAATAAATTTGAAATAGTGATCTTGCTTCATTGCCCTGGCTGGTCTCAAACTTATGGTCTTCCTGCCTCAGCTTGGACTTATGGACATGTGGCCCTGCTCCTTGCTGCACTGACTGTTAATAAATATTAATACAATACCAACAGGAAGGAAGGAAGGGAGGGAGGGAGGGAGGGAGGGATATAGATATATAGACATGTTGGTATATAAGCATATGATATTATTTTAGTCAGCTTTTTTGCTGCTGTGACTAAAGGACCTGACCAGCAAAATTATAGAGGAGGAAGAGTTTATTTGAGGACTCATAGTTTCAGAGGTCTAAGTCCATACAAGACTGTTTCCATTCCTTGGGGCTCAAGTTGAGGCTGAACATCATGGTAAGGGTAGGTAGCAGAGGGAAGCAGCTTATATCACGGTGATCAGGAAGCAAAGAGAGACTCCACTTTCCAGATACCAATATATAGACCAAAGTCATTCCCTGATTCCCACCTCCTCCACCCATACCCCACCACTTCAGTTACCATTCAGTTAATCCCCATCAGGGGATTAAATCACTGATTGGCTTAAGACTCTTACAACCCAATCATTTCTCCTCTGAACCTTCTTGCATTGAGTTTTGGGGGGACACCTCACATCCAAACCATAACAGATATACGTATGTATATATATGCACATAAATACACACACAGTGTATATATATGCACATATCATTTGCTTATATATCTGTATATTTATAGACTCTAATTTTCAGATTGGTTGCTTTGTATTCATTCAACTTGGCATGGATGGTTACTCCATTAGAAACTAGATAGAAACTAGATAGATAGACAGATATAAATACATAGATCTAAATATTGACATGCAGATATGGATATAGATATATATGATACACAGGACTCTATTGGCAATCGATAGATACATAGATGTATACATGTATACATGTATATCATATGCTTATATATCTACGTATCTATCAGTTGCCAAAAGTGTCCTTTTACATATAAGGGGGAAGTTGTACTCACACAAGGAAAGAGATGGGCTTTTGTGTGACTCTGCAAATGTCCCACCAGCCCCTCACGCTGGAGCACTGGCAGCACTGCCCATTCAGCCTCCTTCCCAGTTCTTGGTGGCACTGCCCTTGGGAGGGCATTCCCTCTATCTGTATTTTAGTCCACGCTTCCTGTTCAGCAAGGAGATGTCAATGTGATTTGATGTTCCCCTATGAAAGGCTCATTTCTAGCTATCAGCTTATGCTGTGGGAGACTCTAGTTTTTCCATCACCTTGATCTGGCTAGAGAAATGCCTAGAAGGTTTTCCGGTCCAGCTGTTCCGGCAGGCCTAAGGGGACGATCCTTGCAGGCCTGTGGTCCTCACTAATGACTTGGAGAATGTTGGCAGAACTGGTCTCATGGCTGAGCCCTGCTGTGCACAGCCTGACGGTGGCTTTTCAGTTGAGCTGCCGGTAGCTGGTGTCTGTGGACAAGGAGATGCACCTCTCATGGAATGCTGCATGATCCAGCCGTCTTTCCTCGGCAGAGAGGTTCTGGTTAGGATAGATTCACTGACCTTAAACTGTAGCGTGTTCTTAAAGAAACAAGGACCCAAATCATCTATTCCCGGACATTTTTCAAAAATAGTGACTTAAGACTTTAAATAGCACTTCCCACTAAAAGGAACCAGGACTCCCTCGGATGGCTAATACTAGGTCTGGGGCAGGGAAAATACAAATTGAGTCCAGCACATCTGTGCCTGATGGTAACCAGATGCTAAAATTAAAAAATAAAATGATAGGAACATTATAGAAATACAGAGGAATCTTTTTAAAGACTTTCCTCCTGGGCAAGTCTGGGGCAGTTTGAGCATCCGTGTTAATAATGGATATAATAGTGGCTTGAATAAAATAGAAACAAAAGGCAGTGAGTCCATATAGACATAAATAAATGAATAAATAAACTGTGGAGAAGGGAAAGCTTCTCCTTCTATAAAATGGCATTGATGAATAGGAAAGAAACAGTGGAGTTTAAAAATCACCACGGATGCTAAAACTAGTGGCTGAACATTGAAAGAGGATCAGGATGTTAGTGTCATCTGAAGAGTTTCCCTACAAAGTCCTTTCTAGTTTCAAAAGGAAAATTAATAGCTTTACAGTGGAGAAGGTTTGCCAAATGTTACCCTAACTGTGTGGTCAAGATAAACACCCTAAATTCTGGGATAAACCCTCACCATATGCCTCTGATAAATACAGCAAGAAGACACAATATTACTGCTGGGGTGACCTGCTCAAAAAGGTACCCCTGAATCTAATCATCAGAAACCATGAGATATGCACTACCCATTGCAAGAGTAAGGAAGGACATCGGCTGAGGCACTGTTCTAGATAAAAGCAGGATGTGGGAGAGGCCAGTATAAAGAAGGAGACCACCCAGTACAAAGTTTAACCCTCAGTTGGATCCTGGACCCAGAACCAAGCAATGACCTCTAATGAACTTCCTCTGGGCACCTACCAGAATTTGACAATGAACTGTGAATTAGATGATTGTTTTACATCAACATGAAATCTGGTAATTTTAATAACTATACTACAGTTGTCTAAGAGAACATCATTATTCATAGAATTGACACACATATATTCATTGGTAATGGGATATAGCATTTCCCAAATGATTGAGTGAGAGTGTGTGTGTGTGCGCGCGCGCGTGCGTGTATGAGAGAGAGAGATGATGGTACCAAACATAAATAGTTGGCAATACTCAGCATGTGCTATATATGCACTAGTTAATAAAACTTTACTATTGTATTCGCCAGATCTTTTTTTCAGTTTTGTTTAGCAGTTGGGTTATTTGAGAGTAATTATGACAGTGGCTTTTACTACTTAAGGTCTCTAACAGCCAGCCCAAACACCTACCAAAGATGACTTTGAAAAATATATTTCCTGCCTCCGTCTGGATTTCTCTTTATCGAGAGCAACCAAATAATGCCAAAGTCCGGTTCACTCAGCCAAATCTCATCTCCTTATTTACTTTCATATTTCTGAGATAGCTTCAAATGTTAACATAATTCAGCAGGCTACAACTTGAGAGAAACAGCAAGGAAAATTGATATTTCCGACCTGTGCTTCTGTTCTCTTGATGAGACATTTTATTATCCAGGTGGGTGGAGCCCTGACTCAAACACATTTTCCAAAAGTGCATTTCCTTACCTAGTTGTAAATGAAAATGCCCTTGAAGAGGTCTTAAAGTATTTTGTATCACACAGTATTCAGGTGATGCATTAAACAACGCCATCCCTGTTCGCGGGAGAAAGTATAAGAAAGCCATCTGTGAACCTACTTAATTTGAGGGCCTGAGTTTTAAAAGGAAAGTGAAGTGTAATTTTCTGAATATACTTGTGTGGAGTTTCTTTCTTGGGTGACTAGCATTGTACCTAAAGCAATTCACCCAGTATTATGCTGTTTTAATCTGTACCTCATCCAGTGGAATCCATCGAATGGATTCATGATGTCTAAAGCTGTCCAAACCTACACACAACACATTTGTAAGAAACTGCCAGAATAGGTGGGCACAGTCTTAAGAAAAAGAATTGGTCACATTGAAGATAACCCTGAGTAAAACACTAACCTTATCTACTGAGGTACCTAAATTTCCCTGGAAACAGACCAGATCTGGGCTACCTGATTTCACTCTTTAGGGGGGAAAATAATGATATTATGTTCCTAGCATCTTGGTTCATTCAGTCATCAGGACTCTATTACCCTTGGACCTGTGCCAAACCTAGTCACTCTGGGGCATATTTGCTTTCCGGGAAATTGTTGTCTAATGTGAAATCTCCAAATTCCCATCTAGGATGAGGTTGTTCAGCCAATTACAGAAGATGATATCATGTCATTTGGAAAAGTGGTAAAATAGAGGTCATGAAAGATTTAACGAGATAGGAGATCTGCTTTTCTGTTAGGAATATGGTCATCCTGGAAGATTCAGTGGAAACCCATTCTTATTAGAAATTTCAAAATGTCTGCCATATAGTCACTATAACCAACAGCGGCCATGTTGGTGGCCTGTGGAACACTGATGAGATCCACCTGTGGTGCTGTTGTAGGGGACAGATGAGGCAGGGCACTGAAGATAGCAGGAAACAGTTTTATGTGGGTGCATCCAGGTTCAGAGGGCACAGCTTTTGCTGTAATCAATTAATCCCCTGAACCTCGAGTTCAGGTAGTTTCAGAACTTGATACCCAGCATATAAGGGGAGGGGCTCAGAAGTTCCCAGTCTGCAGAAGTTCACATAAAGCAGCTTTTTCTTTCACTGTTCTGGGCAAGTTAACCCTTCAAGGACAACTCCTGAGAAGGGGAGAGCTGCTTCTCCCCTCTCTTTCCTCCCCCTGCCAGCTGTTACCATGGAGCCTAATTGGTAACTTCTCTTATCTTAGAAATGTAGACATCTCTGTGAAGCCCAGCTCAAGGCCAAAGGCCTTGTTAAAGGATCTGCCTTTATTATTATTATTATTATTTATCATCATACTTTGCATTTGCAAACACACTTTTACTTTTACAAACTACTATACTGGATAAATGTTTGTGTAAAACTTAGTAAGAGTGTGTTCAGCACCTGGAGTGCTGATTTCTTCCAGGCCAATAGCTAAGTAAAATAGAGAAACCGGAAAATAGGAAGTTTAACTACATTGAATGCTTTTGTAGAGACTCTTAGGCTGATAGTCCTAAGATCAATTATGGTGAAGATTTCTGAGAAAGCTCAATTAAGATTTTCTGTGAAAAAAAAATTTTAAAAATTTCTTGTAATTTAAAGAGAAAGGAAGAAACTTAATCTCTGTTTAGCAGAACCAAACTTAGGGCCACCTAGCCATTTCACAGTGATCTGGGCCTGAGTTTGTATCTTTCCAAGCATTCACTGCAGTAGTTTAAATTTCTCTGTTCTTTCAGTCTCCTGATGGCTCCTTGATTTGTGTTTTATTTCAAAAGATGGCAAAGACTTGCCAGGCATGGTGGTATATGCCTCAATCCCAGTGGCTGGGGAGGCTGAGGCAGGAGAATCGCAAGTTCAAAGCCAGCCTCAGCAACTTAGTGCAGCCCAAGCAACTCAGTGAGGGCCTGACTCTAAATAAAATATAATTTTAAAAAGATTTTCTGTGAAGAAGGGGGTGCCACTACAGTGCTATATGTAACAGCAACATGTTGGAGCCTCACAACCACCCTACCAAGTGGAGATACTTGACCTTATATGGGATGAACCAGATACTGGCAAAATGGCTTTCCTAGGGCAAGCTAGACCTTTCATCAAATAGTTGGTCTCAGGGCAATGCTCTGTTGCACTTGAAACCTTTTTCAGTATCAAGGTATATTCAAGCATTTGACTTAGTGATATTAAGTGGATCCATTTGTGTTTTGCTTTTTGAATAAGCAGCAAAATATAAGAAGAGGTATTTTAAGGTCGGGATGAGAGCCCCTAGAATTTACATTGTATCTGATGTTTAATCTTAGGCAACAACTTACTGTCAGATTCCTGAAGCACTGTTTCCTCGCCTCTAGCTGAGTATAGTAGTGTCTGCCTTCCTAGGGTTGCTAAAAGAATTAAGTGAAATAATATATGGGGTAGCTTTTTGCAAACTATAAAATATAAAGCCTGTTGTTATCATTCCTGTCGTATTTCTTTGTGAATTTACTGGAATATGCCCTTTAGGTGATTTCTCAAAGCTACTGAAATATTCCTTCAAATTCCCATTTGTATATATGCAAGTTATTTATAAAAGGTGGCCCTATTTGAGTATGAAAATTTTAGCATGTGACTGAATCTCACAAACTTAGTTTTCTGCTTCAAGGTATTTAACTCCATTAAAAATTTGCATCTGATTAGGGAGATTGACCATGACCTGGTTAGTAGGTAATGAGAAGGCATTGGTATGATTTGTTTTGGAGCAGTGTGAATGCATTGTAGTTACATGAGAAGATGTGATGCATATGGAAGGGTAAAATCACACAGTGTCTGGTCTCTGCTCTCAAATACTTTAGCAAAGAAAAATATGAATAGATGGCAAAATCTTAATGGGGAATATAGGTCCATCACACGCTTCTCTACTTATGTGTAAGTTTGAAATTTTTTCCTTATATATTTTTTTAATTGTTGTTTTACAGATGCAGATTTTCTTTTACAATCCAGATGACTTTGACAGCTTTCAAACTGCAATTTCTGAGAACAGAATAATTGGAGCCATGGCCATATTTTTTCAAGTAAGTTAACAGTGGCTGAAGTACTTCAACCAAAGAGTTCTCTGAGTATTTTTTTTTAATTTGTCGAATTGTTCCATGTTTAATGAATGCATCTGTTTCCTAGTTCACACCTGTCTAAATGAAAGATATTTCATATTGTCTAATGTGTGATTTAAAATGTAAATAAGTATGTTTAGAAACATAATGAAAATTTTTGCATGAATTATTCTGATTTTATTGCTACTTGACTGGTGCACAGATTGAAGAACACATTTATCATCTAAGTTACTTCTCTGCTGAAGCCTTTTGAACAGGTTCCTCCAGCATATTAAAAGGCTGCTGTTAAAAAAAAAAAAAGTGGTTTTCTTGTGTTGTGAGCAACTTTAAAACTTGACATTACTTGCGACTAGATTAATAAATAGCATCAGTCACTTCTCTAAAGAGACCCCTTTTCTTTCCCTCCCAGAAATCACCATGGTAACCCAAGTTTTTGTTCAGACTCTTTCTGAGTTAGTACATTGGTGAACTCCCAGTCTTCCTTTCTCTTTTAATGTGCTTATGTTGATTAATGCTCATAGCTCATAAATCAATTATGCACATAGAAGCCAAATCTGACATCCTGCCATAGATGGTGATGCCCAGGTTTTTAATAAGTTAAATCTAATTAAGGGACTGTGGATCAGTGAGTGTCTTGACCATGTTCTGTTTTGAGACAGGATGCTTTTTTGTGTGTGTGGAAGGTAATTTCAGTAGTAGCCACATGATTTGTTCTTCCATCTTAAAATGTGCCTAAATTTTTAGAAATGCAGAGTTTTTCTTTTTCTTTCTTTCGTTCTTTCTTTCTTTCTTTCTTTTCTTTTCTTTTATTTTTATTTTAAAGCAGAGCTCACTAAATTGCTTAGGGGCTGATTTCAAACTTGTGATCCATCTGCCTCAGCCTCTGGAGTCGCTGGGATTAGAGAGAAGTCCTGCACCCAAGCAGGTGTTCCTTTTACCAAGGGGGTCAGTGTTGAAAAACTGTGTCTTCCTGACAGTTCAAAGGGACATTCATTAAAGACTTCATGACTTTCTCCCACAGAGGTCTTTCAGGTCTGCCTTTTTGAGTAAGCCTTTCTTGAGATGGGGGCATTCTGGTATATTAATTTTACTGCCCTTTCTAATGGATGACACATAATTGACAAGTCTCTTTGTTGCTCACCTCTCCCTCCTAACTACTTCTCTCCCTTCCTTTGGAAGAAAACTCCAGTGGGAGATTTTATGCAAAAATGTGAGAAGTCTAGTATTGTGATGTCAGAAACGGTTGGTTCTGTTATGGCACCAAATTTTAGATGTTGGGTTCTGTTCTACTGGTGGGCTATGAAATCATTTCATTGACTCCTGACAAGCATTTTAAATATAATGAAATAGAGAACATAAAATGGGTAAAAAAAAATAATTGGAAAATAGCAACATACATTTCACATAGTATGGGTAATTTTTTAAATTACTTTTTTAGTTGTTTAACATAGTAATGCATACCGGGTATATTCTGGGTCATGATATAATGTTTTATTTTTAAAAAAATAATAACAAGGTGTTTTATTTGCTGTGGGTCTTGGAAGTTTTCGAAGTTCTCTGTTTATGCTGTATCTTGGGGTGATCTTCCCACTGTTCTTGAACGCATCTCTTTTCTCTTGACTTTCATGAACCGCTGTTGAGTATCATGTTGAAAGAGATTATTTTCATTGGGGTAGAAAGTATTTACTTCTGAATCCCACCTCTTTCACCTAACAGCTGCATAAAGGTAATGTCATTTAACCTTCCCAACCTCAGTATTCTCATCTCTAAAGTGGGGATGACCACTGGCACATCATGAAGATTATAATGGTAATTGAACGAGTTACTGGTATGATTCCTGGTACATAGTATGCTCTTGGTAAATGCCACATGTTCTTTATCACACCATCCATCTGTTTCTGTGGGCTGGGGACCCTAAGATGTCCATGTGTTCTTTTCATGAGCAGAAGTATATTCTGGCATACCCTGTTGGGAGATGGCCTGGATTCATCAGGACCCTTCTTGTTCCTAAACCATGATTCATTTGCCTTTGATAATATTGGCATCATCTAAGCCACTTGAAAACAGTTCCCACTTACCTACCTAACCCGAGTTTTCTGTCATTTCCCTCTTGCATACTGCTTTTTATGTAGCTGAGCCTCTATTTACCTCTCCCCTTTCTCTGTCACACCCATCTATGTCCAGACCAACCACATCCTACTTTATCAGACACTTTTCTTATACAAAAAATAAAAATTTTAAATGTTTTTAAATGCTTTCCGTTTTAAATGCTTTTAAATGCTTTCCGTTTTTTTCCAGCTCTGTAAACACTTGTTAAATATAAGACCAATTAACAGTCTTGGACAGGCAAACCAGCGAAATACTTCACTGTGAAATCTGGGTTTTGAATTTTTAAAGAATTTCTAGGACAGGGCTTCTAGTTTGAATATGAAGAAATTTTAATGTGTATTTCACTTGTTTGGTCCTTTTCTAAAATTTGGCTTGCTATTCTGTAGACACAAAATAGAGGGCAGATAATAAAAACTAAAACAGAATTTTATTTAGACAGCAGCTGTGTTGAGCTGCTCCCTTTGTTTTCCTTGTAAGTCAGTCCACATGTGTGTTTATACACTTGGGTTCACACTGTGTCATGCAATGGAAAGAAAAAAAGTATTATTGTTATTTTAATTTGGCAGTCTACTTAGTTCCCATATTTTAAGATCTTTGTATTTTGAATCTTTCTGTAAGAATAAGTTTGAGAGTTTGGTGTTTCTCTCCAAAGTAAAGAAATCTTTATATGCATGTATGTGTGTATGTGTGTGTGTATATATTTATATATTCCAAATTCAAACCATCTTAAGTTTTGGCATTAAAGAAGTGTTTATTGTCTATTCAGCACAGGGTCTGTGCCAGAAATGGTGGTATTTGCTACATTAAGTGTAATGAATGTAACAGTCTACTAGGACCTGTCACAATCCCTTGTGACAATGGCTGAAAGGAGGCAACAGAGACCTTCCTCTACCTCTAAAGCAGCTAGAGACTGACTTGGTGCTCAAAAACCTACATGTTCATTGCCCAGGGTTTCATGATGCAAATGGCCTGCAGATACGTGTCCAGGCAAGCCCAATTTCCATGGAGATCTTGGAGTCCAGGTGTTGACACACCATACCCAATAATGATTTTTTTTTAACTTTCAGTTTTTCATTGTTTCTATTTTCTTCCTCCCCCCACCCAATGTATATTTATTGTTTGGGGTAATTTTGGTGCTCTCTCTGCCTTTTCTGTGATGAGAGATGATAAAGTTAGTCATGTTACCTGAACACTTTAAGAATCACAAACCTGATGGGCACATGGTCAACAGAGGAACCTGATGTTGGCCTAGACTTGAGGTCGCCTGCTTGTGGCTTATAGGCATGATGTGTGGAACCTCTTCAGTGTTTAAAATTCTTTCCTTCAGTTAAATATGGGAGGTTTGACCTAAAAGGATCTTTATGATCTAGCAGTGACCAAGATCAGAGTGCTGGCTGTGTATGGTGGAGGGGGTGAGGTCTCCAAGTGGGCTTCTTCATTCAGCAAGGACCTGGCATGAACCCTGGCAACTCTGAGTGGCAGCTGACATTTGTTGGAAACAGAGTTGAAGAGTGGTTGCAGTGTTGAAAGGTGGTGAGCCAGGACTCCCTGTGTGAACACTGGGAGGGAAGGAAGGACCCTTCCATGGTAGAAGGTGGAGAATCATGGCAGTCACATAGGGTTGTACACCTCTTGGCCCTCAGAGCTATAGCAGGTGAATTGCATTCATAGCCTCTGTTGAGTGGAATATTCCTAAAGTATAACAATGTGTATGGAGGAAGGGTCACCTTTAAATTTTTTTTTTTAGTTGTTGATGGGCAAAATACCTTTATTTTATTTATTTATTTTTATGCGGTGCTGATGATCAAACCCAGTGCCTCACACATGTTAGGCAACCTCTCTGACACTGAGCTACACTCCCAGCCCAAATTATCACCTATTTCTAGTCTACACAAATCAGCTTTGTTCTATCAGCCCTCTTGAAGTAGGATAGGAGATAGATAAAGTAAATTTAAAGGATTTTTAAGAAGAATTAAATTTGAAATAAACAACTGGCAAGGAATCAAGGCATTTGTTGTTACACCACTCAAGAGAATGAAGACACATTTAGGTGATTAATATGTGTGCAAAAATTAAAATAATTGTGTTTTTTTTTTTAAAGTAGAGTCTCCATTATTCTTTCCTGTTAACTTGATTTGCATTCTTTAGAAATGGAAAATACCAGAAGCTAAAGTGCTCTTTGGAAATATCCTATTATTCTAATATCCTACATGGTTAAATACAGAAACTGAGGTTTACATGAAATTCAGTCAGTGGGATAATTAAGCAATTTGTGGAAAGGTGTATTTTGTTTTTAACGTAATTCACAAAAAGACTTAGTTGTCTCTAATTTAGTTTATAGAATATCCATTTTCAAAATGACCTTACCTTTTAATAGGCCTATATTTTTTAGACCCAGGCATGATCATCATCCTTTGAAGTGAGTTCTGATTGTTTCTCTCTTCCAATCTGTTTCTTTTACCATTTCTCATTTAACACTCTTTTGACCATGACGTCTGACCATGCCACCATCTTGATGGGTTTGAAATCTGTTGCTTGTAGAAGTGTGGCATCCCCGTTCTACAGGTTTACATATCTGTGTTTCTTCATGAAGAATATTGATTATCACTGAGTTTATGATTTGGCGGGAAGGTCCCATCTGTTTCATTACCCGATTGTGATATGAGTACCCAACATTTATATTCGTGGAATACATGAACCTTTGGACTAATAAATGCACAATTGTTTCAGAGCATCTACATTAAGCGATTTTTCTCATATGACCCTCTCTCTTTTTGGGTGTAGTTACTTCTGTATCTTTGATTCATATGCAAAGATATAAAATTATTATGATATATGTATGTATAAGCATAGTTAATAAGTCCCTCCCTCCCCCCCACTTTCTTTCTTTCTTTCCCTGGATTGAACCCAGGGGCACTCTACCACTGAGCTGCATCCCCCCACCCTTTTTTTATTTTTAATTCTGAGACAGGGTCTCACTAAATTGCTGGGGCTGGCCTTGATCTTGCTGTCCTCCTGCCTCAGCCTCCCTACTCACTGGGATTACAGGTGCGCCACCACACCCATCAACAGGTGTATTCTGACACAATTCAGAAATAAATAAATTGCATCTGCTTATAGATCACCTTTTTTAAAGTATATCTTTTTAACAACCCATCTCCAGCAACTCCGTTGATCTCTTCATTTCTCATTAGTGTTTCTGGTTCTACTGAGCTGAGCCCCTTTTTGTTAGTATTTTTTCCTTTCTTTTAAATTCTACCCAGAATTTGACCGCAGTCCGTTGGTTTTCCCTTAAGTCTCTAGAGCCGCTTGCCCTCTTTTCGTTTCTGTCCTTATGTTGCCGTTGCAAGGAAACTTGAGGACTCAAATGTCTCACAAGTTGCTAACCCATTCTTTATACCCCGTCGGCGCTACAGACTGCTTAATTCTTTTCCTCCATCTGGAGAGGCTTCGTAATTAAACGAAATGGCAGCACCTGGGATTATTTATAGACATGGAGAAGGCAGGAGGAGTTCTCGATGACTCATCCATCCAGAGCTGGCAAGGGAACCTGGGTCCCCACTTCCCTGCCTTCCCCCCTCCACACCCGCCTCTCGAAGTAGATGTGATTTGTCCTTCCTTTGACCTCTGGTGACTCCTAGCATCCATCTGGCACTGAACCTGTTACTGTTCTTGCCTTCACAGCCTTTATCCTCTGAGATCATTGAGGACCAGGTTTGCCTGTCACTGTGTCTTTTGCTTGTCCTTAACACTGTGACTTGATTGTGCAAATACTTACCTGACCTTGGTGGAAACATGTTTAGACTCTTTTCATCTGAGTTGGAATGAGACATGCTGATAGCCTACCCATGAAGGAGTTTTAGAAACAGGGACATGGAGAAGTAGGACCTGAGAATGCTAGAACTTAAGGGTCTGCATCTTGCTCCTCTTCCACCCACATTTCCCTAACCCTCACACAATGGCTTGCTGTAAGGGTTCCTCGGGAAATATGTGCTCAGGAGGCTGGAGTTCAAGGAAACTGCTCAGGGTCCTGCCACACCATGAATAATGTGTAGTTTTGGAAAAGCACCATCTAGATGAATATGTAAACATCACCCCCCCCCCCAAAAAAAAAATGGTGGTTTTTTTGAGATGGGTAAGGACATTAAACATGAAGGTGCACATCTGATGAGTCATTAGGATCACTGTGACCCAGGACTTCATGAGGTCTAACATTTTGAAGGAATGTTTCTCCATATTTATGTTTGTAATTGTGAAAAAGCAACAGGGATTTGGGGGGATTGAACCCGGGGGTGCTTTACCACTGAACCACATTTCCAGACCTTTTTAATTTCTATTTTGAGTCTTGGTAAGTTGCTGAGACTGGCCTTCAACTTGCCATCTTCCTGTCTCAGCCTCCCAAGTAGCTGGGATTACAGGTGTGCACCATCACACCTAGTGAATTTAACAAATCTTAAAGTGGTAGTGCATCCAGAGGGCCTAATGGAGTATTTTAGTGTCAAGAATATCTGGGTAAAGCCAGGTACTGTGGTGCATGCCTGTAATCCTAATGGAGTATTTTAGTGTCAAGAATATCTGGGTAAAGCCAGGTACTGTGGTGCATGCCTGTAATCCCGGTGGTTAGGGAGGCTGAGGCAGGAGGATCGCCAGTTCAAAGCCAGCCTCAGCAACTTATCAAGGCCCTAAGCAACTCAGTGAGACCTTGTCTCTAAATAAAATACAAAATTACAAAATAGGGCTGGGGATGTGGCTCAGTGGTTGAGTGCCCCTGAGTTCAACACCTGGTACCAAAATAAAAAAGAATATGGAGTAGAGGCCCTAATGAAATAGTGTTCTGTTGAGAATATTTGGGTGTGTCTGAGAATGTTTTTATAAAGTTTCTCACATGTTATCACTTATGGGTACTTAATTTGTCATGATGCAAAAGAATGAGGGCTTGCTGCTTTCTATGTGATTTATTCCTCCCCGGGACCCTTCAAGATATTCTTTCATTTTACAACTGTGTAGGCTGAGGCATGGATTTTCAGTAGGTTCATTTGCTAGTTTATTTGCTCATCCTGCAGTATCTTATCAGGCACCAGTCTCCATGAAAATTGCCAAGGTACCCTTAGTCTTGTATCCTGCCCTGAAAGTAATTGGGAACCAATAGTGTTTAGAAGGGGTGGCATTTGAATTCTTTTTTTTCAGAGGTGGCCGTCATTTTGTCACTGGGAGATGTGGAGGAGGATAGATCATGTCAGGCAGATAAAATATCAAGAGAAGAGTGTAAGAATTGTACCTGGTGTATATTTTTACAATGATAAAAATTTCATTCGGAGAGCATGAAGTTGCCTCATTGAGAATTTTAAAATTGGACTCTCTCCAGTTTTCTTCTGTCTTCCCCCCCTTTTTGAAAAAGCAAAATACAGCATGAAAGCAGAAATTATTTCTTTTATTCATGGTGATCTATTTTGATCTTTCAACTCTTTACACCTTCCCCAAGAAGTCTTTTCTTGTTTTTTTTTTAATAAATAAAGAATACACATTTCATGATTGTTATATATAGCTCTAAATTCCACCTGCTTCTGGTGGCATTGTGAAATCAGGGCCATTGCGGGGTGGGGGGAAGAAGGAAACAAATTTGTAATTTTACCCATTCCCCCCCACACCCCCCCCCGAAAAATACACCAATATTTTTGATTCTCAGAACCTGTGAGTCTGTGTTGAAGAGTGGTGGCAGATTATTCCTTTTTAGACTGCTTTTCAGGATAATCGCAGTAAACTGATATGATCTTAATTTATTCCTTTCCAGTTGCTGCTATTTGAATATCAACCATTCCCACATTTTCCCCATCCTTGGTTTTATCTAGTTATAAGTTCAATTCTTTTACTACATTACCTTGAAGTGCAATTTCAGAATGTTTGGGGCTGATTAAGAAGACTTTTTTTCATATACACACACAAAAATTAAAATACATATGTTCCAATTAAACTATTTTAACAGCTAATTGATTTCCTAGGATTTACCATTAAACGGAGGCCAGAGCCATTCTGAATATTCAGATGCAATTTTGGAATAGATCTGTGCATACACAACACCAAATTTATTGCCTATCAGGTGTTTCCATCACATCTCCTGTCTACAAATGGCCTGTAATTCAAATTTCCTCTCAGTGGACATTACAGAGGACTGTTTAATTATTGGCGAAGCATTACATAATTAAGAGACTGTGAGTTCTTTGGATGTGACCATGTGAAAATCTATTTTAATTAAATCATTGCACTTCAAGGGCAGTTACCAAGTACTTCGCTGCTGTACATCCTTGGGTGTAGTTTAGAATTCTTTTTGTCTTTAGCTCTAACGCCTGTCAGATTCTGACTATCCCAATCTTGGAGAAGATCTTAGGCACTCTGTAATAATCCACTTTACAACGACAGCTAATGAACCTGGCTAGATGGTTAAATGGTTGACCAGATCCTCTAGCTCTTTGCAGTCTCCTAAGCCAATAATTTGTATTTTGTAACTCCTGGTACAGTTGTGGCTTCTTCCTAAGCTGTGACCTCCCTGGGGCATGATTTTGCAAGCTGTCTAGCTGATGAGAGTCTTGAGAGGACTCCACACAAACCTCCCACGTTTAGAGGCGATTGACCATTCTCCACATCCCAACTCTCCTCCCCCAGATAAATCAGTTGAAAAAAAAAATGCTTCTTAGTAGAATGTAAACACTACTGAAAAGTTATCACTTATGGGGATTTAATTTGACATGAAGCTAAAGACTGAGGGCCTGCCATATACTCTCTGATTTATTCCTCCCTGGGACCCTTCAAGATATTATTACTCTCATTTTACAAATGCAGAAGTGGAGGTATGGATTTTCAATATAAATTACTCAAAATTAAACAGGCCAATAAATATGGGAGCCAACATTTCAAAGCAGCAGTGTGTCCCCAGGGTATGTGCTCTCTATGGAGAATTGAATCAGAAAAGTTGGGTTTTCTGTTGAAGAAGGGCGAGGGAGAAGTATATGGGGTTGTACCCTTATTGTCATGTTTTTATAAGCGCTTTAGGGCCTCTTCATTTTGCAGATACTAGAAGAGTTACTTTCTTATAACTTAAAATTATGTTTTTGTTCTTTTGTCCTTAAGTGAAAATACCTTTGATCCTAAATTCTCTTCTGCTTGTGCATGTAATTATTTTATGTATTTGATGATAGCTTTTTTTCTTGAACTTCCTTCTTTCCGTGAAAAAGACTATAAAGAGTATAGACAGAGTGGTGTGGTTAGATAAGAGTAGCAAATGAACAGGGTAACAATTGCAATGGTCGTTCATTAACTTTTTTTGTGGCCATGGTTCTCATGGGGGTGGGGATGAGACAAAGGGTTTAGTTCCCCAGGGGACACATGGTCATGTCTAGAGGTGCTTTTGGTTGTGACACCTAGAGCAGAGGTGCTCCTAGCATCTGGTGGATAGAGATTATGGATGCTGCTGTGCCCTGCAGTGTGTTGTAAAGTCCCCTGCAACACAGGATCACCAGGCCCCACATGCCAGTGACGGCTGAGAGTGAGAGCCTCTGCCTCATAGTCATCTGCTGCATGAACGAGGTCACTAGAATGAGAGGGACTTAATCTACGCTGTTTGGTTTATGTTGCAGTTTAATGGGACATAGGATGAGCCAACCATCCCAGACCCAAGAAGTCCACTGGTTCCCCCAGCCAACTTAGACAGTAGGAAGTTCAATATAAAGTGCAAAGATTCACCTGCTAACGTTTTTAAATCTTGTTTTATTTCTGAGGATCCTTGTTTGCCTCTATGTCCTTGAATCCCAGAGCCCAGGCGGTATCTGTTCTCAGACTGCAATAATTTTTGAAACCAGCACCGGAATAATAGACAGTTCACATAGGTTTGGAAAAGTAAGCAAAGGTAAGAGCATGTGCAAATGCTTTTGAACTTGGTATCAGGAAGAACCAGCTTTGAAAAACTCAAAGAAACTCTCTTGTGGAGTTGTAGAAGAATCTGCTTCCACAGATCACCGCACGATACTGTTCCCACCACATTGTAGAATTTTCCTAGGGCAGGATTTTAAAGCTGTTAATGCTGGTTTATTTTAGGGGTTTGTTATTGACTCTTCTGAACTCTTATTATTACGTGGCCAGGTAAACATTAATGGCAATAATAATAATAATAATAATAATAAATATTGTTGTTGTTGTTGTTGTTATTATTATTATTATTAGTAGTAGTAGTAGTAGTAGTAGTAGTAGTACCAGAGATTGAAACCAGGGGTGCTTAACCACTGAGATACAATCTCAGCTCTTTTTGTTTTTATTTTGAGATAGGGTCTCTCTAATGTTGTTCAAGGCCTTACTAAATGACTGACCCTGGCCTTGAACTTGCAATCTTCCTGCCTGTGCCTCTCAAACTATTGGGATTACCAGCATGCACTACCATGCTCAGCCAGGGTTATATTCTTTATAATTTTGTGTACATCCTGATACTACCTTCCTGCAGTACACAGCATTGACCATTTGAGAAGCTTGCAGTTCTCTTCTGATTTTATATTCAGGGTTACATTGAAGCTACTTTGTTCTCTCTGTTGCGTCTTTAGTATGTATAGTATGTTTTGAAGTCGTCTGAAACCCAGAGCTTTTGATTTCAGTGTGTTCCAGGTGATGTCTACCTATCTCTGGGTGTCCCTATAGCCCATGTTCCGAAAGCAGATTTCACGTGCACCACATAGATTATATTTTAAGACAGGTTTACAGAGATCTTTCCAATTGAGTAGAAATCCATTCAACCAGTTTTACATGATGTTACAGGAGACTTGGGGAGAAACTGCATTTCATTCATGCATGTGTGTCTTAGTCCATTTTGCGATGCTATACCAAACTGCCTAATACTTGGTAATGTATAAAGCAAAGAGGTTTATTTGGCTCATGATTCTACTAACTAGAATGTCCAAACGATGTGGAGCTTGTGTCTTGTGAGGGCTCCTGGCTACATTGCAACATGGCTGATAGCATCCCATGGTGATAATGTGTATGTGAGAGTAGCAAGAAGCAGCCTGCTGAAGAGCTGGCATGTTGAGGGGAGCCAGACCCTGTCTTTTATAAACAACCCATTCTTGTGGGAACTAATCCACTCTAGTGAGAGGAGCATGAATCCCTTCACAAAGGCAGTCATCACCTAGTCACCTCCTACTGCACCCCTCCTCTTAGCGCTTTTGCCACCTGTCATTGTGATTGCATCGGGTACCAAACCTCCAGCACATTTTTGGGGGCAAACAATATACAAACTGTAAATCACTTTTTATGATTCTGATCCCCAGGATCCCACTTGTTCTGGAACACCTTGATCTCGGCAGCACAATGTTGCCAGCTGTGGTGTTTTTTAAAGACTGCATCTCCTGTGGTTTGTGATGGATTGGGAGACGGAGTCTATTGGGAGAACTCCCATACTAGAAATATTTCATTCTTCTGGGCTTTTAACGTGCCATCAGTAAGCATCTAAATGTGACAAAGGCACAGGGTTGGGGCTCACATCATTTCTGTATTTTAACTGTACAGATATCTTTAGAGGGAATTATTAATATCAAATTCCCCCCACACCCCATTTTGATATTTGTGGGAGCTTTTAAACCTACTTAGGCAATTGATTTATCTGGATACATGTATCTAGCAGATTCTATTTTTCTTAGCTCATGTGTTCTTGGAAAAGATACATACTATGTGTGTGCCTGTGCATCCGCCTGCAGGCAAATTGCTCCATAGCTATATATAAAATGATACAATAGAAGGGGCTGTGGAGGTAACTCAGGGGTAGAGCACACACTCAGCCTGAACCAGGATCTAGGTTCTGTCCCCAGCACCAAAACAAAAACAATACAGCTAGCTAATTTAGATCTTGTGTGTTTGGAATTTTTGCCTGAGATGATTCTGAGTTCTGCGCCCCTGGTAATTCAGTTCTGGGGACGTCTTTATCTGTATTACTGAGGTCCTGCTCCACTCGATGTTCTGTTTTCACTGGCAGCTCGGCGTCCTTGAACGCCATTCTAATGAGGTTTCAGTAAAATATTTCTATTTTTAGGCACTCTTTAAAGGTGGCTGCCAGGCCACTAGTTTATTTATTTATTTTTTAACTGAACCAATCTGGATTTAGTGCCAGATGCTTGAAAAATACAACAAACTGACTAACACGAAGCCACTTCCTAAATCTTTCAGGAAAGGAAATGAATGGTTAGGGTCATATTTGAACTTGGCAGCCCAGCTACCACTACCCACCTTTTTTTCTTTTTTCTTTATTGGTAATAAAGCTGAAGTATTGAGGTTACTTTATATTTTGAATTTTACAGGTAAATGATGTCCTCCTCTCACTAAAACAGACAAGGCAGGTAAAAACTGAAAGTCCTTTGAAGAGAGGCTTTCAGTGTCTGATTCTCTTTGGATAATAATTTTAGTGATAATAAGATGTGAAGCTGGGCATGGTGGCGCACACTTGTAATCCCCGAGGCTCGGGAGGCTGAGGCAAGAGGATCAGGAGTTCAAAGCTATCCTCAGCAACAGTGAGGTGCTGAGCAATTCAGTGAGACCCTTTCTCTAAATGAAATACAAAATAGGGCTGGGGATGTGGCTTTGTTGTCAAGTGCCCCTGAGTTCAATCCCTGGTACCTCAAAAAATAAATAAATGAAATAACAATTAATAATAATAATAGTTGATGTGTATGAACTGTGCTCTCGTGTCAGGTTCTATGCCGATTCCGCAAAGCATTGTACGTACCTTATCCTATGTAATGCTCATAACAGCCCACCAAAAAGGGAACTTATGATTCCAGAGCCTTCCCCAGATCCTAAGAGTCCCTTTGATTATGAAATTGATGTCTGAGGATTTGGAGTGGTATGTCTGCTAAAATTCTGACTTAGTGCTTCCTGGCTTGGTCCTTGAATCCTCCCCTCTGCCTCCATTCCTTTATCCCTAAAATAGAAATATTCACATCAGATTGATTGGTTGTGAATTTCACATGAGAAGGTGCATAGGAAAGCACTGTGGAAAAGTCTTTGAAGCACTTAATACAAACTGACAAAATAATAGTAGTTTGGATATCGAGAAGACAGTGACGAGAGTCAAAATGCCCAAACAGAAGGGCTCACTTTGAACCCTTCCTTTCCCCTGTCCTGAGTTTCAGCCCCAAATATACCCACTGAAATAAGCACATCGCTCTGGACTGTCACATATACAGTGCTTTCTCCCAGACAACCTGAGATTAGGAGGAGGGTGCTTGAGGTCTCTGATTGCCTTGGCTGGGAGACAAGGTCTTAAGTGGCTGTTATTGGTGCTGTAACTCACTAATTCAGGAGGAGGTAACCAAATTCAAATTTCCTCAAGGAACATCTACATGTCTCTCTTACTGCTTTAAAGAGACGCTGAAGTAATTAGACGCAACACCTCGCATGGCGAAATAAATAGTTATCTAATTGAAGCAGCCAGTTGACTGGAAAGGGGCTAGTGACACACTGGTAGGGACCCAGATGCCTGCAGACGATCGTGAGGTCCCATAGGATCTTCCCCTCGACCCAAAGGGATCGTTTAATTCCTAGTCATGGGTGTGTTTGAAAGTAATAAACATGGGGAGTGGTGATGGTCAGATTATATTGTTATATTGTGAGCATGTATGAATATGCAACAATAAATCCCACCATCATGTCCAACTATAATGCACCCATAAAAATGTGGAAGGAGAAAAATGTGGGGGGGGGGGAAGAAAGGAAGAAAACAGAAGTCCTTTATGAGGTCTTATCTGTGCTGGGAATAAAGAATCTGTGATCTCTTGAGTCACTGCTTGTTCCAGTGATGGATTTCATGAGTCCCAGTGTGGATGTGGGTGGAAGGTGGGATTGAGGGTGCGAGATGTGATGCTCTTCTGCTGGTGACAGTTTTGACTGTCTTTCCCTAGTCTGGAAGAACAAGATTGCCCCATCCACACAGCTCTCTGTGCTTCTCTCTACATCCTTTCTCTTGCCTTTTTTCATATCTATGGTGTCCCATAGAGAGTGGCCAGCCAGCACAGCCACCAGAGAATTACTAGCATGGCCCCTGTTACCATGGAGCATCCCACCCCATAATCCCTGGCCCGAGACAGACAGGCAGGCACATATGCATGCTCTACACCCCTTAGGAAGAGATCTTTCCTTGTTTCATGTTGAGATTCTCAATCACAGAGACAGTAAATGAAAATAAGAGATAACTTAAGAGTCAACTTGGAGGAGAACATGGACTCTAGACCCCGATGGCTTAACTGAATCACAATTCTGTTCATACAGAGCAGTAGAGATTGGTGAAATTCACTTAACCTTTGTGTATGTCCATCTAAATGAGGATGCATCTGAAAAATGGGACCGATGGTGAGAGACCTTCTTGGGAAGGTTATATTAAGGTTTGTGTGAGTTCAGACTGGTGAAATGAACCTGTGCTGAACCAGGGTCCTCAGTAACTGTTAGCTGTCATTATAATCTAAGCAGTAGTATGTATTGTCATAAATGCAGTGATAAAAATCAGTTACCAAGTACAGCCCTTGTGCCGAGGGGAGAATCATTAACCTGCCTTGTGATAAAGAGGAAACGCATTTTCACCTGACAGTTTGTGATGTGCTATCTGGTTTTTTTCTTTTTCCCTCTCTTTTTTTCTTTTCCTCTTCCTCTCCTGAATCAGTGGGCTGAAAATGTATAAAATGATTAATCTCAACAGTGGCTCCACACTGGAATCACTGAGCAGATTTTAAATAACACTAGAGGCCCATCCGCTGCTGATCCTCCTTATTGGTGGGTTAAACATACCGTTAGTCCAACTAGAGAGCAGAAATACTTAAAAAAAAAAAAATCACATCTGCATTGAACGTGTATAGACTTTTCTTGTCATTAGTTTTAAAACAATGCAGGATGGCGACTATTTACATAACATTTGCATTTCATTAAGGCATATAAGTACTCAAGAGATGATTTAAAATGTGCAGGAAGATCTGCATAAGTTGTATGCCATTTCCTATAAGAGACAGGAACACCCATGGATTTTTTTATTCCTTGGAGAGTCCTGGAGTCAGTCCCCCACAGAAACTGAGAAGCAACCGTAAATAACCTGGAGGTCCCCTGAACATCACAACCTGGAGGTCACCTGAACATCACGATTTTTTTATAGCCAGGTGCATAGTGCCAAGTTGCGGTGCAGGTTGAGAATTCCTGGCACAGCCCTCTCTCCTTCTCTACCCCAGCTAGCTCTCTGGTGACTGAATCAGGCCTTGCTCTGGGAGTTTTGGGTTCTTTGAGAGCGTGTTCTCAACTCCTGTGACCCTGCAGATCCTCCTTCCTGCCACATTTTGGAGTAACAACAGTGACCCATCCATTCTCTTCATTTTGCTGTGTACAGTTCCGGAAACTGATGGCAGGAAGTGCCAGTGTCTGTTGACCCCACATTGTTTGATTATCAAAAATAGTAATAATCTCATAGTTGTCGGGAGCCTCATCATGTCATTTGTCCCACTTCCTGGTTTGAGTTAGAGGAAACTCAAACATAAGATTTGATCGTGATGAGGTGGATGGAAGGATGTGACAGGGACCTGAGGCCCTTTGTCTTCCTGCTCCTTCTTTGAAGATGCAGAATAGCTGGAGAAGGCCAGCCTGAGCCACTTAACCAGGCACAAGGGGTGAGGATTCAGGTCTTGGCCTGGCCCCCTCTGGGTCTGTGGGCCTGGGTGTGACCTAGGAACTGGAGACACTGCCTTATCCTCCCCCAGAGGACTGCCTGGTCTGCTTTTGAGCAGCTTAAGTAGTAGGATGAACATAGCCCTGCCCTAAGGAAAGGCCTGTAGGGTGGGGGGAACAGTGTCAGGCAGTTGGAGGGAGGAGGGGGAGAGGATGCTTCATGCCAGCCATTTGCAGTTCCCACTTGTGGGGAGCCAAGGAGGGAGGCCTGCAGTAGAAGAAGGGCCAACTCTGACCCCTCCTGGGCCTCCCTAAAGATGAGGAGGGGCAACCTGTGAAGTCACAACTTCTCTCCACAACTGACAAGTGAGGAAACCAGAAAGCACAGGTGTTCTATGATCTGCCAAAGCCAAGCAACTACAGAATGGCAAGATTCGAAGCTATGACTTTCTTATCTAGAGACTCCTCCCCTTTTCTCAAGGTCAACAATTACGCTGCCTCCTATGATCCTCTAAATGACCCACCCAGAGCCCCTTTTTTCTTCCCCATTGTGGAGCTAGGAACCTAAAAGTTTTTATAATTGCTTTGGGGTGGGCACCATGGTGACCATACTGGGGATTTAAGCCCATTCTGAGGACTTTGAGGAAAAGTCTTTGGTAGGGGGAGAACCTGGTTTTGAACTTCTCCCTCTGCCTATAGCTCCCTCCTGAAATTTGGATGATGCTAAGGTTGTAATGGCTTTGGGTTTTTACCTAAACCTGCCTCCAAATTGCCACAATGTCCCATAAAAATTGGGCATTGAAGGCTGTCCACACATAGCCCCCCCAACACCCTTTGTCCCAGTGCTTCAGTAAAAGATGTCAAATACTCTGGGCTGCAGTGTTCCAGGCACTGGTGATATCTGCAAAAGCAGCATAGTACCCAGAGCTAAGACATCCCAGCCTGATGTCCCCACTGAGGCCATCTGGAGCTGATACTAAGAATTTATGCCTTTCATTCATTCATTCATACATACATTCATTCATATATACTGGGGATTGAACCCAGGGCTGCTTTACCACTGAGCTATATCTCTAGCCCACACAGTTCCCCTACATTTTTTTTCTTGAGACAGGGGTGCTGAATGTCTTGCTAAGTTGATAAGGCTAAACTCAAACTTAGATCCTCCTGCCTCAGCCTCCAGAGTCGTTGGGATTACAGGCATGTGCCACCGTGTCAGGCTCTGAGAATTCATTTCTGTTCTGGGCTATGAAGGACGTTTGTCTTGTGAGACTAGAGATTCTCAGGCCTCTCAGGAGGCAGGTGGACCCGTTATCTGTTGAAACATTTTGGAAACCCCAAAATAGTTCTCCTCATCTTGGACTGCTTTGTGCCAAGAGGCTTTGTATTTTTTTTAATTAATTAATTTATTTTTTTAATATTCTTAGATCAGGAAGTCCAAGGCCTGCCACAAAGGGGCACTTCTAGCCACACACTAACTGAGCAGAGCACAATGGCAGTCCACTTTCCGTGTCTTTGTCTTCCCATCCCCAATTTAATCATCTTCTCTCTGGCTTTATAAATGACGCACCGGTGCACAGTGTTCCTCTGTAGAGCACATGTTTAAAACGAGGCCGGATACCCAGCCTAGTCCTGTGCCTTCAATTACATCCTTGTTAAAAAGCTTCCTTCAGAAATGCTTGGGTCATCAAGCTGTTTCCCATCAGCAGTTTTTGAGCAGACAGGCTCTGTGTCAGAGGGGACCCTGTCATGCAGCAAAACTCTCAGTTTTGGAGGATGTCAAAATTATATCCCCAGCGCGGCCTTCCATGTACAAAGGATAGACGTCTAAAAGGAGATTTTTATGACTTGTTATGAACCTGACTGAGGAAGCACGAGGCTCTTTGGGGGTACAAATGAAGATAGTTGCCTATTACATGTGCATGTGGAATCCTGTGCTCTTGATGAAAGAAGAGTGTTACCATCTACATCTGTCCAGCTATGTTTAAGGTATAACCTGAGCTTTTCCAGTATTCATGTGCCACATATTCCTTGTAGCCAAGTGTGCACCTGTGCTGGCACAGAGTGCCCAGGTAAGAACATAACCATGTGGTAGTTGGCTTTGTGGATGTCCCAGTCTGTTGCAGGAAGAGATGTTAATCACAGAAATGTGCCAGTGGCCATCTAATTGATCTTGTGTTAAGTCCAGCGAAGGAAAGAGACAATTAGTGTTTTGAGAGCATGGGATGGAATCCAGTTTGGGATCAGGCAATTCCAGCCAGGAGTAAACAGTTTTTTGTTTGTTTTGGTACTGTGGATTGAACCCAGGGATACTCAACCACTGAGCCACATCCCCAGCGCCATTTTGTATTTTATTTAGAGACAGGGTCTCACTGAGTTGCTTAGGGCCTCACTGTTGCTGAGGCTGGCTTTGAAATGGAGATCCTCCTGCCTCAGCCTCCTGGGCTTACAGGCATGCACTACCACCCTGCTGAGCAAACAGTTTTGAGATTGATCAGGAGGTAGAGGCTGAGTGGTGCCAGTTTTTAGTCCCCAGGGCCTAGCACAAGCAGTGGCCCAGGGCAGGAGGGCTGAGTGATCCTGGGCCTGAAAGAAAGCCACAAGGATTGGATAGAGCTGCAGCATTGACCTGAACAGCATTGAAGGCCATCAAACTTGGGCTTTTCTGGAGAAGTCACTCGAGGGACAGATGTTGTTAACATTTTGAGCAGATCAGGAGCCCTGGTGAGAGGAGAGGGCTGAGCTGGGGAGAAGCCAGGAGGAATGCACTGTCATCCCTTTGTCATAAAGAGAAGAGATGATAGTAGTTGGGACCTTGGGAAAAATGATCTCTTTCTATTACCAAGACTGTAAGAATTTTATGTTCTTATGTAGGAGGAAGAAAATTAGTTTCAGGCTCTGGGAGCATGCATTTGAAGCAACTTGGTGACTAATGAAAATAGCACTTCAGGAGTAGGGAAGCAGGTCAGACGGGCTTTATAAACGCTGCTCACGATCCGGCTTGTGGCAACATTCTTATTGTTGTTTTGATACTGGCAATTTTTCTGAGCTCACTTTTTACCACTTTTCTCATTTGATGTTTTCTCCTGTTGTATTTATTTCTTTCCTTGTTTGTGTGTATCGAATAGGCCCTCTGTCTTCTTTTGGAGAGCTGGACAGAGGCAGGATTAGGATGATCTGTTCATGGGTGTGTTCTGCAGTGCATTATCTCCGCAAGACAAAGTGACCAATCTCCATTGGAAAGGTTAATTTGGGGCTGGGGTGGTGGCTCAGTGGCAGAGAGCTTGCCTAGCATGTGTGAGGCACTGGGTTCAATTTTCAGCACCACGTATAAATAAATAAAATAAAGGTCCATTGACAACTAAAAAAAAAATTTTTTTTTAAGTTAATTTCACAGCCATAGGTAAAACCCAGGAAATAAGCTTGTTGGGGATTTCATTAGTATATTTCAATGAATAGATGTAGATGTCTAGTACATAAAAATTATAATTGTCATTCACAACATCATATTACCTCTCCACCCTCTGTGTTTTAGGACAGATTGCTAACCAGGCTGAGGCCTGAATATGAATATCTGCACTAAAGAACAAATTCGGCCAGTTGGTATCTACTTGCCGTGGCCCTTAAAGCCAGACACATTTCAGACTTGATTGCAATTCACAGTTCCAAAGAGCTTCCATCTCAGTTTCATTTCTAGTGCAGAAGGATTTTTAAATGTACACAGTTTGCCATCCTAAAAACACAAAACAAAAAGCCAACCATCTTACAGGTGAAATTATGGGCCAGGCAGGTCATATTGCTGTTTAGGAAACTGAGGCAGGAGAATCACAAGTTCAAAGCCAGCCTCAGCAACTTAGGAAGGCCTTGAGCAACTCAGCAAGACCCTGTCTCTAAATAAAATATGAAAAAGGGCTGGGGATGTGGCTGAGTAATTAAGCACTCCTGGATTCAATCCCCGGAACCAAAACGAAAACTGAAATTATAGGGCCTGAGTATCTTAAGCCATATGTGACTGCTATCATGCACTTAAGCAAAGGACAAACTCAGGAGTCTTTCTGTAATGATTGCCTCCTTCCACTTAGCACCATGGAGGAGAAAATGGTTGTAAAATCTCGCGATATAGAACAGGCCTTCACGGTTCCTGTAGCTCCGGCTCATGTGCTCTTTCAGGTGAGAAGTGAGAACAGGACTCCTGTTAAATGCTGTTCAGGGTGTTCTGCCAAGCATGCCCTTACTTTAGACCCCTGACCTGCCCAGCCAATGGACATGTCAGTGACATTTCCAGGACAGCACTGGTGGACAGACTTCTGGTCTGAGCATTTCCATGGAAATCAGTGAACACTCATGAGTAATGTTGTGATTGGATTTACCCACTTGACTGATATGAGAATGTGAATTGAGGGACACTTCCCTTTGGAGGGCAAAAGAGGACCTACCCTCCCCTAAATTAAAAAACACTATGGCACATAGTCCAAAACCCCCCAAAATTCTAGATAATATCCCTCATATGAAATAAACTTAAGTCTTTATACTGACTTTTCTAACATCATTAGAAAACACAACTTCCAAGAGTCCTAATAGGCCCATAGTTAAACACATTGAATTATGTATATTAAATAAAAAGGAAATAATATTAAATTACCCATAAAGGGATAAATACACATGAATGATCAAAAAGCACCTTAGACTACAAATTTATTTTCCTAAAAGATCTCTTCTGTAGAATTTCTGTTCCACTGTAGTCTTTTCTATTTTGAAACTAGTCTTAAATCAGATTATGCATTTTTAATACAGAAAAAATGGTGTTTATTTTACTCTTTGATCCTCATTCAGTTTTCTATTATAAGGCACACAAAGTATATTATTTATGTTTTTAGAAGTATTTTAGTAGCATGACAAAGAAGCAAGCATGATCTCATGTAGCCCTTTCTAGGAGACGTGGCATTTGGGATTCTGAAATGTTTTTAGATGCACCATATCACGCTAGTGATTGTGACATTCTAGTAAGCGATAAATATCTCAGACTAATAACTACCACCGTCGTGCTTTATTTACCAGGTTTGAATGGTTTAGTAATCAGTTTGAGATGCTGAAGAGATTTACTGATCCTGATTAGAGATTATCTTTGTAGATACAGAATTTTTGAGAGATTACCCTTCTAATAAAAGAATAAAAAATATTATAATATCGAGTTACTCTTCTATGGGGCTCAACAGTTATCAAGTTCCTTTTACTTGTTCTATTATTTGATCCATAGGATAGGTGGGCACACAGGCATTGGGGAACTCCTCCCACCCTCTACCCTGACCCCAGAATGTTTCATGGTCGTCTTTCCTAATCATTTTGAGGAGAAAGATCCTAGTTAAGTGACTTGCCATGATCATGAAGCTGGAACTGGTATCTAGACTTTTAACTTTTATTCCTGTGTTGTTTATCATCTTTCAGGAAACCTGATTTTTCTATAGCTGTTGGCTTTCTCTTAGGTTTCACGAGTGGACAGGCTGAGTGAATATTCTAGAAAACATGCTAAGTATTTTTATATTGATTCTCCGGAAGATAGCCAGCAACATTTGGTAGCGCCCAGCCATTTGTGCTTGTAGGTGGTGGAACTGATTTGAATCCATGAACTCGAAGGACCACAGCCACTGAATATATTCTGACTCTCCGGATAGGAGCTTGAAAGGCAGGACGTTTTAGGAACAAATGTGCTTATGACAGTGTCGCTGGACAAACAAAATCCGAGATGATAAATTTTTATCCTACTTAAGACCTCAGAGTGGGGGCCCAAAGTGCTGTGAGGGCCACCTGCTTACACACATAGCTGAGTTTTCTGATTTGCTCTAAAAATCCTACATTTAAGAATTCTCATCATTGTGCCAGAATTAAGGTCCTTTTCTGGGATTTGACTATGTAAGGAGGATTTGCCTGCACTTGTGATTCAAAGTCTAGCACTAAAATCCAAAGTTGGATTAGTTTAGGATTTTCATATCCATCTATTTCTGCTTTTACCACAAATTATGGTTTAAGCAGTCCTTTACTGTGAATCTTTTTTTTTTTTTTAATTCCTTACCACCCATCACTACTTACTAGTCTTTAAAAATGGTATTTTAGGCCTGGAAATCAATCTTAATAACTTAAATGTTGGAAAAGACTTGGGAACAGAAATATTGATTCCACTATTATGATAGTGAAAATTAGCAGAAATTGCACAAATATTTGGAAATGATTACTAACTTCGCCCTGTCCTGGAGTTGATTATTATGTAGCCATTAAAAGCCATGCTTTGTGGAGACTTTTCATGATATGAGTCACATTATAAACTAATGCTGTTATTGATAAAACATTAGGATGATAAGTGAACATAGCAATTACGAATAGCAAACCTACACACTCCTACATTGCTGGTGGGACTGCGAATTGAATACACTCTGGAAAGCAGTGTGGAGATTCCTTAGAAAACTTGGAATGGAACCACCATATGACACAACTATCCCACTTCTCAGTATACACCTAAAGGACTTAAAATCAGCATACTACAGTGATGCAGCCACTTCAATTTTATAGCAGCTAAATTTCCAGTAGCTAAGCTATGGAACTAAACTAGGTTCCCTTCAACAGGTGAGTGGATAAAGAAAATGTGGCATATATATACAATGGAATGTTACTCAGCCATAAAGAAGGATGAAATGATGGTATTTGTGGTAAGTGGATGGAAGTGAAGAATATCATGCTAAGCGAAAGAAGCCGAACCCATAGAACCAAAGGCCCAATATTCCCTCTGATATGCAGATGCTAATACACGACCAAGTGGTTAGGGGAATAATAGAAGCTCATTGGATTAGACAAAGGGGAAGGAAGGGCAGGAAGATAGGACAGGGAATAGGAAAGACAGTGGAATGAATGGGACAGAACTTTCCTAGGTTCATATATGAATATACGACCAGTGAAACTCCACATCATGTCCAACCACAAGCCTGGGATCCTGATGAGAACAAGATGTACTCCATGTTTGTATAAATGTCAAAATATACTCCACTGTCATGTATAACTAAAAAGAACAACAAAAAGTAAGTGAATACAATAATTCATAACCTTTAAAATAAAGAATAGCAGACATGCATGTAATTACACAAACATGCTCTTCTCCTCTTAACATCTGTCAGGTCATGTTGAGGTCAGCAGTCATCATTGCTCTGTGACGGATATACTTAGTGACTTCCGGTTCACATGAAGATCCTGGAGTCTAGCTAGTAGATCACATAGTTACACAGTGGTGAAGTGGGGATTTGAATCCCTGAACTCAGTCCCTCCTGCTGTTTTGCCCAATATAAGGTCTATAGCAAATGTTTCATCCATGATGCAGAATGTGTTTTAGGTATGTGTCCTATGTGGAGGGAATTCCGGTAGGTTCTTCCTGCCCTGGCCTTTTCTGTATCTTATAAAAAGCATATGTTCCTTTTGTTATTTGAATATCATGCAATTTAAAATAAGGAAATGGAAGACTTCCTTATGCCCTCCCAGAATTCCCTTGTCACTGAGTGCACGCCCACCCCCACCCTGTTATTCACCAATCTTCATTTCCTGTGTGGTCACACCACAGTGAAGGCTTCTCCTACCACTGGATACAAACCAGATACAGACCAGATTTACTTGATGTTTTTCCAGTTTCTTATCATAAGGGGTTGGGGGGAACCAAGAAGCATATGGGAATGTATGATCCCAAGTCTGTTTCCCTCAGTTCCATGTCATAACTTTTTAGTTGTTTTGGCTAAATGCTTGGGCCTTTAGCCAGGGAATAAATATTAGGAAAGGCATCGTGGAATAAAGAATGAAGAGAATGTTCAAATGGTGCGCTGTTTCCATTGAGCTGTGGACAGATGGGTTGTTTATAAGCTGTTTCAAATACAACTCATTTTGGGAGTTTTTTGGATTTTTGTTTGTGGTGGTATTTGTTTCTTGTTCATTTTTTTGCAGGGACAAGTAGCATCAGGGTTCTATGGGGTTTTTTTTCCTCCCATCTCTCTCTGTTAAACCTTCCACCATATTTAAATGTTTGCCTGTATAAAATGATAAAGGCATTGAAATGATAAAGTGGTACTCAGAAATGCTTAGGGAGCCTGATCAAAAAAACAGTTGAAGAATCTTTCTTATAGAAATACATAGGAAAATATTTGGTTATATGGCTGAGGATTTGCTTCAACCTGATTGGAGGAGTATAAAGATGCAGATTAAAGGAGGTCGGGTCAGATCAGGTCAGACGTGGTGGTGCACACCTATAATCCCAGCAGCTGGACAGGCTGAGGCAAGAGGCCACCCTCAGCAACTCAGTGAGGCCCTAAGCAACTAAGCAAGACCCTGTCTCTAAATAAAACACAAATTAGGGCTGGGGATGTGGCTCAGTGAGTAAACACCTCTGGGTTCAATACCAGGCACCAAAAACAAAACAAAAAAAAAAAAGAGATAGAGAGGAAGTAATATCCCACTTTCCTCCATGATTTTTTGGTTCTATAAAATCACTTTTGTAAATAGACATTCTCCCATAAATTTCCCTTATTTTGTGTCCCTGGTATTGAACATTCTTCCTTGGGGCTGTGATCTTTCTGTAGCATGGTGTGACTCCCTCCTAACAGGAGGAAGCCCAGCGTTTGTGTGGCCTTGGTAAACGTCCATTAAATCAAACTCATTAAATCAAACTCTTAAACGTCAGAGTACTCCACCCTCAGCGACTCTCCACCAGGTATCCTGATGAACAGAATTTCACCTTCTTTTCCTCCATACTCAACCAGAATTCTTCTAAAGGAGTGAGATAACAACAAAATAAGAGTAGTCCAGCTGAAACTGGGCACAGTGGCACACACCTGTAATCCCAGCTGCTCTGGAGGCTGAGGCAGGAGGATCGTGAGTTCAAAGCCAGCCTCAGCAACTTAGCGAGGCCCTAAGCAACTTCAGTGAGACCCTGTCTCTAAATAAAATGTTTAAAAAAAAAAATGTAGTCCAGCTAAAACACCTGAGATGCCACTTCCATACTTTTTTCTTTTCTTTTCAGTTTCTTTGTTGTTTCTGAGGCTGGAAAGGCCAGCCCAAAAATGGAGCATATAATTACTCTCCAATGGGTTCCATTTCCTCGGTTTCCTGTGAAGAAATTTCAAGCCTGTGATGCCTTCTCCTGCAGATCCTCTTCTTTTCATTCTGTAATTGTCTTGTGACAGATGGTAAATAAAGCAGCAAGCCCAAGCCAGGTGGCAGAATATCTGCATTTTGATGGCATCTGTCACTAGAGAACCTAGGTGCACAGGCCAAGATGGCATCCAGGGACCGGGCAGAAAGGGGTCACCTGGAAGTCTCACCATCTAAAGAGCCTCATCATGGTCTCAATTGCCCAGAGTTTTGATAGGAGTGTACAGGTAGACCCAAATTTTACATCTACCTGCTCATAATTTGAACCCTAAGTTTTTCTTACTGTTCTCACCATCAGGTGCAGAATCCTGTTGTAATAAAATCATAAATAAATATACAGCCAGCATTATGTCATTCCTCTAACTACCCCACACTGCTAGCTCTTGCACTAGTATATCAGGTGTATTTTTTTCATATTTAACTGATTCTCCAGTATACCTGCTCAGAAGCTGGGCAAAGAGAAAGGGTTGGAGCTCTTTCCCACAGGTGTGCCTGTTCTCAAGTCTCTGTGTCATTTCGGGTCAGTTTGTCTGTCCAACCTAAAGCAATCCACTAGCAAAGATCTTACCCTAACTTCTTGCCAAGATCATGTTCTAGAAGGGAGTGCAAAAGCACAAGAGCTTATAATTGCAACCTCTTGACATTACAAGCTTTTCTGATGCAAGATGAAAGGAAAAAATAATACACTTAAATGTTTCTGCAGTCAGCATTTTCTTTCAGTCAGCCTATTTACCATTGGCTCTACCTGTTTCTCTCTGTGTTATACTCTGTCTCCTCATATGTATTCAGCATGTGAATGAATGTGTCTATCCATTCATCTTTAGATAATTTTAGATACTTAAACTCACTTGAATATCATTAATTGTATTAATCAGCTTCCTGTTACTATAATGAAATACCTGAGATAATGGACTTATGAAGAAAAAAAACTTAGTGGTTCAGTCCATAGTCAGACATTCTCATGCACGGGAAGGAGCCCTGGACACTTTACTTCCTGTCAAATCACAAAATGCACAATGCTGGGTTGATGGTTTCCAGGGACTTTTTTTTTTTTTCCAGTTGCAGATGGCAGAAGGACACTGTTACAGTGCCGTTTTGTACACCTTGTAGACCCAGGCACAGTGTCATGGTGAAATGACAGCAGCACCGTTCACTCACTGTCCTGGGCTTTGCTTTGTCAGCCGTTTGTGAGATGTAGACATGACATCCTACAGCTTTCGAAATTCCCGAAAACTTCTCTAATAGCCAAAATTACCTTGCCACACTACCTTTTAGTGAGACGTCCAATCTATAGGGCTTTCCATCCCTTGCCTTGTTATCTGGAAATTGGTTTTCTCCTGGTCATGACCTTAACTTGACTTATTTACTCATCCAGTCATTCACTTAGTAAATATGATGAAGTCCCCAGGTACCATTAAGCTTTCTTTTTTCTTTTTCTTTTTCTTTTTTTTTTTTTTTTAATCTCAGTGTCAATGTCCATTGGAGAAATATAGGCTGGTGTTTATAGTTACAGTGTCAAGGACCTTTTACAATATTGAAGTTGAAGTTATTTCTCTGCTTCTTTGTTACTTCTTCCTTTTGGTGATGAAGATTCAAAATTCACTTGAAGTTCCATTGGGAAAAGCCCTCTCATACACCACCAGTGGGAATCAAAGCTGAAACTGATGATATAGAAGGCCGTATGTCAAAAACTTGAGAGCTTTGCAAATTTTTAATAAATCTAGGGTTATTTCATTATTTTAGAATTCTTGTATTGTTCTAGGATTATTGCATTAAAAAAAAAAAAAAAACAACCAGGCGTGCTGGTGCACACCTGTAATCCCAGGGGCTCAGGAGGCTGAGGCAGAAAGGAGAGCAAGTTCAAAGCCAGCCTCAGCAAAAGCGAGTCCCTAAGCAACTCAGTGAGATCCTGTAAATAAATAAAATACAAAACAGGGCTGGGGATGGGGCTCAGTGGTCGAGACCCTGGTACCACCCCGCTTCCCTCTCCCACCCCCCAAAAAAGAAACACTAGAAGTCTATTGATCAAAACAGCAACACTGTTTATATGTGGGAATAGGATACATTTTTAGTTTTGTTTTTTGAGTTTGCCTATCAGTCTTTTCTAATTTTCTGCAATTAACTTGTCTTAACAATAGGGAACTTGTCCATTACAATAGAGAACTCATCATTATTTAAACAAGAGTGTTCAGGGAGGAAACATCTCAATTAAAAAAGCAAGGGCATTATGGAGCTGTGAATAGCCATGTTTTCTGTTAATGGATCTGGGAACTTCTTTGGTAGAGCATGATATCAGGGGGGGATGAAACAGTTGTCCACAGATATTTATGACTGGAGCTCCACTAAGACAAATAACATGTTTTAGTCATCGTCAAGGGGGAAATTCATTGTATTTCCAGGGCATCTGTATTAGCAGCCGTGGCCAAATAGCTATATTAATGTTATGGTGTGTGATTTGGGTTAATTACTGTCATAGTTTTATTAGGCTTTGACATAATTTCTTTTCTAGCATGTAAAACTCAAGAAAATTCAAGATCACTATTAACTGTGTTGCTGCAAATGAATTTCTAATATAGACAACTAAAATCAACAACATAAAACCACACTGTCAATAGAAGAGTGAAGGTCTCTGAATACAGACGTAACGTAGAGAGGCTCACTTTGGTTTTCACTTCCCTTTAGATGTATGTTAATTTGTTTACCTAGAGAGGCAGGAAAAAAACAACCCAAAACTAGAAGTCTCCCCTTGGAGTAAACACTGATGACGTTGTCTCTGGTCGGAAACCTAGAGTTAGAGCCTCAGGATAGGTGGATTCTGGTGTTTCTGGTTTGGTCAATCGACAGACTCCAAGTCACAGCTTCTACAACTCCTAGAGATAATGTGGAACCCTTGGTGTAGGATTATTGTGTTACTATTACCTATTGGGAGAATCGGGAGTCCATTACCCAGTAACGTGTCACCTAGCATCCATCAATGTCATGGTCTCTTGTCAAGTTTATTAACTCATTCATTTGATAAATGTTTAATGAACATTGCACGAGCTGCTTAGGATGCAGCAATGAACTTGATGAGTACCATCTCTGCTTTAATGTGAGGATTTCTAGTAGAATTATTTTCCGTAGTAGCATTCATAAATTTAAAATTGTTGTTGTTGGTGGTGATGGTTACTGGGGATTGAACCCAGGGGTGCTTAGCCACTGAGCTCCATCCCCAGCCCTGTTTTGTATTTTATTTAGAGACAGGGTCTCACTGAGTTGCTTAGAGCCTCACTAAGTTGCTGAAGCTGGCTTTGAACTCACGACCCTCCTGCCTCAGCCTCCTGAGCCCTTGAGATTATAGGTGTGCGGCACCATGCCCAGCAAATTTGAGAATTATTGTTATCTTTTTCATAAGTCTGTTTCACATCACAATAAGAGATCTTGTATAGTCGTTATCTAAATTAGAACTCCCCAATTTTTCTTTTCATAGTATCCCTACTAAATCTGATTGTGTGTGTGTGTGTGTGTGTAGAGAGAAAATATATATATATNATGTATATATATATATATATATATATATATATATATATATATATATATAAAGAGAGAGAAAGAGAGAATCCAACATTGTGAATCTTCCAAAATTCAAAATTGACACCACAGGAGGAAAATTCCACATCTGGCCTCATGTGTGTGACTGGTCATAGTCAAAATGCAGGCATACTAAACAAACATAAAATTACCTTCAAACTGGGCATGGGCTGTATCTGAGCCATAAATGCATTTCATGTTTGGACTTTGGTCCCATCCCCAAGATATCTTTTTATAGATATGTATATATTTTGACAATTGAAAAACCTGAAATCTGAAACACTCCTGGTCCCAAGCATAAGCATTTCCTATAAGGAATACTCAACCTGAGTCACCTCTTAGGTAACAACTGTATTACCTATAGCAAAAGCAAAAGGAGCCCTTAATGGGCAGATTCCCTACTGATACCATCATTTTTCCATTGTGGAGACAGAGGTAAAATCACAAGAGGCTCAGGGATGTGCCCCCCAGGTTGAGCTGTGTTTCTCTGTGTTATTGGACACTAGCTTCAGAGTTAGGTATCACTTTGTTAAACATCTCAGCAGATATCACGTACTGGATGTCCTACCTCGGGCAGGAAAGTGAGATGAGAAAAGAGAGGACTCTTGTCAGGGATCCAATAGCCAACATGTTGTTGGTCCTAGGGCATCAATATATAATTCTCTTTTAGTCCAATCTTTTCTTTGGCAGTCATGAGAACCAAATCCAGGGTGTGTAATACATGCTAGGCAAGGGCTGTCCCTCTGATCTACACCTTTAGCCCCCTGTGCAACCATCCTCTGAATGACATTGGGATGTTTTTAGTGAAACGCTTCTTTCCAGTAACAACAAGAAGAGATACTGGTGTGTTTCATGGAGCAGTACATCTATGCTCTGTCTAATGGAGCAGTTATGTAGCTAAGATCCTTTGAACCTTATCTGATTCTGTAGCCCTGGATATCTTTGGGTGCCTATGTCACATCCATTTTCCTTTCTGAGGGTCTGAGGGATCATGTGGTTTGCATCAGATGAAATTAATCCTTTGTATTATCACAGGAAACTTAACGAAAAGAAAAGTGGTAGCTGTCTTTTCTTGATTACCTTCTGGAAATATCAATGTCAGGCTACTCTCTACATTAAGAAGTTGATTTCTTATATTGAACTAGAATCTCTCTAAACCTGTAATTTAGAGGTGTTCAAGGTGTTCCAATTAAGGCTGAGAACAAGAGAAATGTGAAACAGTTAGTTGTAGAAATAGAAATTACAGACATATGGTTGGTTATATCTCACTTTCACAGTTGGCATGGCTATGATGGATTGTGTCTCAATTGGAATTTTGTCAGTAGAATCAGATTCTTAGGGAACCAACTGTTACAAAGACCTATATGGTAAATCACGCATACAATGAAGCATACTTCTGTAAAATGATTAATCGCCTCCCCATTTAGGTAGAGATGTGTGTCTCCTTAAGTTTTCATAGAAAGGAAGCTTCTGAGCTATTAAAGGTACATTGATATGTCTTCAGCATAAAAAAAGTGTATGAAATACCATTACAACAGATAACACGATGAAGATAACTTTTTATTACACAACCAAAATGTGTCTAAGTCCCAGAAGATAACATGGTCACTCCAAGAAATGTTTATATCTGCTATAAATACCAGTGCATAAAATAGATTAAGACCTCACTGGGGATTTTTTTTCCATACAAATTGAGTTTTGAGTAAAATATGTCACATATTATAGTGAAAGTTTTCTTAACTGATCTTGTAAGAAAGGAAATATGCAAGATACATATTCTGTCCTATCTGGGCCTGCTGATACTCTTTTGAGAAAGGGGCATGCTAACCAGAGTCCTGGCTTAAGATAAATCAGTAAAAACATCGATCTGTTCCTTCATTCATTTGTCACCTGTTTATTGAGCACTGACTTGTGCCACCTATCATATTAAGTACTTATTGTTTTCACATTCTCGAGTAACAGAGGGAAAGAGATTTTAATCAATGGCTTATAAAAATTTTTAGCACCCGCTGGTGATGAACCAGTGGAAATGTCTACCTTCTCCCTCAATGTCTCCCATGGAAAGTATTCCAGTTGAGCAGTTACAAATTTGCCTTTTTTTGCCCAACTTTGTGCCAGTCTTTTTTTAGCAGCGGATGCAGTGGTAGGCTCTGTCAGCAGAGGGCAGTAGGGAGCACTGCAAAGGACAGTAGGGCTGGGGCTGCCCTTCCTGCAGTGGTTAAGCAAACAGGGTACTCGGTTAAGAGGGAATTGAAGTGGGTCTCTCTCAGCCTCTCTCACAATAGCCCAGACCTTCCAGCAACTTCTTCCCTGAAGGCGGGCTATCCCTGTGAGCAACTCCAGCGCACCAATACTGGACCTGCTAAGACCTATGCATTCTGGTAAATTCTCTACAACCACATGAAGCACTTTTCTGTGGTCAGTACCCACTCCAGCAGCCTTCTTGACTACCTACAGGGTCATTTCTATAGGCCAGCGCCAGTCCATCCTTTGGCAGTTTCCTTGTCTTGAGCTATGTGTTCCTGTGATGTTCTCATCCTCTCCAGAGGTCTGAACGTCAGCCTTGAGGGAGGGCCACTTCTGACCTCTGAGAGCCCTTCTTTTTCAATCGTCTTGATCTTGCAGAGGTAATAGCTGCTTTGTGCATTAGCATTCCCCACACCTCTTACCGTCCTCATTCCTTCTCTTTTAGATATTTACTCCCCCTTTTATCAGTTATCAGTTCTTTGTATTAAATCTTCCACTTTCAAATCACAGGTGTGGTTTCCGTCTCCTGATGGGACTCTTAAGGAGAAGGGTAAGAGAAAAAGCCACCTACGGAAAGAATTAATTGCCACTAAACTGCCAACTCACCACCAAGTACCCCGTTTGCTTTCAGTGTGCTCCATAATAGATTTTATTTTTGTATAGATGACATCAGACATTCCATAATCAGGTACTGAATATTTTGGCCATCATGACTGCATTGAGCACAAAATAAGTAAATACCCTTTTATGCCTCTGTAATATGAAGGCATTTATCCACTCAGCACAGATATATTCAGCAGCGTCTGTCTGTTCGGTTCTGGAGTAGGTGCTAAAAAAAGGAATGATACTCAGGCCCTGCCTTGCAAGTTTGTCAGGGAGACAGAACCTGTGTGTGTGTGAGAAGTTAACCAACAATGCAATAGAGTTTGCAAGGTGGCATACGGTCCCATTAGCATTTGTATTGCTTCATATTTCTTGACTAAGTAATGTTGCAGAACACCCATATTCTGTTCTGTACAATCCGTTTGCATTTCTAAGCGCCAGGGCGTTCATTTGTCTTTTCAATTGTTTCCCATTTTATCTACATACACAGTACTTGCTGGTAGGAATTGCAAGGGCTATAAATTGGTAGATCCTCAGTAATCAATGAAAATAAATAGTTTGTGACACCAGATTTTTTGAAGTGGCATCTGAATATGCACACTCTGGGGCTTTAGGAAGCATCTCTTGTACTGTATAAAATCACTGGAAGGCAGCCAGGAGAATGAAGCAGTCGGGCTCCATGGAATGGTGTGATTTGGAGATCGTAGGGCTCCGTGTGAAGCGGTTCTGGACTGGGAACATTTGCACCAAGTTTCTTGGAACCAGCCTGGCTGATGCGGTGGCACACGCCTGTAATCCCAGCAGCTCGGGAGGCTGAGGCAGGCTGATCGTGAGTTCAAAGCCAACCTCAGCATCTTAGTGAAGCCCTTAGCAACTCAGAGAGATCCTGTCTCTATATAAAAAAGGGTTGAGGGTGTGGCTCCGTGGTTAAGAGCCCCTGGGTTTAATTCCTGGTACTCCTCAAAAAGTAAATAAAATAAAGATTCTTGGAGCTAGCCTGAGGACACCTTGGTGTCTCTTCATACATGTACACTCTGAAGAATCATATTTAGGATATCATCATCCTAGAAACTGCGTTCCCTGCAGTTCTTAGAAATTCTATCACGTTGGTGGGCTTTGCCTTTGGAGTTCTCCAGAATTGTTCTAGCAAATCGCTCAAGTGAAACTGTACCTATAGTTCTTATAAACAAGTTCAATCACATTGGTGGCCTGTGCTTTTGGAGCTGAGGGAGATGCTCTGGAATTCACTAGAACAGCCTTTCCCAGGACTCACCTTGAAGAGCAGGACTCCTTAAAGGCACTTGACCTTGACCAGCTCATGACAAATGCTGGGTCTTCTTCCTGGCTGTGACTGACAGCGTGATATGGATCCATGTGATAAAGCCTCATGGTTGAGTCCCAATGTGAAAGGACCCTGTAATTGTCTAACTTCGTGTTCCTGAAATAATATTCACTCTGAGTCCTTATTTTCCCTCAATTACCAGTTGTCCCACATTTATCTCGCTTTCCTACACTAATTAGGGAATCTGTTGTTTTGTCTGTTTTTCTTCAAAGCACTCACCTACGTGTGTGTGTGTGTTTGTGTGTGTGTGTGTCTGGATTTTTAACAACTTTCCTGGTAGTCCATGCCATCCTTCAGCATTTGAAAGACTAGAAAAATGATCATAGCCCTTGGAAGTGTTACCATCTAAGACAGCTGGGTTCGTTGTCGCTGCTCAGCAAAGAATTGAAGAGCAGGACATCGAGACAGCAAGCAAGCAGCAGGTTTATTGCAAAAGCGACCAGAGACAGACTTCTCCAAAGAGAAGGGGCCCCAGAGCTGGGAGTCCAGTAGGGGAGATTTGGCCTGTTCTTTTTATGGTCTCTGGAATTTCCTCTTTTCCTATCTCCTCCCCGACCATAGTCTCCTCACTATTTTTGATTGCTGCCCCCTCTGTCCACACATCTGTTTTAGTTTTTCTAGTTTAGGTTTTCTCCCCTGCTTAGCAGCACGAGTATGGAAGTGTCTGTCTGATTGGGTCCCCACTTGTGTCCACGAGCACTTTGGTCCAGCAGGAAATTGACCTCATCAGATGACCCTCTCCGTGCTCCTCTGTTCTGGCCCTGGCCTCCTAGGCCCTTCTAGATCTCTCTCAGAAGGAAAATACGGCTATGAGGGTGAGGAATTGTGATGAGGTCCACAGTGGCCCACACAGCACCAGAAACACCTCGGTCCTCGGTTGGATCCACAGCACCCCCGTGTTCTAGCTGTGACTGTCACTGAACCTCTTGCTCCATCCAAGCCGTGGCTGCCAGAGCTGATGGGCCAGGAGGAATGTGTTTTCCTGTGATGGGTCATTGTGGGTAAAGGGAAATGGATCTAAAGCTCTTAGGATAGTGTGCTGTGTGGCCTCTGAGAGCCCAGGCTACATATTAGCTGTTGGGACTCAGAAAAAGAATAAGATTGCTGCCAGCACTGGCTTTGTCCTGCCTGGACATTGAGTAAAGCCATCTGAGAGCCGGGGCAGCAGAAGCCCTGCAGGTGCAATGAAGGTGGTTGTAACTAATACCAGGTTAAACTGGAAACAGCATCACCAGGTCCCTAAGGTGTGACTGTGTGAGAGGAAGGGCCCTGGAGGCCCCTTTATGGTATCTGATGTCCACATTTGACACTTGTACTATGACCCCTTCCATTGGTCACTTCGGGGTGCATTCCTTCAGATCTGGTCTGCCTGTCACTTCAGCCCATGTCACCTGAAAGCCTGCTGCAGTATAGAGAATCACATGCATCCCAATTCACAGAGAAAAATAAGAATCCCTGTTGGACAACTGATTTCACTCAGGACCTACTTGGGAAAATTGCTTCTTATGTTTAGTAAATATATGTCTGCGTGTTCCTTGCCCGGATCGGGGTGAGGCTGGGCTCTCTGCAGTTCAGGGAACCTGCAGTCTTCTGTCCTGGGCTAGCTTCACATGGCAGAGCATATTAAAGATTAGTTGTGTGGGAATGTAGCCTATTACCAGCCGCCGGGAAATCCGGCTCTGAATTTACAACGTCTGACAGTGCCTCAGAAACACGGCCACACCTGGACACCAAGGTGGCTCGGTTCCCACCACCAGCCTGGGGTTGGTCTTTGCTATAATGCCTGCTTACTGCAGTACCACCATATATAAATCAATAGATTTATCATTAATATATCTAATAAAGGTATGCCAAATCTGATGCATGCACAGGTCCAAATCACAAAATTCACATGTAAAATTTGATGCTTATATAAAATATAGCAACATCTGAATACAATATGTTTTTCAGCATGCAATAACTTCCTTATGTTCTAAAAGTAATGACGCTCACACAAATGTCAAGCCACATGAGCAGCTTTTAAGGAGAAGAGGAAAGTGGATGCCCCTTGATCCCACCCCCTCCAGAGGGAACCACTGATGTTTACTCTCTCTGCAGTCAGAAGTTTTAAAAGCATTTATACAAACATCTAACCTAAGAGGGGTGAACAACTCTTGAAGTGATTTTGACCCCAGCGATATGCCATGATCACATCTGCGTGTTAGCAGTTAAGAGATGTTTCTTGTCCTTGTTTAACCACTTCACATTATACCAACAGTGATGTCTTTATTTATTTAACTAATTAGTGATCAGTGGTACTTTGCATTTTTCCCCTATGGTGAACAACACTAAATAGTCACAGATATAGATTTCCTGGCTCAAGAGTATACCTAGTTAAAATTTTTTTTTGTTGGTACCAGGGATTGAACCCAGGGGTGCTTAACCACTGAGCCACAGCCACGGCTCTTTTTCTATTTTATTTAGAGACAAGGTCTCACTGAGTTACTTAGGGCCTTGGTAAATTGCTGAGGCTGGCCTCTAAGTTGCAATCCTCCTGCCCCAGCCTCCCAAGTTGCTGGGATTACAGGCGTGTGCCATTGCACCTAGCCCTAGTTTTAATTTTAAAAGTAGCTGCACATTATACCCGCCTTAACTAATTGGCCTGACACTCTCTTGACCATGAACATGGGGCATATTGATTTGGGAGCCACTCTAGTAACTGTAACTCATCAGGTTGTGCTGTTCTAAAGTCTCCATCCTCATTTCTGGATGTAATCAGTGCCCCTCACACACTGCTGAACATGTGAAAGAAGTCAGTAAGAAACAGAATAAGACATGTTGGCCTAGAAAGTCATATTAATTTTAAAAGCAACTATTTTTTAAATACAAAATACATAAAGTGATTGATGACCTTGATACTCTTGAGCTCGCACTAGTGGACTCAGTGGGATTCAGCTGAATGCTTCTCTTGAACAGAGGCCCAGTCAAAGCTTCCACGTTTCCAGGGCATCGGGAAAGTATGGATTTTTCAGGACATCGTCACGTTTGTCTCTTATCACCCTACCCCCTGATTATTCGGTACCCTCGCGGCCTGACCACCAACCAGGCAGAATTTTAATCTCCCTCGGGTTTCATGAGAGGGGGTATATAGAGTATCTAAAATCCATAGATAACCCTCCTATTGGTTTATCTTCTCAACTTGAATGCAGACGACGAAAAATCACAGAAAATTTCCCTTTCCCTCAGGAGATTCAAAAGAGAGTTTATCTTGGATGCACACTCCCAAGTAAAATTGTGTCCGGTGGTATGTATCAACAGATTTTCAAGGAGTTGGGAATATAAGCAGGTGGGTTACTTCTTTGAGAAAAGGGAGGAAAGACGGTGAGATTTGGGTTTGCTCTCTACTGTCAGTGAAATCCAAAGATAGGAACTAATATGTCCTTTATGTATGTGGTCAGTGATATTAATTTGTTATCTAAGAATTTCAACTAAGATTATAGAGTGTAACTGTACCCAGGCATTGATGTACCAGGTATTGATGGATCCACGCACATTCTAAATTCTAATAGTGGGAGAGAAGTAAGGAGGGCTGTTCAAGTAAAGTAAAGTTAAGTTTGCAAAGTTCAACACTGTTATAGTAAAGCTGGGGGTGTTGCTCAGCAGTTAGAGCATGTGGTTAGCATGTGCAGGGCCCTTCGTTCCATCCCCAGCACCCCTCCCCAGCAAAAGAGCTTGCTACAGTGTCTTCAACTTAGCTGATCAAGATTTCCATATGTCAAAAGCACCTGTTCCAATTAAAGTAATAGTCAATATTTTGAGAGGCTGAGGCAGGAGGATTCCAAGGTTAAGGCCACCATGGGCAATTTAGCAAGATCTTGTCTCACAAAGGGCTGAGAATATAAGCCTGGTTGTAAAGCACCCCTGAGTTCAATCCCCAGTACACGCCGTTTCCCGCCAAAAAAAGGCAGATCACAGTACAGAAGTCACCTGGGGCCTCCATTTCTATGAAGCTGGACTAAGGCCCTCTTGAATCTTTTTTTTTTTAATGAGTTTTCTTATTGCTGTACATCTTAAGTGTAGTTCTGTTACCTGACAACTTTGAGAAACTGATAGACAACAGCTCTAAAATAATTCTGAATGTTCAGAGGAACCAATTTACACATCAGTACATTTGTTCTCTACAGCACTTGCACCACATTGAGCAGAGAACTCTCTGGGGTTCCACATGTCATTCTTTCTGAGACCCTCAGCATGGGTGGGTGCCTATACTCCAAGATTTGCTTTATGAGAACCTAGTCACCCAATTATTATTCAAAAGCACCATCTTTAGTCATTTACAGAGGTTTAAATTATGTCTAAGAAGGCAATGAAGCATGTAATACATTCTGTAAAGCTTTGATCTGAAGCGATATGAATTGTTTGAAATCTTCACAGGATCTTCTCTGAGGTGGCTGACAATCTGCTTCCGCATGGTCACCTACCAGCAGGACTGGTGCACAGCGTACCTATAACAGTGTTGAACTTTGCAAACTTAACATTCTAAGTTCTCCCACTTCCCAGCACCCTCTTAGTCTTTCTAAATGACTTGTAGTGATATCAAGATCTGAATAATACAACTCCTGTGAAAAGCTGTTTCTGGGTGTTTGGAGATTTTCACGTGATATTTACAGGTGGACACGGTTCATCATGCCATAAGACTTCAGCAGATTCTGTGCCACCATTGGGACTTTCTCTCTGTGGTAGTCAAACCAGTGAGACAACCATCAGTCACTCATTTATTGAAGATTTTTTTGAAGACTGTTCTGTAAGGGGCACTGAGCTTCTTTTTATAGTGTATCTCCCAATATATATATATTTTTTTTCACTTTCTGGGTTTGGGGTTGTTAATTATTGCTTTTGGTTTTGATTTTGTTGGCTTTTGTTCATCTAATAACCTAGTAGATTTGTCTGGAGTAAAAAATAGCTTACTATAATTGTTGGTATTTATTAGGTACTTAATAAATATATGTTGAATGTCTGAGTTAGTGAATGGGTGGATTTTAGCATAACAATTTTAACACCATTTAATATTTGATTGAATTCTTCGTACATACTTGGCACTAAACTTGGTATATTTTTGCACTTTATCTTAGTTGACCCTCTATAGCCCTATGAGGGAAGTACTGTTAGGATCTCCACTTTATAGACTGAGAAATCTGAGCAAAGTCACAGGAGTTACTGGTATAAAGCAGGATTAGCAGACTTTTCTGTTAAAGGCCAGAGAATAAACACTTACTGGCTTTGTAGGAGAAACTTCAGTTTCTGTCCCAACTGCTCAACTCTGTTGTTGGAGCACAAAAGTAGCCACAGTCAATATGCAAATAAGTGGACATGGCTGTGTTCCAATAAAACTTTATTTACACAAAGCAGTCAGTAGGTGAGAATTACCCCAATGTCCAGTTTGCCAACCTCTGTCACTCTTTGGCAGTTTTGGACTTGGATTGGAACCAAGGCAGCATGACTTGGAATACTTGTGTCCAACCAATTAGGAGCAAATTTTTGATAAAGAAAGAGGAAAAAGACCAAAAAAAAAAAAAAAAAGGACACTTGCTTTAGTGGTCTTTTTTAATAGTCAGTCTTTTTTCTTTTTCCCCTGGTGCTAAGGTAAAACCCAGGGCATTGTGCGTGCATGGTTTTACACTGATTAAAGATGGGCAATCAGGATGAGAACCACTGTTCTATTATGCGAAGAAGGAATTGATGGCACAGCAGAGAGTAGGGACAAGAGTTAACCAAGAATGTCGGAAGTAGTTTCGGGTTATGATGGTTGTGGCCCAGGATGGAGTTAAGAGTGGAGGAGCTAGAAGAAAAGTTCAGGGAAAGTTCAAGATGTGTTTAGGAGGCAGAGTCCTCCAGGATTTCTGAAACATCATATGTGGGTATGCCAGGGAAGAGAGGAATCAAAATTATGTTAGCCAACTTTGTATCCCTGTGACCAAAATGCCTGCTGAGAATAACTTAGAGGAGGAAACGTTTCTTTTGGGCTAATGACTTCAGTGGTTCTATCCATGGTCATCTGATTGCATTGCTCTGGAACCAAGAGAGGCCTCGTGGTTGAAGAGTGTGATGGAGGAAAGTTGATCGGCATATGCCACTGGAAAGCAGAGTGTGTGCTGGGAGCCAGGAAGAAGATATCCAATTCCCACGACACCCCCTCAACAGCCTATTCCCTCCAGGTATGCCCACCTGCCCGCAATGACCACCATTCAAATTATTAGTCCATCAAATGGATCAATCCACTGATTAGATTATGCCTTTCATGAACTAATCATTTTGCCTCCTACATTAACATAGGAGCTTTTGGGGGCCACCTCATATCCAAACCACATCAAAAATGATTCCCAGGTTGGAGAATGTGGACTGATGGTTGCCATCTTATTGAAATGAAATAGAAGATGAGAGATTAGGGTGGTGTTGTAGGGATCCGGACTGACTGAATTTATCTTAGGACCCCAATGTAGTTGGTCTGTCTGTAACCAGAAGTAAGGGTGTATTGGGGGTTTTGTTTGTGGTGCTGGGGATTGAACCCAGGGCCTTGTGCATGGGAGGCAAACACTCTGCCAACTGAGCTACATCCCCAGCCGTATTTGGGTCTTTGTGTGTGTGTGTGTGTGTGTGTATGTGTGTGTTTCTATACCTGGTTGCATTACCTGCAGGGTATACTGTCTTTTGGTGGGGGTGGGAGGCAGAATGGCTGTGTCTTCAGTTTTTAAGAATCTTAGGTGAGTCAGAAACTGTGCTAAGCACTCATATAACCATCTCACCTATCCTATGAGGTTGGGTCCAAGAATAATCCCCATTTTAGAGATGAAGAATTTGAAGTTGTTACTAACTTTCCCATGAAAGTCCAGCTGTTAAGAAGAAAGGAGGAGATGGAGGGAGGGGGGTTGAACCTGAGTCTATTTTCAAACACCCTGCAGGTAACCACTAACTAGTCTTATACTCTCAACTAGCTGTTGAAGATGACCTAATTGCATTCAACTGTAGAAGATAGAGCTGCATTTGTTTCCCCTAAGGAGTTACCTAGCCCCAGGTTATTGTCAATGACAGTTTTATATAAGATAAGCTGCCTCCTGGTTAAATGTTTCCTGCACTCCCTCTTTCCTCCGCCCTGTGGAACCAGCCATTTTTTCCAACTGAACTGCTGGAAGAATTGAAAGCGGCTGAGCACTGTTGCTTAAATAAGTAGACTACATGCTCTATGAAGAAGTCATATTATTTTCTCAAAGGAGGCAGAGTTGGCCCAGTGAGGCCGTGATTGCTACGAACAAACTTTCTGGTTTTCCATTTCGTTCTGCTACAAATGGTGTGTTCTATCAATCAATGCCTGCTGGGAAAGATTTTGTCTTCTCCTTGTTGGAATTTAATTTTATCCTCTGTTGAACTCAGGTGCATTTTAAATACAAAGCCCAACTGTTTGGTTAGCATAAATCCAGGTCCTCCCTGAGATGGGGCTGGATGTGCTTTCGACAACCACTGGCTAGAAAGGAATGCCCCTCATTGGTGGCTGTAAAGATGTTTGTCCACTTAAATAATGGATTCGTAACCCCAAAAAACATGGCTTAACAAAAGCTCTTAAATCAGATGCTCAGACAACTTTCAGGCAGAGGGGAGCTCCCGAAAGCAGTGTTGGTGAACCAAGTGGGATGTTTAGATGAGTTATCAGGTTTATTTCAGAGGACAGTGACAGGGAGCTGACGTCTCTCTCATATCATCAGGCACCAAGCCGTTGACCTGAGAGCATGGCTGGGTGTAGGGAGCAGCCTACAAGGCTGGATTGATACTTAATCAATCTTCAGAGGCTGCATTCAGGGATCTGTCCATCAGTGTTCCATGATGTGGTGCCTGATGTGTTTGCACATGGTCACTGTGAACTCGAGACAGCAGGTGCCTTGCTGCTGTGTGGTGGCCTGGGCTTTGCTCAGGGACTCTTTTCATGATGGACGCCTTAGGTTCCATGCTGCCATTTATTGGTTTTCTTTCTTTTTTTGAACATAAACACTACTGCAAACTTGGTCCCAGAATTGATTTTTGGCATTCATTTGCTCCATTTGGGGGACTTCTAGTTTTTGCCAAGTTGTCCTGGTTGGAACCTGGCTTCCAAACACATTGCTCCTTACTCAGCTCGAGAAGCTGTGATGTCACATAGCCGCTGAGGGTCCCTCAGGGGCGAGAGCTCAGTCAGAAAAATGGGAAACTGCTTTTCGATATCTCCAGTATAAAAAGATGGTGACTCGTGAATTTTTTATGGAAACCTGGACTTCATTCCCTTGGTGACATCCAGCTACACTCTGGTCCTGTGGGCACACAGGACTTGCTGGGATTTACAGAATTGCATAAGCTGCTCTGCTACCCAGGTCCTGGGACATGGTCATCCACCGCTGGATTAGAAATGATTTTATATCTGGCAACTCCAGGCAGCAGGCATGGATCTTCTCATGGCTCTGTGGGTCTTCTGATTCAAGGTTTCTCACAGGGCGGCCACCAGGATGTCAGCTAAGCTGTGGGCTCATATGGAAGTTCTGCTGGGAAACAACCCATTTCCCAGTGCATTAGGGTGTTGGTAGAATTCAGAAGCTCAAGGGCTGTTTGACTGAAGAGCTCTCCCCCCTTAGCTCTTGGCCAGAAGCCCCCTTCAGGTACTTTCCTGTGGGCATCTCACATGGGACTGCCTACTTCCCCAAAGCGTACTTGGGCAGTGAGGGATACTTATGGGCTAGCAAGACAGGGGTTAGAATCTTCTGTAACCTAATCCTAGAAGTGACGTCTCATCACCTTGGCTCCAAAAAGCCACCCCATCCAGCCCACCCTCAGGGGGAAGAAATGACACAAGGGGTGCTCGGGTTGTGGCACTGGGTTCAATCCTCAGCACCTATCAAAATAAATAAATGAAATAAAAGTATCATGTCCAACTACAACTAAAAATATATATATTTGAAAAGTTTTGTTTTTGTTTTTTTAATTACACAAAGTCTAAATACCTGGAGCTGCAGCCCACCTCAGCCTACAGTAGATGCTTAGTCCAAATTACAAGCATGCAGCGCTTCAAGCTCAGCCCCTCCACAAATATATACTAAGACCATTATAGCATGTTTCCCCCCTCTTTATACAACTAGAAGATGAGTCAGATCAGTTCGATATTTATTTATTTACTTATTTTGCAGTGCTGGGGGTCAAACCCAGGGCCTTGTGCATGCTTGACAAGTGCTGAATCCTTGAGCTATATCCCCAGACTAATTTTACTCCCTTTGAATGTGAAACCTCTAATTATGGAGAACTGTGACCTCACCGACACCTAAGGAGGCATTTTTTTTTTCAACCAGAGGATCCACCTGGCAAGCCCTTTGATCTAGTAATGTGCGGGTCTGTCTCTCTCATGTTTTTCTTGCTGCATACCTAGAGGGGACTGAAAGCAGTCGCCACACAGATGCTTTCTGGCTTCGGAGGCTTTTGTCAATGCAGTGCCCAGAGCAGCATTTTGCTTGGAGGGAATGAAAAAGCAAAGGTGAGAGGTCACATCCAACGTGGTTCTGTTGAAGTCACTTGGAAACAGCCGGCTCTGCTTTCTCCCCTAAGCCTTTGATATTGTTGGGGCTGAAGTGCGTGGCGGGATTAGTAACAAGGGAAAGTCAAAGTTGTCCAGCACTGCGGGCAGTGGGAGCGAGGGAAACTTGCAGGCGAGTCACTGAACCTGAAATAAGCTTTTCTTGCCCCAGGCTCCACCACATCTCCTAGTTTTTTTCCTCTCTTTTCTTTTTCAATTCAAAGGTCACGACAATATTGCTGTGAAATAGTTTGCATTGTAGCTTAAGAGTCCAGGCCTTGCTTGGCCGGGTTGGAATTTCTTCTTTGCTTCTTTCCAGATCAGGAGCAGCCTTTTGCTTGCAGAAGACTGACAGGGGTGGGACATGTGGCTGTGGGCCCCCATTCTTGAGTGGCTATAAAAGCTTCCCGCCACTTTCTTGGCTCTGAGACACAGAGCATTAAAAAGAGGACAGAATCCACCACGTGGCCCCTCTGGAAGCACCATTTGCCAGATGCCTCTGCTGGCCTGCGCCCTCCCTCCCCTCTGCTTTGGCTTTGGGTTGAAGTGTTGGGTGAATCCACAGCCAGAGGAAATGGAAATTGCAGATGCAGCCCAGGGAACACTGTGATTCGCATGAAAATGAGAAATCTCCTGTATGGACAAGGATCCAGCCTGCTGCAGCCTTGATCTGCATCTGTGCAGATCTGCTCCTGGTATCCCTGTCGCGCTGCAGACATTGGTTTTCCAGTAATAGACTCCTCTGGGCCACATCTGACAGCTATGTGGCCCATACTCCAGTGGTGGGGCGGAGGGGCCGCAGAGCATGGTCAGTTTCTGTAGACCAAGAGCACAAAATTCATTTCCTGGGAGACTTTCTCTGGCTGTGAATCTCGGTACTCTGGAGATAATAATTTGTGAATTGATGAGTTTCTGCTCATATTGGGAATTAACAGTAAGTAAGCCATGTCTGTAAGCTCAAGCTGCGTTCATAGGGAGGAGGGTGAACCCTATCAGCATTTATAATTGTGTTTCCTATTCATATGAATCCTGCCCATGGTTGTGGAATTAGGGGTTTTCTCATCTGCTGATGGAACCAGTCCCTGGAGACTGTCTTTATCAAGTGCCAAAACCTAGGTGATGATCCAGGGCTCAGACCCTTCCCCTCTAACAGAAACCTCAGTGACATTTTGTAGATATAGATGAGGCTCAGTGTAGAGTCCTGGGATTTTAATAGTCACATTTAAACTGGCCTTCTGGCCAGGAATGCACATTTGGTCACCTCAGCCTTCAGTTGGTTGGAAGAATACAGTCCTTCTATTCACAAAAAATCCTACCATTTTGCAAAGCTCTCTTGCCTTCTTCTGAACTGCATCCCTCTTTTCCTCTCTGACTTTATCCCATGGCAGTTTGGGATGTCACACTTCTGACTCGGGCCATTGATAATCCCCTTGCTGAAATGATGCCCAATAGAGAACAGAAAATGATGTTGGGGGGCTGGGGTTGTACTTGCCTCGCACGCATGAGGCCCTGGGTTGCATCCTGAGCACCACATAAAAACAAATAAATAAAAAAGAAAGATATTGTGTCCATCTACAACTAAAAAAAAAATTTAAAAAAAAGAAAATGATGTTGGGGTGTCAGAAGGGAAAAACGGGAATTTCTACATCCCATATTGAGTCTTTAGACTATTGAAGAAGAAAAGCAATATTTGTGAGTCATAAAAAGAAGAGTCGAGAAGGAAAGGGTATTTCCAATAGAGCTCAGCAGTTCGTGGTGTAATGCTACCGTTGCCTTCTTGACACATGGTAGACACATTTTGCCTAAATTATTGACAAGTGTTTAACTTTTTAATAAAGGAAACCAGTCTGTGCTTGGCTCTGGTGGGGAAGGAATAAATGAAAAGTAGTGGTTCCCAAGGAGCCAAGTTATAAATGTTTTGCCAGGAAGTTCTTGACAGCAACTTGAACTGAGATCTAGTGAATGGTAGCCAAGATACTACAGCCAGAGTGGAACCGAATACAACATCCTCGTCTCTGTGGCTCTCGGGGTGAGAGTCACGGAGGGAGAGCCATGGGTGGATAGGAGACTCGGAAGTCAAATCAGACCCCAGGAGAAGCACTTGCCCTTGTGATGATCACGTGGTTTTATTTTTTATTTTATTTTTTTAGAGAGAGAGAGAGAATTTTTTAATATTTATTTTTCAGTTTTCAGTGGATACAACATCTTTATTTTATTTTTATGTGATGCTGAGGCTCAAACCCAGCGCCTCGCGCATCCCAGGCAAGCGCACTACCGCTTGAGCCATATCCCCAGCCCGATCACGTGGTTTTAAATCTCAATACACAGGTACCTGCTAAACCTTGGTGTGGGTGAATCATCATCTCTGTGATTTGGAAAGGCTGTGTGGAATCTCTGGTCCCACTGTCCATTCCTTCCCCTGTAGCCATGGTTAATGGTGTGGCCATCCACCCACAGCAGGCATAAATCCTTTTTCCCACAAGAAGATATTGGCTGGATGTGAGGTTTATGGGTCTAACAGAGCAGCTGGTAGTGTCGGATTCAAGGCAAGTCAGTTCTCTTGGCCGTCCTATTTAGCAGATGGCCAGGACTTGATAGATTGAAAATTATTAGGATCCCAGATGAGGGCCAAATGGCACAGGGGGCAGGCAAAGGAAATGGCAAGTTCGTGCGGTCTGATGGGGCCTCCCTGTCTGCTTTTCACTGGGCTTTAGTGGAAATAAACACAAGCCCTCCTGTAGGTTCTGGATTGTGAGCATGTCTCTAGAGGTTACTAATAAGTTTGCTACTAATTTGATAGTTGGTTGAATCCATATGGTGAGCTGTGATGTAGAAAGATTTTTTATGAAGTTTCAGTTTCATCCACATGTATACACATTTGGCCTTTAGCAGGGCACGGTGGTGCACGCCTGTAATCCCGGTGGCATGGGAGGCTGAAGCAGGAGGATCGTGAGTTCAAACCAGCCTCAGTGATTTAGCAAGGCCCTAAGCAACTCAGTGAGATCCTGTCTCTAAATAAAATACACAAAAGGGCTGGGTATGTTGCCCAGTGGTTAAGTGCCCCTGAGTTCAATCCCTGGCACAAAAAAAAGAAGGAGGGAGGGAGGGAGGAGGAAAGAAAATTGGCCTTCAGTCCAAACCTACATGTCCTAGTTTTCTCTATTGCCGTGTCTCTGTGCATTTGGGGTATATCTAAAGACAGTTGGAAAACTTGAACCCAAAACCTTCAGTCCTGTCTGTGTGCCATCTCTTTGAAGATGACTCATGTCACAGAAATCTGCTCAAACATGGAAGTGGCAGGAGCTAAGTTTTGCAGGGAGAGGGGCGTTGCCTGTTTCTCCCCCACCATTTTAAGCTCATTTGTGCAATTGCTGCCTTCTCAGGATTACTGCATAACTCCTTTGATCTTAAAGTGGAGGAGGCAAGTTTCAAGAGCCAGGAAAAGTCCTCATGTGGTTTTAAAAGGAGCAGCATATTACAAAATCGAGTGGATGTCAAATAAAACGTAAATTCAGATCTTTTGAAATTGGAGCTCAAAGAGACCTCACTTTGAGAGCCAAGCATGCTGAGAAGCTCAGGGACAAAAATGCTGTTGTTTGATATTCGTTTAAATTTGACAATTTAGGTTAACCTGGTGCTCGATGCTATCCATCCCTGGGCAGATGCTATCTTTCTGTTCACCATTATCCTGAGTCTATACCTTATATTTCAGTCTGCATGAGAATGGGGTGAGATCTTGTTCCCATTGTACAGATGAGGACCCTGACGCTCTCCCCAGATGTGTGCCTGATTGAGGATTCCATTTTTTTCTTCACTCCCTTGCCCTGTCTACCCTGGGCAGAGAACAGAATATAAATGTAAACGCGGGTTGCTAAATCCGCTTTCTTTCTGTCGCCGTATTTAAAAGCTGCCCAAATGGCTTAGCTTATGTCCACAAATTTTTAAGTGGCAAATTGATTGAAACAATAAGTGGAAGGGATTATTTCAGTTAGGGTTGTACCTTACTGGAACAAATCTACTGATTAGCATGCTATTTGGATTCCCCACCCAGAGATTTGGAACCAAGACACTTGCCTGGAGAATGAGCTCAGTATTATCAGTAAATGTCTTTGACCAGCCAGTTATCTTCATTTTCTCTCCTTTTCTCCTCATCCATCTTTTCAACCCCAACCGGATGAACCAGAAGTTGAGGCTGTGAGGCAGAGTGGACAGGGTTGAAGGCTTTCCATGGATGGGTTCGCTTAGAATCTGGGGTCAGGCCTCTGAGCTCAGATGAGGCCACATCTGAGTGTTGTACAAAGAATGAAATGCTGTAAGCACAAGTGAGCTGAAATTGAGCTTGGATTGGGTTGCCTGGTTATTTTTCTCTTGCATGGCCTACAAATGTTATCAGCAGGTGTCAGTCATGGAGGATTAGGGACACTTTTCTTTGAGACTTCATATCATCAGACAAGACTAAATGCATTCAGGTGTCCCTCTAACTATAATATATCCCCTCTCATTTTGTATGGATCATCCAACACAGTAATCTCCCTTTCTCTGCAAGGGATATATTCCAAAACCCCAGTGGATACTTGAAACCACATAGTACCAAATCTAAATAAATAAATATATATATATATATATATATATATATATATATATATATATATATATATATATACACATATATAATGTATATATATAGTGTGTATGTATATATAGTATCATATATTTATATATACATAAATATAGATTAGGCATAGTAAGAGACTAACAATAGTAACTAATAATACACTTATAAAGTATACTCTAACAAAATTGCCAGCATGATTACTCTTGCACTTTGGAACCATTATTCAGTAAAATAGGGTTACTTGAACACAAGTATTGTGACAGCTAATCTATTAACTAAGACGGCTACTGAGTGACTAACGGGAAAGTAACTGATACAGTGTGGATACACTGGGCAAAGGGATGATTTACATTCCAGACAGTATTGAGTGGGATGGAATGAGATTTTTATCTTGCTACTCAGAGCAGTATACAATTTAAACCTTCAGAATTATTACTTTTTGGAATTTTCCATTTAATATTTTTTGACCACAGTTGACTCTGGGTGACTGAAATTGCAGAAAGTGAAAACATGGATAAGGGGAGACTACTATATCTGAGAAAGGTCACCATGGTAGAGGAAGGGTAACAGTTCTGGAGGAACTCCTGAGTTGATCAGGCTTATCGTATAGAACCTTAATGAGCTTATTGTATAGAACCTTAATGGGCTATCTTTGTGATAAACCATAGCAATAACTTAAGAAAATTGATATTGCCTATCCCCCAACCTCTACTTTTATACACAGACCTAGAAGCTCCAATAGCCAAGTTTTGCCCTGTAACAAATGATCCCAGTTAGTTAAACAACAGTCATTTTATTATTTCATGATTTGATAGGCCAGCTGGTTATTTGTGGTTGGGGCCAGCTTTAATGACCTGGAGTGACTCACTCACCCGTCTGGTAGTTAGTAAACCGGTGGGTCTTGAAGGACCTCGGCAGGGACTGTCTCTGTCTGCTCCTAGGGCTCTGTCTTCCTCCAGGAGATCAACCTGGGATTCTTCCCTTGGTGGTCTGAGCCTGTGTGTATGACAGTCAGTAACTTCACCTTAGCCAAAGAAAGTCATGTAGACAACTGGATTTCAAAAGGGAGGAGAAATTGTTATACACTCTTGATGGAGGAAAATCAAAATCAAACTGCAGCATTGCCTGGGGCCGGGATGGGAAGAATTTAAAGTGACAGATATTAGTGTAACTACAGGTAGTTAAATTGGCATGAACATCTCCACCAGAAACCACCTGGGTTAGTCAGCTTCTCATCACTGTAAAAATACACCTGAGATAATTCACTTAGGAAAAAAGGTTCATTGGGGCTCACAGTTTGGGAGGTTCAGGTCCATGATTGATTGGCCCCGTGTTGGGGAACCTGAGGTGAGTTAGCATATCATGACAGGAGTATGTGACAGAGCACATCAGCTCACCTCATCTGCCAGGAAGCCAAACAAGAGGAAGAAGGGGACAGTCCAGTTCCCTTTAAGGCCACATCCCTCACCAACACCCTACCTCCTAACGGTTCCACCAGTCTCCCAGTAGCGCCACATGGGGACACTCGTCCCAACCTAATTATGGTGCTGTTTTTTACCTACAACTTCGACTTGACGTGGGATCTTTCTCTGTGATTTTCTTGTATTCAGGACTTTTGAAATTTGGCCACATTCTCTGGTTAGAGTTTCTTCTCTTGCATTCTTGAGTTGTAGTTCTATTTTGGCCAAGTATTTGAATTTCAATGGCTAAGGTGCAAATTACAATATTTCTTCAAATACAGTTTTGATCTGGTGTATTCTGTGCATGTTCACCTTTCACGAATGTTGATGCTTCAACCCGTGACAACCCTGGCTTGAGCTTGTCCTCAGGCAATTTGGAGGTACACTCATGCCAACTCCCAGAATCCTACATTTGTGACTGCTACACTGGGTCCCTATTTGTTGATCTTTTTTCTTTTCCCCATACCTGTAGTGTTTATGATATAGCACAAGGTCCACATTATTTTATTAGTGTATAAATACAACTCTGTGCATAATTGCACCTCTGTTCTGAATTTAGGCATAACTAAGGCATTAGGGTGTGATCACTGTTAACTCACACAGCAATTATCTAGGGTTTCCCACCCTCACCCCCTGCACCAGGGGTATCTCAGGCCAGGTGATTCTGTTTCAGGGGTACTATTCTGAGCACATGGATATTTAGCATAGTCCTGGCCCCTCATCACTTGAGGCCAGCAATATTTTCTCCTCCTTTTTCCTGTCCACTGAGTAGTGACACCTAAAAATGTCTTTGAGCATGGTCAGTGTCCCCTTAGGAAGGTATAATTGGGACGACATAGCTCTTACCTAGTGATGCTGAAGCACAGAAGAGAAGGAAATGTACCAGATATGGATTGTTATCAGAGAGTACAAACTAGTTCCCCACTGGAACATCTGTAAGAGGAGGAAAGAGTGTGGGAAATTGGCAGTCACTGTAGAATTCCATCTAGGGATGGATCTGGATTCCTCTGAATTAACTAACTTGAAACATCAAATTGGATCTTGCCACACACTGAAAGGTTCATTACGACCTCATAACTTCATTATGTAAGAAATGGATTAATGGCAAATACTATCCCTGGAGGAAAAAAAAATTAAAGACCGGAACTGTGCTGACCACAAATAATGAATTTTGAAAGCTCTTTATTTTGGAAAAAAAAAAATCAAGCATACACAAGAGTAGAGAGAATGTCTTATTGCCAGATGCAGTGGCACACGCCTGTAATCCCAGCATCTCAGGAGGCTGCGGCAGGAGGATCGCTAGTTCAAAGCCAGCCTCTGCAACTTAGTGAGGCCCTGAGCAACTTGGTGAGACCTTGTCACAAAAAAACATGAAAAGAGCTGGGGATGTGGCACAGTCGTTAAGCGCCCCTGGGTTCAATCCCTGGTATCGGGGAAAAAAAAAAAAAGTCTCATTACCCATCTCTACCCATCACCCAAGGTGAAGGTCAGTCTTTTTGCATCCGTACCCTGCTCACTCTGCCTGCTGTCTATTCTTGGATTGTTTTGAAGTACCTTCAAGACATCATCCCATTTGTAAATATTTAATGTAATTCTAAAGAAAGTACCTAAAACTTGGAATATGCTGGTAAAATGTTAATTTTCTAGAAAGGGCAAGATTGAGAATTTCTGCTAAGGCGGGTCAGTAAAGGGGAAGAATGAGACAAGTCCAAGGAGGTCTTGGTATTGGGAGCATTAAGTCCACACAGGGAAACTGAGGCAGAGTCACTGCTTCTTGGAGCTCTTTCCCCTGCCTTCTTGCTTTGAGTAACTCTGACAAATGCCCCATATGTCGTGACATTTTTCCAGGGCCTGGGGTCCTTCTCAAGGAGAATCCATTGGCAGGGAACAGATGCATTTTCTAAGGAGAAGGAAAAACCCCAGAAGGTATTGAAATCCTCAGTCAATGATGGATGGCTCTCTTTCAGTGACTTTTTAGCCTATTGGGGGCTACCTTTAATAAAATGAAGCAGAAAAAAGTCTCACAGTTGCCTTTAAGATTTTGCTAAGACTATGGTATGTCTCTCTGGTTATTATGTATTCTGTGAAGTTTCTTTCTTTTGATTTAGACCTCCTCGCTTGATTTTATTATGTCATAAATATCCTGCATTTGGTGGGAGCCAGGGTCTACGTGAGACCTGAGAGCCTCGGTAGATCACATCTGTTTCCCCACCTTCTTTTTAGAAGATTAAACTGAGGCTGTTGTATCTGATGCCAGAATAGATTTAACCAATCATGTCTCCTTTACATGTAGGTCAGTCCGAGGGACAATTCTGCACTGGATCCTATTATCCACGGGTTGAAGGGTGTCGTCCATCATGGTAAGTAAAGCCAAATCTACTTCCTTTTGCTGGAATGAATCCCCCACTAGAGGAAACAGGTTATCTTGCAGAGGACAGAAGGTGACACCCATTTCTCATCCCCTGATATTGAAGGGCATTAGAGCCATTATTTGATGGGTAAAGGGCACGCCCATTTATTACCTGCAAATGGGTCTGGGTTAACAGGAATCCATTTGTTTCTCTCCGGGCACCACTTTTGAATGCATACATTATAAATCAAAACGCCTTAAGGGATGCTATTCTACTGGGTCACACCTGTCTTTTGTCTCATCTCTCCTAAAAATATTCTTCTTGGAAGCGTCTTCCCACTTATAAATTTTTCGATCTGCCTCTTAGGTTTAGGGTAGGACAAAAATAAGTCGCCAGGATAGGTCATTAAATTTCGTAGCGTGTGAACAAGCATGATGGAGTCGCTACGACTGCAAAAGGCTAGACTGATGTTGTGCAGGGCGCGCATCTTCTCCTCAGGCATAAAAGTGGGAGAGAAAGCAAGATGAATGGGTTCTGTCTTTTCCAACTGGTTTTTATTGGAGGAATTTCCCTTCGGTTTTATTATGGGCAGTCCATCATTACCTGTGACATCGAGATCCTCTAATTTCAAAAGTACTCTTGTCGCGGGGAGGTGTGGAGTCTTCATCTAATGCAGTGATTTGCAAAGTTTTAATAATCTAATTAGAATTCCAAAGACATTGGCAGAAATAGCATTAGGAACCCTAATAAATCTCTCCTTCCCCCTCCCTACCCCCAGCCCCACTGTGACAAAAACGTGTCTCTACACCCTCTGAGAGGTTGTCATTCGACCTGCACCAACTCTGTAGAGCTTAGCAAACATTCTCATTCTCTCTCTCTCCCTCTCTCTCCCTCTCTCTCTCTCTCTCTCTCTCCCTCTCTTCCCCCTCCCT
>NW_025999941.1:14978259-15108067 GCF_001458135.2 Marmota marmota marmota
TCTCTCTCTCTCTCTCTCTCTCTCTCTCTCCCCACCTCTCCCTCTCCCAGGGAAACCAGAACCAGTTATGAGGGTTCATTTAAGTCGGATTTAGGAATAACTGATCAGTTCTGCCAACTGTTCCATTGTATAGCTGGTAACAGGGATAAACCAAATGCAAATGGAAGTGTAGTGTCTGAAATTATCCTAATCTGGGATGTTTCCATTGATTCTCCCCAAGTTTCAATTTCAGGAAAGGGTACTCATCTCATTTGTGAGGGCTCTGACCTCATGACCTAATCTCAGATCCACAGGTCCCACCTAATGCCCTCGCCTTGGGGCTTAGCATTTCAAGGGTGGATTGAAGGAGAGGTACAGACCTTTAGCAGAAGTTGTTCCTTGTGGGAATCCTTCACTGGCTGTGGATGGCAGCAGAGTTGCCTGGGTTGTGCCTTTGACCCTGCTGTCTACCTGAGAAATCGGGAGATTGTAAAGAATAATTCCCAGCCAGGCACGGTGGCACTCACCTGTAATCCCAGTGGCTTGGGAGGCTGAGGCAGAAAGATCAAAAGTTCAAAGCAGCCTTAGCAATTTAGCAGGATCTTGTCTCTATTTAGAGAGGATATAAAAGGATTGCGATGTGGCTCAGTGGTTAAGCACCCCTGGGTCAATCCCCAGGACCAAAAACAATAAAAATAATTCCCTACAAAGTAAGTTCATTTATTTATTCAGCAATAATAGGCTGCTTTGCCCCCATACTGTGCAGATGTGGAATTAGAGCAAAGATGAAGGCAGACCCAGGCCAGCTGTCACGAGAAGGGAAGGGGGAAGGAAGCTGCAGACCCCTCCTCCTGTTGCCTCCCAGCCGTGGTGGCTTCCTCTGTGGGGACAGAACTCCCTTCACTTGTACCCAGTCTGATCTCACTTTTATGCTTTCAGGTCTTATTTGAGATCTTGCCTTCTTAGTGAGTTCTGGTTGTTCTGTCAGATTGCCTGCCTCTTCCCATCTCCTTTACTGTCTGTTATATCTTCCAAGTTTCTTTCTTCAAAGCACTGAAGTACATCTGGAATGTTCTTGCTTGTTGATTGGTTTACTTATTTATTTATTTTTGGGACCAGAGTTTGAACTCAGGGTGCTTTCCCATGGAGCCACATCCCCAGGCCCCTTTTTATGGGTCTCACCAAGTTGTTTAGGGCCTCACTAAGTTGCTAAGGCTGGCTTTGAACCTGAGATCCTCCTGCCTCAGCCTCCTGAGCTACTGGGATTATAGGCACGCACCACTATGCCTGGCTCTTGCTTGTTTATTAATTCATTTCTTACCTACATAAATATACCAGCTACAGTGCGCCATATACATAAGTATATGGCACACTGTACCTGGTAGAGAGTAGGTGCTCAGTTAACTATTAGCCAGAGGAATGTCAAGGAAACATATAAACTCCTCAATAAAAATCTCAAAATAGAAAAGCAGATTAAGAGGAGGGGGACCAAAGCCTCCTCGGGTTCAGCTTCCATTGAGAAGAGAAAGGGATAAGAATTTCTCACTTATCTGAAAGGGAATGGACATTTAAAATAGCTTAAAAGGACTTGCATTTGCCGTGGAAGGTCTGTGAGGGATTTGTATGATCTGTTAATTTGAAGGAGCATAAATAATTGTGCCCTTCAAAGAGACTCTGGTTTGGGAATGATGATAGAGATGTTGTAAAGAGGGAAAATAAATCAATATGGGTTTCTGTCGCAGATCAGAAATAGCTTTTATTTCTTCAGCTCTGGGAGTCATATCTCAGAATGTTAATTTCTCATTAAGTGATTTTTTTAAAAAAGAAAAAGAATCTAATATGTTCCTTCAACTGAGAGCACCATGAGTAATCTGGTCCTCACAGCCAACTGTACTTGGTGGTTGGTCATCAGAGTCGGCCTTGAAGCAGGTGCCAGGATGGGATTTCTTAAATGCAAGAGGGAGAGAGAAAGGGGAGAGGGACTAGGAGGAGGGAGGGAGGGCGTCCAGACTCTCTGGCAGGTGTGACCACCCTGAAAGGGAAGGAGGCAAGTGCGGAGAAGGAGCCAGAACCAGGCTGCCCCAGCCCCAGTTGGACAGGAACAACCCCGTGTCTGTTCCTCACTGTGTACGGTCCTGGACTGGAGCATCCTGGAGATGGGCCTCAGTGTGAGCACTGGGGGTCAAGAAGGTGCAGTTTGTCTCTGCAGGAAAGATCTCAGGTGCGCTCCCTTGTCGGGTACAGAGCTCTGTCGTCCTTCCAGAGAACCTGCCTGATGGCACTCCTGGAGGGTTTTCTCCTTGATACTTGTTTTAGACAGCTTTTCCGCTGCTGTGACTAAAAGACCCAACCCACACAACTATACAAGAGGAAAGGTTTGTCTGGAAGCTCATAGTTTCAGAGGTCTCAGTCCACAGACAGCAGGCTCCATTCCTCGGGGCTCGAGGGGAGGCAGGACATCATGGAGGAAGAGTGTGGTGGAGGGAAGCAGCTCACATGGTGATCAGGAAGCAGAGGGAGACTCCACTCTCCAGAGACAAATAGAGACCCCAAAGCCACGCCCCCAATGCCCCCTCCTCCAGCCACACCCACCTGCCTCCAGCCACCACCCAGTTAATCCCATCAGGGGTTCATTCACTGGTTGGGTTAAGACTATAACCAAGCATGAGCTTTTGGGGGACACCTCACATTCAAACCATGATACTCCTCTCTTCTCAAATGCTCAGTAGTTCTTATAAATGGTGCTGGTTGTTCTGTCCAGAGTTACTAATGTACGCACACCACAAACCTGGGCACTGGAGTGTACAGATCCGCCCCATGGAGTTGACAGGCTCTTGGGGAAGAGCCACAGTTAAGCAGGTGATTAGAGTGGGGAGCAGCCGACTTCACTCAGACTTGGGTCAGTGAGATCTACAGAAAGCATAGAGCTCATCCAAGCAGGAAGGGAAACTTAGGTAGGGTTCAGGCACCACCGGCATGGATGATGGTGTGTGCTGGTGGGTCGGGCTGTGATGTTTGGGGCTCTGAGCTCTGTGACCTTGCTTCTCTGGTGCTGGCTAGAGGTACCCTAGAAGACTCTTGGCCAAATGAAGTGCTGTTTCTTATGTTCCTTTTTTGTGAGTAAATTATGAACACGACCAACTTGAGCACCACACGGAAATATGGAGAGAGTGGAATGAAGTAATTTACCCTTGGTTCTCTTTTTATCTGTCCATCCACAGAGGAAGAGATGGACACCCTAAAATGTATTTTTTATTTCCTTTTGTGCTACCACCACCATCCACTGGAGAGGAGAGATTTAGGGACAAATTGTGAATGCAGTAAAGTGCATCAAATTCAGCTATTTGTGCTCTCTCTCTTTTGCAAGCCCTTATGAGTGGCCACATCTATGTAAACATTGCTTCCCCAGAACTGAGTCTAGTTCCCCCAATTTGCTTAAAACCCATTCTTTTGTTGTTGTTGTTGTTGGTGGTGGTGGTGGTGGTGGTGGTGGTGGTACCAGAGGTTGAACCTAGGGTGCTTAACGACTGAGCCACATCCCATCCCTTTTTTATATTTTTTTAGAGACAGGGTCTCGCTGAGTTGCTTAGGGCCTTGCAAAGTTGCTGAGGCTGGCTTTGAACTCATGATCCTCCTGCCTCAGCCTCCCAAATCACTGGCATGCACCACTGTGCCCGGCTTAAAACCCATCCTTAAAAAAAGAAAATTTAAAAGCGACCTGTATGCAGCAAGCATGGAATTATTGTCTTTCTTTGTTACTCGTGTTACCCAATTGGACAGTGCTAAGAAAGGTGTATTTTGTTCAAGGTCATTTAAAAGTATAAGTATTTTTTTTCTTTCCAGTTTTTGGATCACATGCTTTCTAGTCCTCTTCCTAGCACCCACCCAGAGAACTCCCAGGGGTCTGTGTGCAGTTGAGCGTACTCCCAAATGTAAAATGACCACTTTTCTGTTTCTGAAAGGAGACTCAGTAGCGGTGGTGATCTGGTCGAGCAGCTTTGCCTATTTGTCCGTTGTTTCCCATCGGCCCTCCTTGCCCTCCCACTCCCCTTCCACTGGACCTGACACCTTGAGGCAGCCTGCTTTCTCCCTCGGGGAATGGGAGGGGGGAGGACAGCAAGAAATTGACTCCAAAAAGGCCGAATCCCCCACTGGTCATTTTGAACAGCTGCTCTTCCCGCTCTCCCTCCTTCCCTCCCCGAGCTTTTCCAAGAAAGCTATCACTGAAAGAACAAATAAATTGTCACTGAAAACACCCTTCTGATAATGTCCCCAAATGAGGCTCTTGAGAGCTTTTCCTTTTAAAAATGGAAGTCAGGGCCTGGACAAGATCAGAACTTACAGAAGAGTTTCTCTGACTTACCAGTTTATTACCTGGGCTCCTCTGAGGTATTTCTCCCATTCCCCTCCCTCCTGCCCCTGCCCTGGGACACTGATCATCTCCTACCAAATCTACGGACACAGCCCTGGGGTGGCTGGCCTTCAGCACAGGCCCCTGTACAAAGGGAAGGGAAGCAAGAAGGTCTATTTGCAGATGTGTATCAACTGTTCCACCAAGTTTTTCTGGGTAGTGGTAAGAGTGGGTGCTTCTCACTTCCTTCCCCCCACCCCCGTCCATCACACCAGCCAAGACTGAGCTTCCTACCATAAAGGGGTGTCTGCAGACCTGGTGATCCTCTAAGTTCTACTGAAGCAGCCAGTAGGCTTCGTGTCACATCATGGTAGTGGCAGGATGAACTGTTTAGAAAGAAACCAGCCCTATGCTGCAGGTGCACATGATATAGTACCTTTGACAGCCAGTGTTACACATCCACCTCGCCATCCATCCTGGCTGGCAATGCCATATGTAGATCCTATCAAGATAAATGTCCACCTAGCCAAAGACTCATGCATGTGAGCTTTTTTTCTTTCTACTGGCCCAAAACCATAGCAGAGAGATACAGGTTGTGGTATATTCATACAGTGGAATACTATGCAGCAATTAAAAGTAATGAACTACTGACTTATCCCAAAATAAAAACACCCATACCACATAGCCCCATTTATGTAAAGTTTAAGAACAGCCCAAACCAGCCCATGGTGTTAAAGGTCAGAATAGCGGAGTACAAAAGGGACTCAAGGAAATTTTCTTGGAGGGGGAGTGATAAAAATGTATCTTTCTTTGGCGGGGAAGGGGTAACTAAAATTGAACCCAGGGGCACTCAACCACTGAGCCATATCCCTAGCCTTATTTTGTGTTTTATTTAGAGACAGGGTCTCACTGAATTGCTGAGCGCCTTTTTACTGAGGCTGGCTTTGAACTTGCAACCCCCTGCCTCAGCCTCCCGAGCTGCTGGGATTGCAGGCTTATGCCTCCACACTCCACTTAAAAATATATCTTGATCCAGAAGATGATTACATTGGAGTCATAAATCTTTACCACACAGTCCCATTCGATTTGTGCATTTGATTATTTGGAAAATAGTTAAAGAGTAGCCCATATATATGTGTTAAACATGGATTTCTCAAAGCTCTCTCATGTATGAAGCTTAAAAAAATCCAGCAGCATGCATGAGAGTCAAATATTAAAAATGCTAAACAAGTCAAGCACCAGCAAGTCTGTGTGTGCCAGGCACTCTCGTGGTGGCTGTGAAATCAGTTAGGGAGACCAGGCTTTGAAAACACTTGGTAGTATCCAGCTCTTTTGGTCCAAGAGTCCTGCTCCATAGAAAAAACTCAGATCTAACATAGGTATACCCAGAGATGTGTCCAAGGATGTTTGTGGCATTGTCAATTTCTAATTTCCCAAATATAAAAATGCCTTAGAAATCCATCATTCGCAGACTGGATCAATACGACTTCCTATAGTCATACAATAGAAAGGAACAGAGAGCCTAATGTTATGGTGCACCCAAGAAACACTCTGTTCAGCTTGTGAGACTAGATCCTGAACAGTACATTGCATGTTCTTCAACATGAGTTTGAAAATGAGGAAACGGAAGCTATAATGTTTAGGAGTCTGGGAGGGAAAACTAAAAGGAAAGTCAATAATGATTATTTCAAAATGGGAATAGTGGTTACTACTTGGGGGTGGGATGGGATAGGAAGGACTGGCCCTGTAGGGGAAGCCAGGTCCCCTCCAGTTCCAAGTGGTCACCCCACACTAGGTTTCCCTGTATGATTATTTGACAGTGCTACATTTTGGGGGTATTATTATTATTATTATTATTATTATTATTATTATTATTATTATTATTATTATTATTATTATTTTGGTACCAGGGATTGAACTCAGGGGCACTCAATCACTGAGCCCCATCCCCAGCCCTTTTTATATTTTATTTAGAGACAGGGTCTCACTGAGTTGCTTAGGGCCTCACAAAGTTGCTGAGGCTGGCTTTGAACTCACCATCCTCCTGCCTCAGTTTCCTGAGCCACTGGGATGACAGGCATGTGCCACCGTGTGCCGGCACTACGTGTGTGTTTTGCATGCCTTTCTGCCTGTGGATTCCGTTTCACAGTTAAAAGAGGCAAAGATTAGCACAAGAAAGTGAGAGACGCAGACAGCGTGCCCCTGTGGGACACATCCAGTACCAGGTGGCCTCACAGTGAGCAACGCAGCAAGAGCCACCGCACTTTCTTAAAAACTTGTGCTGTAACAGCCCTTGACAGGCTGTTTGTTCTCTCTGCTAATTGATTGCAGGCCAGTGAGAGAGCTGCGGCTGCCTCGGGGATTGTGTCATTAAAAGATGACTTTGGATGCCAGCATCTCCTTGTGGAGTTGAGAAGAAGGAGATGGGCAGCAAAGGGAGGGGGTGGTGACAGGTCTGGAAGCAAAAGGCCCCTCGCTGCTGCAGTGCTGGTGTGAGCTTGCCCTGTGAGGGGAAGGGCCAGATGAGCTCTAGTTAGCATCACGGAACCTTCTAGAAGCCTCTGGTCTTGCCTTGGTTTACATGGCAGAGACAGGCACACAAAGCAGGCAGTGGCTGGCAGCTTGCCCCAGAGTCACACCTGGAGAAGCCACCCAGCCCAGGTCCGACCAGGCTCCTCACAGTCTGTCTCCCCCTCTTCCTTTGCCAGGTCCCCACTCGCTTTTTTCAGCATTGACTGAGTCACATCAAATGGTCTCTGTTAAAGGAGCAAGTGAAAAAGTACTTTCTCTCGTTCACTCGCTCTCTCTCTTAAATGGGACTGGAGATTGAACCCAGAGCCTTGTGCATGCCTAGCAAGTGCTCTACCGCTGAACTATGCTGTCAGTGAGGTCATAGGACCTTCCCCCTGTGATTGTTCCTTTGTCACTATTGTAACTATCACCAGTGATTAAAAAGTCTGTCTGAGATTAAATGGCTAGAGTTCCTGAAAATATATTGAAAGGACTTTGGAAGAAGAGGACTTATTCTGGAACAGGAGACTTGCAGGGAAAAAACTAACCTAGGAGAGTGGGTTATATAATCCAACAGCAAGAAGATTCGAGCAGAGAGATGAGTTGATGTTGTTTGAGGAGTTCTTCCCTGTTCTTTGCACATGAACTTTAAGCTCCTTTAACCATAGAGTCTGTTACTCCTTTCACCCATCAAGTGCCCAGTAAGTATTAGTCAGTGTACTGAGGGTGAAAGGAAGATCCCCCTTGCTCTTGGGAAAGTCTTATTAGAATCCTTTGTTTTTCTTTTTTTCTTTCTTCTGTCCTGGCTGTTCTTAGTACTCAAAAAATCAATGTTACTTGTCTGCAAAGTAATTTCATGTATTCACGTCTTCATGGGCCCACGTCTTTTTTAGTGAATAGAGTTTTATTGCTCAGCCACATTCATTTCTGTATGTATTGTCTGCTGGTACTTTGGTGGCAGCGTTAGTAGTTGTGACCTAGAGACTCTCTGGTGCAAAGCCTTCAATATTTTTTCGCTGGCCCCTTTACAGAAAAAGTCCACTGCGTGCCTCATCTGTCTGGTAGCTGTTGTGCTTGCTCTGCTAAACAATATCACCCTCCCCAAGTGGTTTGTTAATGTTGGGACAATGAGAATACCCATTTAGGCCATGGCTCCTCTCTGAGAGACTCCACAGAGATTGGCTTCATTTTTCATCTTGATCACATCATGGTGTAAATTCTGAACAAGTGAATGAAGGGTCCATTTTCATCTTTATCTTAAAGAAGGAAACTCAGGAAATTGTTTTCTCCCTTTTGTATGGGAAAACCAATACTAAGCCATCTACAGAAGACTGGTAATTTCAAATGCAATAACGCACAACAAAATTTCCCGTTTGAAGTTTATGCGTGCAGCATTAATTACGTGGAACTTTCCTGAAGTGTGCTGTAAATAGGCGGTACCTGGGCTCCAATGCCTTGGCTCATACCCTTTCAAACGGATCCAGGAAGGACTGATACTTATCGGAACACTTTTGATCTCAAAATCTTCTAGAAACAGGCACACTTAAGCCATTTCCACAGTTTCCTGGATTTCGGTGTATCAGAATCATGACCATACTTGTGAGCTATTTCCAGTTCTTTCCTTAGCCAAGGCCAGGAAATAGGATGCTGTGCAATTTCTATTATCACTTATAGCATTGTTCACAGTAACGCCAAGACATAAAAAGACTTCAGAAGTGATTCCTTTTAAGTTTGATTTGAATCTGGGGCCGGTTCTCACCCATCCAGCATTCTTTGTTAATAGTTTATTATTTGAACATGATTAGGGGAGGCCAGGAAGATGCCTTCTCCTGTTTGCTTTAACAAAATGTGAAGCACAAAGGATTTAAAAATACATCTCCAGGAGTCTACCGCAAAGATCCTTGCTAAGTACTTGGGGATACAGAGATGGTTTCTTTCCTTGATTTTATGCTCTCTTTATGTCACCTTGGTATAGGAGAGGCACTGTCCAGTGGCCCAGAACATAGGTTCTGGCTTTCAATATCATTCCTGATCTGAACTAATGGTACAGTCCGCACAAACCGCTTAACCTCTGTGTGCTTTGCCCGCTGTAATCATAGTGCAACCTTAACGGCTTATCCTGGGGATTTCTCTTCTTTTGCTATCCAGGGAAAGAGCAAACAAAACAAGAAAGTGGGTGAAAAGAAGAAGCAGCCCCCCAGGTGCCCTATAAACAGGTCTGTCCATCCCAGCAGTACACAGTGAGATAAGCATTCTCAGTTCCGTTGTGTCGATGGGTGAACTGAGATTTCAGGGAGATGAGCTCATTTCCCTCAGCTCTTGCAATGTAGCCACGATTTGGATCCAGTTCTTTTTTTTTTTAGGACTTGGAGATGTATTATTTTCTTTCTCCTCTGCTACGCCAGCATCGAATGGCTTCCAGGTTATTGTCAAAATCACTTAATTCTTGTGCATCTTAGGTCTCCTTTGTGAATTAACTCATTGACTGGTGTCAAAAGTGAACTGAAAGAATGCACGCATCATGTCTGGGGTGGTCACCAGAACCTGGTCGGGGAGAGTGGGGAAGACCCTGGAACTGCTCCGTGGGGATAGTGGGGTTGTGTCCATGTAGGACTTCATGTCATTTAAATGTCACGTTCATTTCCTTAGTTGTTGACAAGATGGTGACCTTCGTGTGCTTTCTCCTTGGAAATATTGATGCCAACCTATATTTTATTCACACACCAACTCTCATATGAAAATGCCACACTTGGTCAATGGAAACCATTAATAAAGTCAGGGAAGCTCAATGTTGTTGAAATTAGCACAGTGGATTATGTCATGACTTGGACTGTACTTCTGGGCACTTGAATTTGGCTATCTGATTTTTTTTTTTTTTTTTTTTGAACCCAGGGGTGCTTAACCACTGAGCCACATCCCAGCCCTTTTATATTTTGTTTAGAGATAGGATCTTGCTGAGTTGCTTAGGGCCTTAGCATCCCGAGTGGCTGGAATTATGGGTGTGCACCATCGCACTGGCCAAGGATTTGATTTGTCAGGAGGGCTTGCTCTCCCCAAGACCCTTGCCTAGACCCCATAACCACACTAGTTATTTGTGCCTCTGGAAATTTTCTCCAGACTGTAGCTGTGGAGAAGGTGAGAATAGTGTTTCAATTCACTGCACACTGGTGGAGACTTTCTTAGAAGCAAAAGCAAGTTCTAGGCCTCTCCCTCCACATATAGTTTGCCCTATGGATGCTCAAATGACATTTCTTTCTTCTTTATATTATTATTATTATTATTATTATTATTATTATTATTATTATTATTTTGATACTAGAAATTGAGCTGAGGGGCACTTAACCACTGAGCATGCCCATCCCCAGCCCTATTTTGTATTTTATTTAGAGACAGGGTCTCACTGAGTTGCTTAGGGCCTTGCTAAGTTGCTGAGGCTGGCTTTGAACTCACGATCCTCCTGCTTCAGCCTCCCAAACCAGGGGACTTACAGGCCTGCACTACTGTGTCTGACTTCAAATGATATTTCTGGTTGCTGCCTGCTCTTTGTATAGAAGCAGGGATCAACAAATTTTCTCTGAAAGGGGATTGATAGCAAATATTTTAGACTTTGCCAGCTGTATATTTCTCTTTTTTTTCCCAACAACTCTGTGTTTCTAGTCCCAAAGCAGCCAGACGATACATAAACAGGCATGGCTATGTTCCAATAAAACTTAATTTACAAAAGTGGGCACGAGGCCAAATCTGGCCCACAAGCCATAGTTTGCCTGCTTTTGACTTAAGAGTTTCTTAGCGCTTTGGTTCGATTCATTTCTTTCAGCTCTTATAAAGGACCTGCTCTATAAAGCACTGTGCTGGGTGTCAGTCAGGAGATGTGCTCCTACTATATGTCGTAGAGCCCCGGCCTGGTAAAAGACCGCTATTAACCATTTCCACAGACTACAAATTAAGCCTGGGTCTGTTCAGCTGTGACCTTGAGGGAGTTCTCAGCACCCCCTGAGAAGATTACGACCTGTTCCCTAAGTTATGAGACCTCAGGTAGAGAAAGGCCAGGGCAGGGCCTGGCACCCAGTTCCTGCACCAGAAGTATAAACTGGGCAAAGGAAAACTGCTGTGTATTCCATTGTGTGGGATAGAGTCTTGGGGTCCAGGCCAGTGAAGGGTAAACTGAGGCTGGAGAATCCAGTCTTTTTTTTTTTTTCCTTTTTTTTTTGGTGTGTGGTGTGGGGGGCATGTACCAGGGATTGAACTCAGAAGCACTCTACCACTGAGCCACATGCCCAGCCTATTTTTGTATTTTATTTAGAGATAGGGTCTCACTGAGTTGCTTAGGGCCTTGCTAAATTGCTGAGGCTGGTTTTGAACTCTCAGTCCTCCTGCCTCAGCCTCTTGAGTTGCTGGGTTTACAGATGTGCACCACCATACCCGTCTTGGAAAACCTAGTCTTTATCAACAGATGAGAGTCAATGTGTCTGCCTGCTCCTGGGAGCATCTTTCATCACTGTCACATAGGACAAGCTCTGGACCCAACTTCTTCTAGACAATGAGACCTTAGGTCATTAATCCTTTTGAATCCTATCCTTATATGATTCTCATCTGTCCTTGCAAGTCTTTCTCTTCGCAATTCTAAAATCGGGATGCATCTTTGAGTTGCTATCAAGTCATTGTTTAACAAGCAACACGTAACTGTTATCGATGAATTTTGAAATAGCGAACCATCTTGTGACTAGTGTTGACTTAGATACTGAAGAAATGGAGGATCTTGGATTTGGGGTTATTTTAAATGCACCAACTGCTACTATGTGCATTTTTCCCCCTCTCTTATGTCGGTTTGGTACCTCCTTTGTTCTGGGAACAGAGTATTTTAGCTGCTAGGTATACACAGAGGCCTTGGCCCTGGTGCAGTAATTGGGCTGTTGGAGTAGACAGTAAACAAGTTAATGGAAGCAGCAAAGGAAATGAATGGAGTAGGTGGATATAGGTAATTGACAGCAGAGGGGACATCCCTCGGGTGGATGTTCAGGCAGTGGTGAGCAGAGACCCAGATGCTAAGATGTCACCCATGAGATGGTGGGAGGGAGAGCCCTGCAGGCAGAGAGAGCAAGTGGGCAGCCAGGGGGAGACAGGGAGAGACCCTGCACAGAGGTAGACAGGACCTCAGGGCCATGGTGAGGAGTTTAGATTTCATCTTAAATGAACTGAGAAGGCTCTGCAAGACTTCAAGTCGAGCAGTGACAAGATTCATTTTCTGTTTTTTTTTGTTTTGTTTTGTTTTTTTAAGTTCTAAGTCTTCACTGAGCTGATCATGTTTACATCTTCTGCAGATGAGCCACCAAGAGCCCAGGGGTCTAAAGTGAGGCACTAGAAAGAGCCCAGGGCTGGGCATTGGAGACCCAGAATCCCTCCTCAGGCCGCTGTGTGGTTTCGGGGCAGTCTCTTTCCCTCTCTAACCTCATTTCCTTTGTTTCTAAAATGAATTAGAACCAGTATCCTTTGAGGACACCAAAGTCCCAGTCTCTCCTGACTCTATTTATTCCCTAGTCCCTTTGACATCCTCCACTTCTCTGTGACTTTTGGGGGATTTCCTGAGTGACACCTGGTCATGACCTAGGCCTGGTACCTGTTCCTGGTACCATGGAGCCTTATAGAAGCCTTCTCCTTGAACACGGGACAGCCCCATTTTCCCTCCCATCTCATGCTCCTTAGGAAACAAGCTGTGATAATGAGCAACCAGTTACACAGACCGGACATTGTTGCTTGTATGTAGATCATAAATTCCCTCCTCCTAGGCTCCCCTGGGGAGGCCCCTGCCCATCTTAATTACTATCTCCTATTTTCCAGCCTCCCCCAGTGCCACGATCCTAACCCCAGGTTCTGGTCCTCAGGCCCTTGTGTCCGTATTTCCTGCTTCCCATCTATGCCTGGCCTGCCCTCCTGTCGCCAGCTGTCAGCCCAGGACTGCCCCAGATCACACAGTGCGTGCGTGGCAGGTCTAGACTCAGCCCAGAGCTGCCGACCCGTGTCTAGTGTATCCCCACCCCCATTCCAGGACCTTTTCACAGTTTTTAGCCAAATTATCAATTATACTTACCCAGCTGGTGATTAGCATCCTTGAACCTGTTCAATTGGGGGTTTGAGACTATTCCTTCTCTCTTTCCTCTGGCTTGTGGCTGCCCAGCCACACACCAGGAGGAGCGAGCTCTGTGCACTGGCCTTTCTCTGCCTGTTTACCCAGGTGGCTACAGGCCTCTTGCTTCCCCACTGCAGCCAGGATTTAAACCAGAAGAAAAGTGACATTCACATACCAAGATGTTACCAGCAGCAAAGGTGCATGAATCCTGACCCCAGCCATGAATGGAAGAGGCAGAGCCAAGAGCCAGTGCAAAGGCCCTGGGGTAGTACACTCATGGAACCCAGAGGCCAAGTTGGCTGTACCTAAGAATCAGAAAGGAGATGTGGATGAGCCTGAATGACCTTAAGCCTTTAAGGAAAAATAAATTGCTTTTTCTTAAAAAAAAAAAAAACAAACAAACAAACAAAAAACCATACATAAAAAGCAGGGGCCAGGGAGGAGACATTGATTAAACTAAACAATCCTTGTGCTAAAAACAGAAGCTTGGCCTCCAATGTCATTTCCCGAAATTGAGAGTGATGTTCATTTTCTCCACTTGGAGTGCCCATATTCTGTCCAAGTCCCTTCCAGGGTACTACGTTGATGACCGTGTATGCATGCGTATTGGGGGTCTTTACACATTCTTCATGACCCTGCAGGTTCTTCTGTATGTCGACTGTGCACCGAGTTTTATAAAGAGCCTTCTCTTTGCCTATTGCAACCAAAGCATTGAGAATATTAAGTTATTAACACATTGGGAAAAAAAATGCAATCAATCAGATGATTATCATCTAATGTTTTAATGATCACATTTTTAATCCAATTACGCATGTTTGAATCTTTCAAATTTTCTTTAATTAAAAATTGCCTCCTGGCACTGCTCTCAGAAAGAAAATTGAACAGAATCAGCCAGATAGAATTTAATGTGGAAAGGAAACTGCGGAGATAGCAGGGCCGCGCTGGATGGAAGGGTTGACCAACAAAGTTGAAGCCCTCGGACGGAATTTCCTAATTGATAAGAAAAATTTAATCATCTTCAGATAGACCCCGTTTGCATTCAAATAAGGTATTCCTTTGCCAAATAAACCTCCCCTGGCTGATTATTCACATTGTCGTTCAAAATGCTTAAAAATGAAAGAAGGAGTTGGGTGAGTCGCAGACTACTTCATACAGTGTGTATTTAATATAAAAGCCATGCATTATTCATCCTCATAATTTGAATAACTTTGAATTTAACGTCCCGTTCCTCATCTTTTCCTTTGATGAACAATTAATTATTAAAATATAATATTGTCTGCATACAGCACCCAGGATCTCGAACGTGTGGAAGATGAGATTCATTCCTTTTCAATTCTTTTATCTAGGAATGCACAGTACCTGCTAATTATGGCATAATGCATGAATGGTGGTATAAGTAGAGTGTTTCAAATATTTTTCTCAACTGGTAAGTGGCTGGAATAGGCATGTTTGGAATTCGAATTGCTAATTAGGATTGGGGGAGGAATGCTCTCATCTGGATGGATATGGAGACCCACTGGCCTTTTGTAATGGGAATTATTTACTTATTTACTCGCCTGGGTGCTGGGGATTGAATCCAGCTCTGTACCACTTAGCCCCAACCCCAGCTTTTTTATATATTTTATTTAGAGACAGGGTCTCCCTCTGAGTTGCTGATGCTGGCCTTGAACTTGGAATCCTCCTGCCTCAGCCTCCCGAGCTGCTGGGATTATGGGTTTGCACCACCACACCCAGCATAACAGGATTTATTTAATAAGCACATCTGTACATGTACTCTCTGCCAGGTACTCTCCTAATGTCTCCTAACTTATTTAATAGAACTTCCCTAGGAGGTGGGTATTGCCATCCCATTTGACAGGTGAAGAAAAAAGTTACAGAGAAGTTTGATAACTTATTGTAGGTCAGACACTTTAAAAAAAAAAAAGCATTTTAGTTGTAGATAGACACAATAACTTTTATTCATTCATTCATTCATTTTTATGTGATGCTGAGGATCGAACCCAGTGCCTCACACATGCTCGGCAAATGCTCTACCATTGAGCCTCCCCAGCCCTATAGGTCAGACCTTTAAGTGGACTGGTCAGGATTCGGATCCACGGGGCTTGGCTCTAGCATTTCTGTTTTGTAATGTCTACATTTATGACGATGATCTTCCTTAAGCATTGAAAGGTTGTTCCTCCTCCTTCCCTGGGCCTGTCCTCAGAGGTCTCCGTCTTGGGTCCAGGTAGTTGAGCAGACTTCATGGGCAGTACTGGGAATTCAGGGCTCCCATTTCAGAAGCTGCCCTTAATGTAGAGTGAGGCCCTCTGTGCACCCCAGAAGGCTGAGCAGGACTTGGACTTTTCAGAAAGATCACCACTACACACCGACGTCCTGCTTGCACTCAGAAAAACCAAGGAGCAGAAACACCTCAAGAGTTAATTCTGTAATCTTAGTATATTGTTCTCAAAACACATGATCATTTAATGACCACAGAGACTAGACATGTGGCCCTCCTTCCCTTGCCCCCAAGACTGGCTGTGGCTTATCAAGGTGACCTTTGAACATGAGACACTCCTTCCTACTACATTCAGGTGGAAGTAGGTATGGGCCTGAAGCCCAAATCCATTCCACAGCTTATTTTTATATGGCTCTGAGCTAAGAATTATTTTTTTTTGTTTTGTTTTGTTTTGGGTACCAAAGAATGAACTCGGGGGTGCTTAACCACTGAGCCCCATCCCCAGCCCTATTTTGTATTTTATTCAGAGACAGGATCTCGCTGAGTTGCTTAGCGCCTCGCTGTTGCTGAGGCTGGCTTTGAACTCTCGATCCTCCAAGTCTCAGCCTCCTGAGCCACTGGAAAATAGTTTTTATATTTATGCCCTAGTTAAATGAAATGCTATTTCCCCCAAAAGAATTCTATTCTTCTTCTTAAGGGGACATGTATTTTGAAGATTGCCCTCAGTTGTTATTAGCGTTTTGAATATTGTTAATATTATAGAAGTGGGTTAGTTATGTAAGTACCTACACAACGTCTTTGATTTTTGCCTCTTGCCTGCAAAGCCTAAAATATTTACTATGTGATGCTTTACAGAAAATGTTTGCTAATCCCTGGTTTAAAACAGAGCGAACCAGCTTGTGATTCATCTGGGCTTGTTCTCAGGCGCGCGCTTGCCTTCACAAATCAGGGCTTACAGCGAGCCAGGCACTGTGTTAATCCCCTTACATCAATTAGCTCCTTAATTGGCACAGCCACCCTAAGGGATACATGTTCTCATCATTGCCATTTTTACAGATCGAAGAAGCAGCTCAGAGACGTTAAGGCCTTTGCCTAAAGTCACACAGCTGTTAAATATCAGTTGGTTCCAAAACTCTTGCTAGAGATTTAGCATAGAAAACTCCCACCAGGCCTGCTGAGGCCGATGGAGAATATAGCAGACACAGTGTGTGTGCACTAGTTATGCAGTTGTTAAAAAATACATACTCACAAAGCAAGCAAGGAAGTACAGGGCAAGACCTCGGCAGATAAGAGGAAGAATAATTATACATAATTAGGATAGGAATGAGGTCAGGATGGTGGCTAGACTCCACGTGCAGCTCTGGGTGACATGGGCCGCTGGTCCGGGTGTTTCAGGTCCTCAGTGGTTTCCGTAAAGCAAGAATTCCATTCAAGTCTGCATTCTTGAATTTCTGACATTGGGTCTGTTAGTTCCCCCTGGTCTTTTATTCCCAGCTCCAAAGTTAAAAGAATTTGACTAAATTGGTGCTTTTCAAAGTGTCCCTGGGTCCCCAACTCAGCCTCAGCCATGGTGGCTGTGCCCTGAGCTCTTAGANTTTTTCCTTTTTTTTTTTTTTTTTTTGGTCAAGGGGGTGGTGGGGGTAACGAGGCATTGGAACCCAGGGGCGGTTAACCACTGAGCCGCATCTCCACCATTTATATATATATATTGTTAGAGACAGGATCTCCCTGAGTTGCTTAGGGCCTCGCTGAATTGCTGAGGCTGGCTTTGAACTCACAATCCTCCTGCCTCAGCCTCCTGAGCCACTGGGATTGCAGGCACAAGCCATGGTGCCCGGTCTGATTGCACTCTAAATGAGTGGAAGCCTGTACCTTGCCTCTAGAGCCCTTGGATTGGTCAAGGACAGAGAAGCCCTCCTGCATTCACACAGGGGTCTCACTTCCTGTTTCCTGCCCAGTGAAGGAACATTATTTGCAAGTCTGATCCTGCTGTACCCATGTTCCCCTTTGAAAGGGAGTCTCCCCTGCTGATGTGCCTGGTGTTTCCGCTTTAACTTTTGATACTCTTCAACCTGGTGGCCTCCTGGAGGGGGGTGTGGTCCTGGGAGCTCTGCTGCAAGGGCCCCCCAGCCCCCTCCTCTGCAGGGGTTGTCTGCTGCTTCTGGAGGGCTCACCAGGGCTTCTGGATCTGGCCCTGGGGGAAAACACCTCAGATTGTTCTGCTCCTTTTGTTTGGAGCCATGGACCCTAAGGCAGATTTGTGTGCTGCAGTGTGACACCAGCTTCACCTGCCACCAGGGAGATGGGAAGGTTGCAGGTGTGCACTCCTGGTGCCAAGCCCCCTGCACCCTCTGAGTGCTTCAGGATTCCTGTTGGCTATTTACACAGCCCTGGAAGTGCAGAGGCTTTAGCTAAGGCCAGAATATTTTCTTCTCCCAGCCAAGCCAGTCCCAGCCAAGCCGCGTGCACTCCTGGAGATTCCCCCCTCGTTAGGCTGCTGGTTCCAGGGTTAAATTAAAGCCCAGCCTTGCCAGTGGGTAGAGGCACAGTGCCACTGTTTGCAACCTTTGATCCAACAGAAACTGGCGTGGTCGTCCTGATTGTGGGCCCTGTGATTTGAAGACTTTTGCATCTTTTAGTTGATACTTAATTTTTCCTTTAAAAAAAAATGTAGCAAAAACCTCTACGAGAATCAGCTTTGGTTTTGAAGGTTTGTGAATCACAGCTATTACTACTCCACTGCTCACATGTGACCATGGGCCTCATTATGTCACTTTTCTGTGCCCTAAAGCCCACATCTGGAAAGTTGGAGAGCACAGTGATGTGGATTATGAAGGTCAGGGATTGCAAACATAAATACCTGGTTTTGGGCTCTGTGAATTGGGAATGATCCTAGGACAAACTTGGTGAAGTTATACTGAATATCAAATAAGTTAAAATGTAAAAAGCTTTTACAGTGGGACCTTGCTCATATAGAACGTGCTGTTTAAAGCCACATGTGGTGGCACATACCTGTGATCCCAGTGGCTCTGGAGATGGAGGCAGGAGGATCGCAAGTTTAAAGCCAGCCTCAGGAAAAGTGAGTGAGGCCCTAAGCAACCCTGTCACTAAATAAAATATAAAAAGGGCTGGGGATGTGGCTCAGTGATTGAGTGCCCCTGGGTTCATTCCCCAGTACCAAAAAGAGAAAGTACTGTTTAAATGTTTGCGGCCAGTAAATAGAATCATGCCTTAGCACATATAGTAAAGTGCAAATCAACCTTAAGTCTTGTCCTGTCCAGCTCATCTCTTTCAAAGGGGAATTACAGTCGTTCTGATAGAGTCGATTTCTATTGGGGTTTTTGCATCATCCTCCAGTTACATAGACATCTTTAGCCTCGGGATGCATTGGGCCAGATACCTGCGCTGACTCATCTGCATGAAAGATGGAAGATGAGGGAAAGGTATGAAGCTTGGAAAAAAATATTCCAATAGGCACAGGTACTTCTGTGAGGTCCCCCGGGAGTGTCCTGGGAGCTATAGTAGAAGCTGTTTAGGAGCCAAGGCAAAGCATTAGCAGGACTCTAATAGTCTTAATGCATTTTTAACAGGGATGAAGACAGAGTCACAGATTTAAATTTAGGACTCCATCTCCAGAGATCCAAGTAGGAACTAGAATTTTCTCTTGAGTTGTGAAGGAAGCTGGATGATCTATTGAGCCTGCTTGGGAGAATTATAAGATAGTGCCCAATCTTTATTACACGATTCCTATCTGCCTCGGGGCCTTTGCACATATTGTTCCCACTGTCTAAAATACTCTCCTTCACTTTTCGATTTTCTTCCAATTAACTTTATTTAGCTCCTTTAATCAGATCAGTGCAGTCCTGGGTGTTGAAATACCTGGCTTGTATCCCAACTGTGCTTCTTAATTGCTCTGTGACTTTGACTAGATACTAATCCAGACTCTACTTTATTTTCTCATAGAGTTTTTATGAGGCGTCATTGCTGGGTCTCACCTTAAGTGTCATTCTCTTTGCAAATTAAAACTGTACTGAGATTTCATCTCACTCCAGTCAGAATGCCAATTATCAAGAATACAAATAACAATAAAAATTAGTGAGGGGGCTGGGATTGTGGCTCAGGGGTAGAGCGCTCGCCTAGCACATGGAGAGCCCTGGGTTTGATCCTCAGCACCACAAAAAAATAAATGAATGGAATGAAGGTATTGTGTCTAACTACAACTGAAAAATACATATTTTTAAAAAAAATGTTGGTGAGGATGTGGGGAAAAGGTTCACTCATGTATTCTTGGTGGGACTGCAAACTAATGCTACCATTCTAGAAAGCAGTATGGAGATTCCTCAGCAAACTTGGAATGGAACCACGATTTGATCCAGTTGTCCCACACCTCAGTATCTACCCAAAGGACTTAAAATCAGCATATTATAGTGATGCTACCAACTCAATTCACAGTAGCTAAGCTATGGAACCAAGCTAGGTGCCCTTCAGTGGATGAGTGGATAAAGAAAATCTGGTATATATACACAAGGGAATATTACTTAACCATAACGAAGAATGAATTGATGGCATTTGCCGGAAAATGGGTGGAACTGGAGACTATCATGCTGTGTGAAATAAGCCAATCCCTAAAAACCCAAAGGCCAGATGTTCTCTCTGATTTGTGGATGCTGACTCACAATAAGGGGAGGGGAGGGAAAAATGGAAGTTCACTGGATGAGACAAAGGAGAATGAAGGGAAGGGAGGGGGATGTGAATGGGAAAGACAGTGAAGTGAATGGGACAGAACTTTCCTATGTTCATATGTGAACACACGACCAGGGAAACTCCACATCATGCCCAACCACAAGAATGGGAAGTTAGACTGCATGTATGTAGATATGTCAAAATGCACTTTACTGCCATGTGTATCTAAAAAGAACAAATAAATTTTAAAAAAAATGTCATTTCTTTGGTTAAGGTGAAGGTATATTTGTAATCAGGAAGCAGCCTATCTCTGGGATCCTCGTTTTTAACTTCAGAGCTGTGCCTTGGTCAGGCCTCACCTGACTTGGGCAGCCTCAGGTGCAGTGGTAATGAACTGAGGCCAGCTGCCTTGGTGTCTGAGGCCCCCGGCTGACCCCGGAACCAGTGCTTCTCAGGGCTGGTGACGGACGTGGCGCCAACCAGCCGGGGGCGTGGCCACCTTTGTGGGGGGGTGGCGCCAACCAGCGGGGGGGGCGTGGCCACCTTTGTGGCATGGCGGCTCTCACCATCTCCTGCCTCTTTCCCACAGAGAAGGAGACCTTCCTGGACCCCTTTGTCCTGCGAGACCTTCTGCCGGCATCCCTGGGCAGTTACTACCGCTACACAGGCTCCCTGACCACCCCGCCCTGTAGCGAGATCGTGGAGTGGATCGTCTTCCGGAAGCCCGTCCCCATCTCTTACCACCAGGTGGGTGTCCGCCCCAGGGTCCCGGTTTGCCTCTCCTGTACCCACGTGGCCGCCTGACATCCTTGCATGTCACCAGTCAGGACTTTTTTATTTTCTTGTTTCTTTGCTTTTCATTGATTTTTTTCATTATTTCAGACAGACTTGTTTTTGAAACCAAGGAAAGTCAGATGTAAAATATGGTTTCTTGGCTGCCAATGAGGGGAGCTTGGGAAGAAAGATGGCCGGCCTGAGATCTGGAAAGATGCAGTTACCATCATCCAGGATGATCTCTGGTTTGGATTTGGTACCGGGGATTGAACTCAGTGGCACTGGACCTCTGAGCCCCATCCTCAGCCCCATTTTGCATTTTATTTAGAGACAGGGTCTCACTGAGTTGCTGAGGGCCTTGCTTTTGTTGAGGCTGGCTTTGAAATCATGATCCTCCTGCCTCAGCCTCCCGAGCGGCTGGGATAACAGGCGTGGGCCACCGCGCCTGGCCTACAATATGTTTTTCCTGAGCCTCTTTTAAATTTTTTGCGTATGTTAATCCAATTAAACTTCATGAACAACAGCCTTATGCAGAGGATCCTCTTTGCACCTCATTGTTTAGAGGAGACTTTCCAGACATGCCTTGGGTCACACAGCTGGTAACCCAGCCATGGTTTCCCCAAGCTCTGACCACTGAGCTCAGAGAGATGAAAATACCAAATACATAAAGAAATGGAATAAAACTTCCTTGACTAAGTGCTTTCTGAATGCCTTGGACATCAGTAAGCACTTTACATATTTCAACTTAGCCTGTAGCAAAGCAGCACTGAGAGATGGACCCCACTCACGTGGCACACAAGGTCATGGAGGTACAGGAAAGGTCAGGTGACATGCTCGAGGAGTTACGGTTAATGAATGAAAAAGCCAGAATCCAGGCTTGGCTTTGTTGGATTCCAGAACCCCCAATGTTTCTGACCTCTGTCCTGTCCTGCCTCCCTCTGACTGTGATTAGCACACATCTCACAGGAAGGGAGGGTTAGGCTGAGTCGCCAACTGCAGGTGAAAATGGATGAAATAGAAATGGGGTTGGGGCATTGCCCGGAGAATGGGAGCCACAGGCAGAGAGAGGGGCCTTTAAATTACCTCATCAGGATTAATAGATAGAAGATGAGAATTCTTGGAAAGCACATGTTGTCAAAAATTCAATATGCACCAAGATAGAAAAAGAGTGGGATTTCTTGTGCATAATTCTGGAAAACAGAGCTAGGAACAATGGGTGGGATTTGGAAAAAAGGGAGTTGGACTTTAAGTAACCAGGACTGTCTAAAAATGGAAAGTTCTTATCAGTGCCCTCCATAGAAATGAGTCCCTCATCCTCACCCTGTCAACTTTGCAGATAAGAATAGGGACATTGTGGAGAGGAGGGGGAAATTCTGGAATTCTGCAATAATACCAGTCAAGCAGCGACAGACACAGGCAGCAAGATCCCTTGCAGCCTGGCTGGTACTGGGGACGGTCTAAAGATTCTCCTAGCCAGGGCAGAGGGCAGGGAAGATGTAATGGGAGACAGAGGGTTGGGGAGGATTCTGTTTGGGCCTTTTTTTTTTTTTTTTGGAGAAACTACAACTTAAAGTAACTCAAATAAGAAAGAGTTAATGAAACACTAGAAAAGCCATTCTGAGATGAAGCCAATTGGGTCTCATCCTGAGCAAGACCATAATCACAAGGTGAAACTCGAGGTTCTGTCTTACAAGGACCACAAGGTATGTGTGTCTCTCTCTCTCTTTTTTTTTTTTTTTTTGGTACCAGGGATTGAACCCAAGGGGCACTTAACCACTGAGCCACATCCCCAGCCCTTTTTATTTTTTATATGAGACAGGGTCTTGCTAAGTTGCTAGGGGTCACTGGGAATTACAGGCCTAGTTCATGGGGCCTCTTAAACCTTGGAGTTTCCAATGCAATTTTGTGATTCATTCTTTACTTTTGCAAAATTCAGGTCCCTGTGTCTGAGTTTGTTCTCTCTCTCTTTTTTTTTTTTTGTGGAGCGGGGCGGGTACCAGGGATTGAACTCAGGGCCGCTTGACCACTGAGCCACATCCCCAGCCCTATTTTGTATTTTCTTGGAGACAGGGTCTCGCTGAGTTGCTCAGGTCCTCACTAAGTTGCTGAGGCTGGCTTTGAACTCTCGATCCTCCTGTCTCAGCCTCCTGAGCTGCTGGGATGATAGGCATGCACCAGCATGCCTGGCCCAGCTTGTTCTCTTTTGATTCCATGGGCCACTGTGATTGCCCTAGTGTCAGTTGACCTTTAAACTCAAGGTTTAGCAGCTACTAACTCGTTTGGGTCTATGTGAAGCATTTAAGAAGATGATGGCCAACCAACTAGTGGGCTGGCCTTGGGTCCTGTGACCATCCTTCAATAAGTCATCCGGGTTACCAGATAGTGTCCCAAGACATCTAGCATGGCTATTCCAGGGATGAATGAGGCAGGTTCTCTAGCTGAAAATGGGGACAGGAGAGTTCTTTACCTTCCCAATGAAATTAGGTGGTATGGCGCCCATTCCTTTGTCCTTTCTGCCATTGGAGGTCCTTTGCACTTTGAGAGTTGTTGTCATTTTCATTTCTCTCTGATGAGAAAGGAAGGTCTGGCAATTTGGCTTCCAAACAGGATCTTCCAACCATAGGGAGATAATGAAACAAGAAAAACAAGTTTTCTTCCTAATGGTGAAGCCATCCTTGTTTTACTTAGAAAATAAATGAATAAATAAGATTACAGTGCAATATTTGCTTCTGCAAGGTTGAAAGAAAAGAATTTTTTTTAAGAGAGAGAGAGAATTTTTTAATATTTATTTTTTAGTATTTGGCGGACACAACATCTTTGTTTGTATGTGGTGCTGAGGATCAAACCCGGGCCGCACGCATGCCAGGCGAGCGCGCTACCGCTTGAGCCACATCCCCAGCCCAAGAAAAGAATTTTTTAAAAATATTTTCTTTGTTGCCGATGGACCTTTATGTATTTATATGTGATGTCGAGGATCGACCCCAGTGCCTCACACATGCTAGACAAGTGCTCTACCACTGAGCCACCCCCCTAGCCCCAGGAAGAATTTTTTTAAGGGATCCTTTTTAAAAGGATAAAAAAAAAAAATCTTCAAAGATTTCAAGGCTTGAGATAAGGAAGTTAAAGAAATGCAGTTTGGCAGTTGCCTAGCCTGTGCAAAGTCCTGGTTTAATCCCTAGGTTGCAAAGAAAGAAAAAAATGAAGGAAGGAAAGATGTATTGAAGAAAAGAATCAGTGAAGGAGAGAGAGAAGATTTAGCTACTTTTTTGATAAGAGTTGAGGTAAAGGATGAGGTTTAAAAAACAAAAAGTTGAGGTAAAGGGTTCCTTGACAAGACAGAATTGGAGAGCATTAACACATGCTATCGTAGATATTGAGCAGGGGCAAACTTAAGGCACAGTTTGGGGCTTGGCCGCCTGGTTAAGTATTCATCAGTTAGAAGCATTTTGGCATCTGGTAGCTGGAGCTCGAAAAAAGCTCTTTGTTAATACCTGTTTACCCCTCCATCCACCTCCACCACCGTGATACTCAAGGGGGAGACATATTGGAATTTTCTTTGCCTTCCAATACATGACTTCTCTAAGGCATGCTGTTTCAAGGAAACAAAAGAAATAAATTAGTCATATTTTCTTTCCAATTTTTTTGGGGGGAGTGAACTCGAGGGCCCTCAACCATGAGCCACTGCCCCAGCCTTATTTGGTATTTTATTTAGAGACAGGGTCTCACTGAGTTGCTGAGGGCCTTGCTTTTGCTGAGGCTGGCTTGGAACTCGCGATCCTCCTGCCTCAGCCTCCTGAGCCGCTGGGATTACAGGCATGCACCACTGCGCTCAGTTCCAATTTCTTTACTGCAAAATATCCTAGTTTAGCCTCATCAGGTACTACCTCAAGCATCCCTGTTTCTCTCCCAAGAGTTGAGATACCTGTGTTCACGTGGCCTAACTGCTGGCTACCTTCAACGAGGTCCCAGCTGTGCCAGCCCTTGGACAGGGAAGCATTAGCCATCCACATATATGGCTTCAGGCCTTCCCACCCTGACGTGGCCGGTATTCTTTCTGAAGTTTAGCACAGAATGTTCATTTCAGAAAGGCAAATGGCCAATTCAGAGAAGTCAAGTAGTTAAGAATTCCCTGTCTGCTTCCATCAGAAAGAAAACATCCCTAGACCTTCATTCCTCTGTTCCCCTAAAGCCTCAGTCCCTTCTCTTCTGTCTCTTTTATCCCCCGGGGGGTGCCTGCAAGTAATCGAGATGAGAGTGAGCGCCCCTTAAGATACAGTACTTGCACAGGCTGGTGACACCTATGACGTGACTTTCTTTGAAGCCTTGCAGAGTATACATGAGCAGCCACTTATCTGTCCTCTTTCATTCTTTTTTGTGAGTCAAGTTGGACACTTAAATCAGCTCTAGTCAGTGAATTTTGCCTCTCTGGCTTGTGGGATGATCTAGTCAGAAATTACAGGATTGTCAAGGGAATCCCAAAGTGGCTTGGCTGGCCAGTGGACAGCATGGGCTAATATGGCCACACTAACCATCAGCTGTAAATACCAGGATGAAATCATGCTGTGACCTTGGCACCCAACCAAAATGGTAGCACCCTCAGTGTTGGTATAGGAGGTCAAAGGACGAGGACAAGCACCTGAGTCTTGTGGTATCAGTCAGAGAAGAGGATTGTCTTAGAGTCCAGTGTACTAGGATTTGTTTGATTCTAGAACAGGGGTTCTCAAAGGATGGCTCTTGGCACGTTGGCAGCCTTCCCAATGCATCCTACCTAGGGCTGGGCTATTGCTTCTGTAGGAAATGTGACATGGTCTGTAATCTCCTCCAGCATGGATTTTAAGTGCTGTTTCTGGGTGCTATCAAAGCGGTAGTAAGAAATCTGAACATATCTAATTTGTTTGCCCTTGAATCTTTGATTTTTCTTTCCCCCTAATGGTAAGCTGAACTAGATAGGAAAGGTTTATTTACATGACCCCTTTTAAACCAGTTATCTCTGTCATTCATAAGAGTAAAGATGTTTTCAACAAACTGCCTGACTCTCATTCCTGGACCTGATCTTTGGCCAAATGACTCAACTTCTCCACTTTCCCATGCCTCATTTTTCTTATCTACAAAATGGTGAAGTGGAGGCATTAGAAAGATCAAATAGGCCAGGCATAGCGGCACACACCTGTCATCCCAGCAGCCTAGGAGGCTGAGGCAGGAGGATTGGGAGTTCAAAGCCAGCCTCAGCAACTTGGTGAGGTCCTGAGCAACTCGGTGAGACCCTGTCTCCAAATAAAATATTAAAAAGGGCTGGGTATATGGCTCTGTGGTTAAGTGCCCCAGGTTCAATCCCTGGTACAAAAAAAAAAAAGAAAAAGAAAAGAAAGATCAAATGTTGATGTGTACATAAAATACAAGTGCTTGGATCCAGAGGATGTATCTGGAAAATAATTAGGTGAATTTTGTGTTTTGTTACTGTTTTTAAATGATCCCCATGCCTGTCGGGCAGCCTGGCTCAGTAGAAGTAAAGCAAACCACATAATTTTATTTCCTCTAAGAGTCACGTTGAAAAAAATATAGACAACAAGTGAAATTAATTTTTAATAATATATCCCAAATATTAATATTTCAGTGTAGGAGCTGGGGATGTGGCTCAAGCGGTAGCACGCTCGCCTAGCATGCGTGCGGCCTGGGTTGGTTCGATCCTCAGCACCACATACAAACAAAGATGTTGTGTCCGCCGAAAACTAAAAAATAAATATTAAAAAAAAAAGAATAAAAAATTATAAAAAAAAATATTTCAGTGTAGACTACCCACATTACTAATGGAATGGCTGTGTGTGGCTGAGGATTGTCACACTGTAAGGTTGATCTCAAGGCCGTGACGACCAGCGAGTCCCTTAATTCAGGAAGCTTCTGTTCCAACACTGTGTGATGTGTGGTGCATATGAACAAAGAAGGTTTCTGAACAGTGGCATGAAGATTCCATTTTTAATCCAAAAGAGACAGCTTTCTTTGTTAATGATGGTGAAGTCCCTTTCTTTCTATAACTATCTTCTCAGAAAACACTCTGGGGCCACAGGAGGGACCTGCCTCCCCATGTACCTGGCTGTTGTCAGATATCATTTTTGCAGCTAGTTGTGGTTCAGTCAGTAAAACTTTGGATGCTCCAGGCTATGGGGAATTTAATATCCCATCCTTCCTGTCTGGTTTAATAAAGGGACACAAAACAGGACCTGCCCTGTCTTCCCTCAAATGTGTTGAGAAGCCAAAGTGTCTCTGTGACCTTAGGTGAGATATTTCAATATCTTAATGTTTATCTTTGGGTTTCTTACCATCCTAATAATGGACTCTGGTTTTGTTTAATTGACACTATACACCCCCCTCTTAAAGAATTGTGCTTATCGTTCTTTTAATGGTTCATAATTCTGTTACCTCTGGTTCTGTCCTTTGAGCCACAAGGTCCCCTCCCCACATCTTGTGCACAAGGACTCTTTGCTGCACAGGAATGGTACAAATAGGTTTCAACTTTCCTTTGATTTGAACTGACAGATTAAAAACTAATTACTCCCTGTAATACTTTTATAATAAAAACTAAGTTGAAATGATTTATACACACTTCCAGCCAACCCATTTGCAATTCAAGGTTAAAGTTGTTCCTGAAACAGCACCAGTTAAAATGCAATTACAACTCCCCAAGCAGGGATAAAAGAAAGAAATGTGTTACACATTCCCTTCAAAAGTTTAAAAGTCCATTTCATATTATAGAAATAAAAACTTTCATTTATTTTTACGAAATGATAAAGACTTCATTAGTTGTGTTAAAGCAAAGATAAATCTGAGTGTTTTAATACCCACCTCTGGGCGAGGGCACAGTGAATGAAGGAGAGAGCTCGGGAGGGGAGGCGTTTGATTTTGCACCTGCCATTTGCTCATGGCACCCAGGTCCTTCTGAGATGGGCCACAGCTGGCTTCTTTTTGGATTACAGAAGAGGATAAGGAGATTCCTGCTGCCCTTGCTGGGTTCCCTTTCTCTGGTACCCTCAGGGTCAGCTGAAGGGAGTTGTTTGGTGACTTCTGCTTTCTCCATATTCAGTCATAATGAGGGCTTGCAAAGGGCGTGGCATGAAGTGGCAGAGAGCCAGAGAAACAGTCACACAGACCTGCGTTTGCTTTTTTTCAGCGGGGAAGGCTATTGGAGATTAAACCCAGAGGTGTTTGATGACTAGTCCACGTTCCCAGCCCTTTTTTATATTTTATTTAGAGACTGGGTCTCACTGAGTTGCTTAGGACCTCAGTAAGTTGCTGAGGCTGGCTTTGAACTTGCGATCCTCCTGCCTCAGCCTCCTGAGTGCTGGGATTACAGGTGTGCTCCATCATGTCCATCTAGATCTTGGTTTTAATCCTTACTTCCTCTTTTGGTTCCTGTGTGGCCTTAGGCAAGTGACTGAATGTCACAAAGACCAATTTCCTTATTGGTCAATCCCGCTGACATTATTAGTTATAACAACTCCACCAATCTCCTAGGATTTCTCTGGTGGTTGAGTAACAAAAACTACATACCATTTTTTTTGTTGTTGTTTTTTGTTTGTTTGGTACCAGGGATTGAACACAGGGGTGCTTAACCACTGAGCCACATCCCCAGCCCTTTTTGTAGTTTACTTAGAGACAGGGTTTCACTGAGTTGCTCAGGGCCTCACTAAGTTTCGCAGACTGGCCTTGAACTCTCGATCTTCCTGCCACTGGGATTACGGGTGTGCACCACTGTTCCCAGATACATATCACTTTTTGCACAAGGCCTTGCACGTAATAGATGCTTAATAAATATCAACTGCTAATGTTATATTGTAATAATAGCATTAATAATGTTACTATGCCGAAGTTAGAAACATAAGTAATGTCTTTAAAGTGCATAACAAGGTGCCTGGCACATAGTAGGTTTAATAAATATAAGTTATAAACTGGTCATTATTCCCAGTGGTTGGGAGGCTGAGTCAGGGGAATTCCAAGTTCAAAGACAACCTCAGCAATTTAGGCAGGCCGTAAGCAACTTAGTGAAACCCCCGTCTCAAAATAATTCTTCTGTTTTTGTTATTGGGGATTGAACCCAGAGGCTCTCAAGCCCTGAGCTAGCACCACCACCCCCACTTTCTCAGACAGGGTGTCCCTAAGTCACTAAGGCTGGATTTGAACTTGCAATTCTCCTGCATCAGCATTCTGAGTTGCTGGGTTTACAGGCATGTGCCACTGCACCCAGTTTCAAAAAAAAAAAAAATTTAAAAAGTGCTGGGGTGTGGCTCATTGGTTAAGTGGTCCTGGGTTCAGTCCCTAGGACCAAAAAAACTAAATAAATAAGTTAAATAAAGAAGAGAAGGAAGATAACAGAGCACTTTACAATGGTTGTAACCACTGAATTCAATCATAGTTGCCACGTTCTTTGTAAGAATAACAGTGATAGTAATACCAATACTTACTGAGCACCTACTGTTCATCAGAAATTATTCCAAACATTTCGTATCTAGCAACTCATTTACTAGAAAAATTACACAAGGGATAGGTAATGCTGTTATCTCTACTAAACAAATAGGGACACTGAGGCACAGAAAGTTTAAATAAGTTTCCAAGGTCACACCTTTGTGCAGCAGGGTCTAAAAACAAGATTTAGAACCCAGTTAGCAAAAGTAAAAGTTTTGAAGTTGGAGAATCAGGCCCAGTCCACATCATTAGGGGCCCACAGTTAAGAATGGGAGACTGGTTATAAAACTACTTAAAAAGAATTTTAAGGGTGGGGCACAGTGGCGCATGCCTGTAATCCCAGTGGCTCAGGAGGCTGATGCAGGAGGATCACAAGCTCAAAGCCAGCCTCAGCAACTCAGCGAGGTCATAAGAACTCAGTGAGACCCTGTCTCTAAATAAAATACAAAATAGGACAGGGGATGTGGCTCAGTGGTCGAGTACCCCTAAGTTCAATCCCTAGTACCCCCCCAAAAAAAGAATTATAATGTAAGGAAATTTCCACAGTGAAATACAGTGAATAAATTGTATTTACAATTAAAAAAAAGAATGGGAGACTGGGCTGGTGTTGAATGGAGGCTTACTTGTATATCTTGTATACATTATTAAAGAATCATCGGAGTCCTTTACCCAGATCTGGAAGGGTCAAGCACATGAATGGCCACAGATGTGCACTGGGCAGGGGACACAGCTTTGTCTGCGTTGCCCTCATGGGCTCCCATACTGCAGAGCTCTGGGGGCACCTTCTCATTGTGGTCTCGTGCTCCACCCCGGGAACTGAACAGAATGGAAGATCAAGGCAGGGGTGAAAATCCAGGCCCAGCCTGAAGTATGCATCTGTAGATTTCTGGCCCAGGTCACGGCCACTCACCTGCCAACATGCAAAACCTAGACTACCCTCAGCAGACCAAGAATCATGGCTTATCCACTCTGTAGCCCAGCATGCCAATTACCAAAGAGACAGGCTACTGGCAATCTTTATTCCATTTAGAGGAATGGCAGGGTTTTGTGGATGCTGCCAACCTACGTAAGGGCATCTGACGAGTCTGCTAAGCTTGCGCTCCTCCTGGAACTGTTCTGTGTGACTGTCAGGCGAAGCTGTGATCCAATTGACAATATAATATCATTCAGGTCATCCTTTCTCTCTCAGAAGCATCACATCCTTCCTTCAAAATCTGGGCAGGTTGAGTTAATGACCAGGAAGGAGCCTGAGCTTTTAAGCCGGATGTAGGATGTCATTAAGCTCTAAGTGCAATTTAAGTGAAGGCATTTTGTGTGTGTGTGTGTGTGTGTTAAATTCGGAACCTGCCTCTTTTTACAGTTAGGTGACTAATTCTCTTTGGAGGCATCAGAAATAAACTTCTTAAGAGCACTATAGGCTCGATGTGAAAGAAGCAAGCATTGTAGAGAAGAAACCAACTTTGGAGCCATATTGCAGAGCCCGTCTCTCTGGCATCTCAGAGATGAGCCTATTTCAGGACCCACTGCGGTCTCTTCCAGAATATTTCCAGTCTAACTCGCCCAGTCCATGTTTTTAAAAAAAGCTAAATTATATCATCCTGAGAGTTAAAAGAGATTCCTTCCCTTATTCAACTCACATCTGTGTGGCTTTAATTTGAGCCAATTTCCTTTTATTCCCCCTTCTCTGGACATGGGAAAGATCTGGTCAGCATCTTCCACGTACAAGGGCCTTTAATCAAATTACTCCTTACTTGCCTTTTCTTCAGGCTAAACAATTCCACTTTCTTTAACCTTTCTTCGCAGGATTTATTTTCCATCCTTTTAATCATGTCGGTTGGTCTTGCCCTGGACCATCTCCAGAGGGTCTTTGTTAATTCCTTCCATATAATTTTAGAAAGTCATTTTGTCTAACAAAACAGAATCCTGCGCTTTTTTTTTTTTTTTGTAGTGGGGATTGAATCCAGAGGCACTTAACCACTGAGCCCCATCCCCAGACCTTTTTTGTATTTTATTTAGAGACAGGGTCTCACTGAGTTGCTTAGAGCTTCGCTAAATTGCTGAGGCTGGCTTTGAACTAGCAATCCTTCTGCCTCAGCCTTCCAAGTCAATGGGATTACAGGCATGTGCCACCACGCCCGACTAGACCTTTCTTAATGGTATGAATGTACAGAATCCCCTTTGATAATAAAAATGTGATCCTAGAGCTCTGATTTTTTTCTTCATTTTCACTAAAAGTTTTGCTAGCATTCTTATGGAAGGTGTTTCTTAAGATTAATAGTAGCAGCCGATCTTCTAGATGGCTTACTATGTGCTAAGAAACTTACTAAATTTAATCTTTTCAAGAACTTTAGAAGATAGGTTCTACTCTTACAGATGTTGTACAGATGAGGAAACTTGAGTTTTAGGAATCTGGAATAGTTTGTCCATGACTAGCCATTGAGTAATGTTGAACTTGGGCAGTTCAATTTACCTATGCATTCGTTGATTAGCTGAACTTAATCCTAGTGCGTCAGAAGAGGCTTATTAATAAGAACTAAATCATTAATATTCATCAAGCTCTTATTGCGTGCCAAGAACTGTTTTGAGCACTGTACCCTGAGTGTTGTGTCATTGTCTCATATTTACCAAAACCCTATCAGGTAGATCTTCGTACAGTTATTACCATTTTATTGAAGGGCCTGGAGGCTCAGAAAAGTTAAGCAACTTGCTAGGGTCACAGAGCAAGTGAAGAATAAAGGTAGAATTCATACCCAGGCTCTTTGGCTCCAGGACCTACCAGGTTTACCTTAAATCTGTTCCTCATGCTATAGTTCTTGGCAGGGAACATTGTAGAAAGGATTCTTATTTGGGGTAGACTCCAATAGTCCTGCACAGCCCTTAAATGGAGAGTGGTCCAGGTTAGCTGAGAGACCATAGCCATATAAGCCCCTGGGAGGTGTCCTGTGGGTTCATGAGTCTTGCCAGCAGCTCTTCCTACCCTTCTGTGTCCTTATAGCCCCCGCCTGCTTTGTATCACAGAGCATTTTTGATTGATGTGGATTTTTTTCTCCCCCTCTGGTTCTTTGTTCAGCTGGAGGCTTTTTATTCCATCTTTACCACGGAGCAGCAAGACCACGTGAAGTCGGTGGAGTACCTCAGAAATAACTTCCGACCGCAGCAGGAACTGAATGACAGGGTGGTGTCCAAGTCCGCCATCCGGGACGCCTGGAACCACGACATGGCCGACTTCTTAGAAAACCCACTCGGGACAGAAGCATCTAAAGGTAGAGTTGGAGAAATTGTCCTGGAGGAAGAGTCCTTATCATAAGATACTTTAAATTCAAAGGAGTTCAAAGCCAGCCAAGAATTGAAACTTGGTGTAAGAGTATATCATTCTCTGCCAGCAGAAACTGGCCTTGGGTGATAAATAGAAGTGGCTGTGGGAAAAACGTGGGTCACATGGATATGTTACAAATTGCCCTTTTGGAACCCTGTGTGGTGATGCATGCCTGTAATCCCAGTGGCTCAGGAGGCTGAGGCAGGAGGATCATGAGTTCAAAGCCAGCCTCAGCAAAAGAAAGGCCCTAAGCAACTCAGTGAGACCCTGTCTCTAAATAAAATACAAAATAGGGCTGGGGGTGGGGCTCAGTGGTCGAGTACCTCTGAGTTCAATCCCTGGTACCCACCCCTCCCACCCTGGAAAAAAACAATTGCGCATTTGGGCCAGATGAGGTGGCCCATGCCTGTTATCCCAGCAGCTCAGAAGGCTGAGGCAGGAGGATCACAAGTTCAAAGTCAGCCTCAGCAACTTAGCAAGGCCCTAAGAAACTCAGTGAGACCCTGTCTCTAAAATATAAAAAGGACTAGGGATATGGCTCAGTGGATAAGTGCCCTGGGTTCCATCCCCAGTATTATACCCCGCCAAATTTGCCCTTTTGACAAGTAATAAATCAGTCATCCTCTCTGCATTTTTACCTTGTACTTCAAAACTAGTGCCATTTAAAGAATACTTTTGTGGAATTTCTCCATTTTTCTCTGAGCTCAACATCATTGCCTTTGCATTACTCCCAACCCCTCATGTATGCAGCTTTCCTGTTCCTGTTCACAGCAGCGAAAGCTCCAGGTCCGCCTCTGCACCCCCCACTGGAAACCCCTTGCTGCTTAACACTATTCAACAGCTAACTCCCATATCTGATAAGCAAAAGTTTATCTTCCCGAGCATCTTGATATTTTCCATTTCAGCTTTCTCACATGAAATGAACATGTGTTTCCTTTGGTGTGAAGAGAGGGGCATTTCCTAGCTCAGTGCTCCCTTCCTTCAGAACTGGGTGACCTGGGAAGAGCTTTGTCATTTATCAGTGTGGGTGTAAACTGTGGTCTTTGGTGTGATCAGTTAACTGGGCAGATTTTGTTTCAAGAGCATCTCCACACCCAGCTAAAGGACCAATTTTTAAGTATGCAAATCCTATAGGAACCAGTGGGTCATTGCTCGAACACACTTTTTTGAGAACAAGGATCCCATTTTCAGACTCTTCTATCTGAACAAGAGCTGGAAGAAGAGGAATTGGAAGTGGGGGCATGTGACCCTTCCCTTCCTGCCTCTCTGATTTTCTTCTAGCCAGCTTTCCTCAATTTCAACTTAAGATCCAAGTCATCAGAGCTGACACTGTGTTGCCAGCATTACTGTGTTGGGGCATTGGGAGAATTCAGAAAGCTTAAAACCCGTGAGAGGTTTCAGGTCAGGTGGGCATGGAAAACCTCACTTGGGATACTTTTTTTTTTTTTTTTTTACTTAGCTAAAAATTGAAAAATAAATAAGCTCAAGAGACTTTCTCCCAAGGGAACTTGCTTGGGAGAAGGAGGACTCTTAAGAGATATGTAGAAGGTAAAGAATTTATAACTCAAGTGAGTACCAGATTTGGTGGCTCAGAATTGCTGAGGCTGTGGCACTGATAAATAGGTTGAGCCTGCAACAGATACATCTGCTGTGTAGAGAGAGAGAGTGGCCTTTATTAGCCAGGACAGAATGGAATGATTTTCCTTGCATTAAAGTGTCAAACTGGGCAAGATCTTCTACCAAATAGGCCTTCTCTGAGTTTGGCCCATGCCATGGACCCGTCCTTAAATGTGGAGAATTACATTTTATGAGGCTTGTTCCAAATATCCTTATACCCATTGCTGACTCTTATGTTGTATGAATATTAAAATAATTTCTTTTTTTTGTATTTTCCAGGTTATTTTATTTTATTTATTTATTTTTATTAGTTGCTCATGACAATACAATGATCCTGACATATCATACATTTGATTCAAATGGGATATGAATTCCCATTTTTCCACGTGTACAGTTTGCAGGATCAAGGGACAGAGAAAAGAGAGATCCGGGACACAGTTTTGTTTTTTAAACCATTGGGGAGTGTAAACTTTCTCTTACCCCCTCCCCGCCCAGGTAATTGAGTCAGTGAAATAAACTATAGGCAGTTCATATGGGGAAAAGTCTACTAATGTATTGGCCATACAGCCATATCACTCTGAAGAAGATTGAGTATCCAAATATGCAGTAGGTTCTGGGAGCTTGTATACTCCCCTCAGATGGGAGAGGGGAGAGGAAATGATGTCTGGCAAAGGCAAATATGTCCTTAAAGAATAGGTAACAGCCTATGACGAAGTCTGTTGGGCTGTTACCTATGTAACAGCCGACCCCTAGCCTCCTCCCCTGGAATACAAGTCAGTCTTTGCTGGCTGGTGAGATTCCCAGGGAGGGTATGCATGACCATGGAGTTCCTTCTAGAGTATGTGTCTGCAGGCAGATAAGGAGAACCCAGGGAAAGCAATTTGGAATCCAATTTGGAATCTAAAGTAGCATATTTGGGAATGTCATTTCCTGAACTCCTTTGATATTTTATTTTGTTTTGTTTTGGTACCAAGGGTAGAACCCAGGGGTGCTTTAACGACTGAACCACAATTCCAGCCCTTTTTTTGGTGTTTTTATTTTGAGATAGGGTCTTGTTAAGTCCTTAGAGCCTTGCTAAGTTGCTGAGGCTGGCCTTAATCTTGCCATCCTCCTGCCTCAGTCTCCTGAGTCGCTGGGATTATAGGTGTAATCCATGCCCAGCCTTCAACATTAGAGTGTCCCCCACACACAGAAAGGTCACATGGAATATGTGCATACCATGATAAATATCCCCAAACTTAACACACATGAGTCACAAGTGCCCAGATCAATAAATCAACATCCCCAGCCCCTCAGCGAACTCACGACCACCTGATCCTGACGTAACCACTACTATAAAGTGGCTTGGCCTGTTTGTACATTTCATGTACCTGGAATCACCTGGTGGTTCCTTCGGTGTGTCATGCTGCTTTGGCTGCCTGTTGGTTTTGAGTGTCCCTGCATCATTGCCTGTAGATGTGGTTCTTTCTTACTGCTGAATTTCTCAGTGTTGACTGTTCCAGAATTTGTTTACATCTTACAGTATACACGAAATCCTGGATCATCCCCAAGTTTTAGTGATTATGAAAAATTCTTGGGCATGCTTTTTCATGAACATAGAGACTCATCTCTATTGGATATATATATATATATATATATCTGGGGGTAAATGGCTGCATCCTAAACTGCACATGTTGATATTTGGTTAGGTGTTGCCAGACCGTTCCAAAAGTGATTGTGTATATCACTTTATACTCCTCCCTGCAGAACAGGAAATCTGCTTTTTTTTTTTCCTCCCCAGTTCTGGGGATTGAACCCAGGGCCTCCTGCATGCTAGGCAAGCATTCTACCACCAAACTGCATCCTCAACTCTCCTTCTTTTCTATTTTTTTTTTTTTTTTTGGTACTAGGGATTGAACCCAGGGCCACTAACTACTGAGCCAAGTCCCCAGCCTTTTTTTTTTTTTTTTTTTTTGAGAGACAGAATCTCACTGAGTTGCTTAGGGCTTCACTAAGTTAAAGAGGCTGGCTTTGAACTTGCTATCCTCCTGCCTCAGCCTCCCGAGCCACTGGGATTAAAAGTGTGCGCCATGTGCCCAGCCACCTTCTATTTTTTTTTTTTTTAACACGCTTTTTGGGAGAGCATGATGTACATAAAATTCAGGTATCACAAATATAGAGTCTGGTAAGTTTTAGTAAATTGATAGCCGTGCCACCTTAGCTGTTGTCTAGGTATAGGGCATTTGATGGCCATGGACAGTTGTGCATGCCCACCCGTGGTCAGGGCTTCCTCCTGTCCTCAACCCCAGGCAACTCTGGTCTTGGTCTTTCACTTGGTGGTAGGATTTTAAGAGTCAGCCTCGTAGTGGCATATAGGGGTAGGTCATTGTTTTTATTGCTGAATAGTATCTCTGCTTGTGGTTTACTGATAGTTTTATTGAGATACAAAGGGTACACTTCAGTGGTTTGTAGTATATTCACAAGGTTGTAGAGCCATCACCAGAACATGTTTATCACCCCAAAAAGTATCTCTAATCCCATGAGCAGGTCACTGCCTCCCTGTTCTTCTTCCCCTCAGCCCTCCCCTGCTCTCTCCCTCAGCCCTAGGCAACCACAACGAATTTTCTATTTCTAAGGATTTCTGTGTTAGGCAGCTTTTCATTTCTGTGACCAAAATACCTGACAAAAACAACTTAGAGAAGGGAAGTTTATTGGGGGCTCACCGTCTCTGAAGTTCAGTCCATGGTCAGCCTACTCCATTGCTCTGAGCCCAAGAGAGAGACCATGGTGGAATGGTGTGGCAGAGGACAGCTGCTCAACTCATGAGCCAGGAAGCAGAGAAAAAGAGATTCAGGCACCAGAGACAAAAGTTAAACCCTGAAGGGACCAAGTGACCAGTGACCAGATTTCTCTAACCATGCCCCGCCTGCCACTAGTTACCGCCCCATACAGTTGTCCTTTGAAATTACTAATCCATCAAGTGGATTAATCCACCAATTCAGTTATAGCTCTCATAATCTCATGTCATCTCCAACATTTGTTCAACACACAAGCTTTTGGAGATACCTTACATCTAAATAATAGCAATTTGTTTATTCTGGACATTTCATAAAAATAGATCATAGAATACTTAATCTCAGGGTTCTTTCACTTAACAAAATTTTTTTATATCCATGCACATAAGAGCATGTATTAAAGATTAGTTCCACTTTTACGGCCAAATCATGTAGCACTATCTGTGTATACCACATTTTGTTGATCCAAAGATTTTGAAGAAGATTTCAAATTTTTGTTGATCCATGTATTAATTACTAGGTATCATCTTGTTTTCTTTCCACTTTTTTTCCTATTATGAATAATTTGCTCTGAACCTTCACATTCAAGTTTTTGTGTAGATATGTGTTTTTACTTCTTTAGATATAAACTCAGGAAAATTGTTGAGTCCTGTCATAATCTTAAGTTGATAGTGTTGAGGAATTGACTGTTTCCACCTTGGTGGCACCTGTTTATATTCCCATCAACACTGTATGAGGGTTCCAGTGTCTTTGCCAACACTGGTTATTATGCATCTTTTAAAATTCAGGTGTCCTAGTAAATGAGAAGTACTTTTCTTCTATATTTCCCCCACCCTTTTGGTACCAAGACTGAACCCAGGGGTGCTTAACCACTGAGGCACATACCCAGCCTTTGTTTGTTTGTTTGTTTGTTTGTTTAAGAGACAGGGTCTCCATGAGTTGCTTAGGTCTTTGCTAAATTGCTGAGGCTGGCTTTGAACTCAGGATCCTCCTGCCTCAGCCTCCCAAGCCTCTGGGATTACAGGTGTGTACCACCATGCCTGGCTGTTACGTACTTTTTAATTCTGTTACCTTAGTGATTAAAGATACTACTTTTTGCTTCAAATGCACCTGTCACGGACCCCTACCTGACCAAATGTTCTGCCTTCCCCCTCCCCTCCAAAGAAAACTGGAGTAATTCAACAGGGCTGTAGGTCAAAATCCGCCCACAGATGCTAATAGTCTTCAAGAATCCTGCAGGACTCAGATGACTGACCTTAGAGATGGAAACAGTAAAGATGCAGCACAGCCTGCTACAGAAAACAAAGATTTTGAAGAAGATTTCAAGAAGACGAGGGTGGTATTCTGCAATCTTTGGGTAATTCAAGATGAACAAAGCTTATTGGATTGACATTCTCTATTAAATCATTATGGATAGCTTTCAATGCTCAAGAAAACTATGATGTTTTATACATTTAGTGGGCTGTTGTCACAGAAGAAAGGAAAATAAATTAATGATGGAAGGCTTGAGTTATTTAAAAACTTTCTTGGCTAAGGGCCAGATAGTGAATATTTTAGACTCTCTGTAGGCCCAGTGGTCACTGTTGCCATGATTCAATATAGCCATAGCTTCAGGAAGGCAGCTGCAGACACCTTACAGATGAAAGGGTATAGGAAAAGTCTTCCAGGAAAACTTGAGTTACACAAATAGATACAGAACAGATTTGGCCTGGGAATCCCAGTTTACAGACCCCTGCTCTAGGGAGGGGGTGGTCAGACTAAGATGGAGAAATCATAGATTCTTTTAAGGGAAATGCTTAATGTCTTACAGGTAGTCATGGGGCTGGGGCTGCAGCTCAGTGGTAAAGCACATGCTTAGCATTCTTGAGGCCCCATCCTCTGCATTAAGGGAAAAACAAAATGGTGGTAGTGCCCATGACTGAGTTGATCAGTTTTGCTCTTCGATTCTACCGCAAGACCCTAAGAGCAATTAGAGATTTTTTTCAGCTTGGTCATGGTCTACTTACCAAGTCCCCTTATCACTTGATCATCTTTCACATCAGAGGTGCAGCCAGAGCCACAGAAGACGGAACGTAGTCCCTCACTTCCCTGTTCATTCCCCTGGCTCTGACCATGAACTACAGCACGGTTGTGGTGGGCTCCTGAGGAAATGCACCCCCATCCTGCCCTCTGTTAGGATGATGGGAGGAACTGGAAGAGATGGAACAGGATCCAGCCTTTTAGTGCCAAGCAGGAGAGACATGGGCACCTAGGATACCAAAGGGAAAGGAAGAAAAAGTCATCTTAATATTGGATTGTTGCTGAAGAAAGACATAATGGGTATCATCCGTAAAGAATATAATGCTTTAGTTTCCAGTAAATGGAAACAATATTTAGACACCGTGGGTTGTTTGAGGGACATCCGATCCACCACTCTGCCCTTTGTAAGGAACTTGGACAGACTTTAGGATTTAATGGGCTGTCATTTTGGTTATTCTGCAGCCTGTCCCAGGCAAATGGAAGAGCATTCTGTGATTAAGTGCTGAATACCGTCCATTGTGAAGATATTTGGAACAGTGAATGGCGAAAAATAACTTTGCTTCCAACAACATGAAACATATGGTTTATTAATTTAACGAAACCTGTTCAGCCCACAGTGGAATCAGAAGCACTTGATCTGATAATTTGATTTGATGGCTTAATTAAAGTGACACTATGTAATGTAATAAAAGCAGAGGAAATAGAGAGGACACTGGGCTGCCTGCATACCCTTCAGTCTCATAAGTTCGTGCTGGTTTTTTTGGAAAATGGTTTTGGCTTCTGCTGATGGATGTCTTTTTCAGCTCCATTTTTCAGTGCTAAAGATTGCCTCTCGTTTTGTCTAAAAGCAGTTCTTAAGGACACACACCTCCATGTGAGAATGCCTGAGTAACTAGCCGGTTTTAAATCAGAATACGTTGAGGAAGAGTGTCACGTTTTCTACCTAAATTAGCAAACAGAGAAGTAAACCCATGATTGCTTTAAAAAAAAAATGAGTTTGACATGAAATCATCACTTTTTTTTTTTTTTTTTTTGCTACTTTTGGAGAAAATACTAATGTTGTTCTATTTTCAGGTTAATCATTTTTAATATGCTGGGGTTACTTTGTCTTACTAAAAGAAGCTCTGAAATAGATGCTTCATTCCTCTATAGGCAACTTCCCACCCAGAAATTCTTCCCCAAAATTGTCTTGTTACTTCCAGAAACTTTCAGGACAGGAAAATGTTATGACCCTGAATATTCCTAGTTATCTTACTTTTGAAGATTCTGTCCCTTTAAAAAAAATGGGGGTACTATAGATTGAACCCAGGGGTACTTAACCACTGAGCCACACCCCCAAGCCTTTTTCTATTTTATTTAGAGACAGGGTCTCGCTGAGTTGCTTAAGGCCTCATTAAGTTGCTGAGGCTGGCTTTGAACTCACGATCCTCCTGCCTCAATTCCCAAGTTGCTGGGATTACAGGCATGTGCTGCCATGCCTGGCTCCTTGGATAGTTTTTTGTTTGTTTGTTTGTTTTGTTTTTTTAATATTCATTTTTTAGTTTTAGGTGGACACAATATCTTTATTTTTATGTGGTGCTGAGGATCGAACCCAGTGCCTCATCATGGTAGGCGAGCGCTGTACCACTGAGCCACAGCCCCAGTCCATCCTTGGACAGTTTTAAGCAGTGCTACAGAATGACCTTAACAGGGATGTGAGCCTATCACTTTGTGTGGACAGTGTTGGCAGAGGATTTGGAGTCCACAAGACCAGCTGGAGACTGCCAGGGAACATTCTAGGTCCGCTGAGGATTGCCATGATAGAGACAGAAGTGACCTGCCAGGAAGGGATGTTGGAGCAGAGCATTTGGGCATGGATGAGTGGACTAAGCTAAGAGAGAAGTGAAGTCTCACAGTCTCTCCCTAACAGCTGAGGGGTCGAGCACCCACAGAACATGGTGAACTCACCCGGAGCCTCTCAGCCAAGTGGTGGTGAAGCCAAGATGTGAACCAAGATCCTCTACATTCCTTCCATCACCTGCAGGACAGAGGGGATCCAAGGGCAGTGGCCTCTTTGTTATAGATGTCATCAGGTGGCTTGAGCAACATCATATATTACTCCTGAATGAAGGGGATTTGGAACTAAACATACTGCTGGGGATCTAATGCTCTTTCCTTCCTAAGAAGGGACCACTAGCCTCCATCTTTATCTACTTGGCTTTATCTGTTTTGTCAAGTTATTCTGGGTGCTCAGGACACTGGTCACTGAGGCCTTGGACAGGGGTTCAGTATCTGGGAGGCAAGTGCACCTAAGTAGGGATTTGGACGGTGAGACCTTCTAGGAGGGGGAGCTTGTGCAGCCTTGAATCATCAGAACACAGCCAGGTACAGCCATCGTTAGTGACTGATGGGCCAGTACAAGGCAGTGTTAGAATATAGATTGGGGCTGGTTGCAGTGGCACATGCCTGTAATCCCAGCAGCTGGGGAGGCAGAGGCAGGAGGATCGGGAGTTCAAAGCCAGCCTCAGCATCAGTGAGGTGCTAAGCCACTCAGTGAGACCCTGTCTCTAAATAAAATACAAAATAGGGCTGGGAATATGGCTCAGTGGTTGAGTGTCCCTGAGTTCAATCCCAAGTACCAAAAAGATATATAGAGAGATTTGGGAATCAGTCAAAGCTGGACTCCTGTCCTCAGCCAACCATTTACTCCTATGCGACCTTACCCAGTTGGCATCTAAGCCTCTGTTTCCTTGTTTCTAAAATAGAAATAATACACATACCTAGAATCAGCCTCTGACCTTTTAAATGAGACAGTCACAGGAGAGATAGTGCAATGTCTGGGACATGGAAACTAGTCTGCAAATAATTGTACTTTTTGGTCTGTCGAATAGTGGTGGCCTCTTTGCACACTCAGAGCCACTATATGACACAGACATTGGAGAATGCATTTCAGAAGGAGGGGACCATGCTTCCTCAAGGAAGAGTGAAGCCAGGCTCTTTGCCCTTGTGGCAGCCTAACGTGATCTACCAGCTAAATCCTGCCCGCTGCCCAGACCATCTTCCTCGTCACTTCCCTTGGCTTCCTCTGCTGCAGTCCTCAGTGCTCAAGAGCCTCAGGCTCCTGTCCCATCTAGAATTGTCCCCTCACCCCGCCCCATCTCTTGGAAAAAGGGTACTATAATCACTGATGATCCTTCAACAAATATTGTATTGAATAGATGAATGGGAAGTGGATGGGTTGATGCATGGAGGTGTGGGTGGATGGATGGATGGATGGATAGATGAGTGGATGGATTATTAAGTCTTGCATGGCAGGTGAACAGGATTAGAAGATTCTTGCCACAAGAGTTGGCACAACCAGAGCATTTGACGTTTCGCCATGCCAGGCGCTCTTGTGGGGAGAACATAGCTAGGCATTTGGAATTAGATTCCATGCCATTTCTAGAACCTGCAGTCAGAGGCATCAGCTACTTGAGGAGCTGTCTTCCACTCGGACCATAAAACACTTTGGATGGAAACATTCATCCTGAGAGGGCTTTCCCTGCTATCCCAAGGAACAGCCCAAAGGCAGAGAGTTGAAGACACCTAGGGTGACAGGGACCATTGTCAGGATACTCCCAGGTACCACTGCTGTCATGGCTTGGGAGTTGTTGAGCTGAGGCAGGTAACCCACAGGAGGGGCTGTCAATCATTTTCAAACTTTATACCTATTACCTCATTAACTTAATCCTCTGTCTCCAGGCAGGTGGGCAGAGTTTGATGCTCAAGGCCAAGGTAGCACCCCTCCTCCTGTTTCTGCTTTGCTTTGTTCACCAGAATTTTCTCTGACATTGGATTTATTTGCATGGGCACCTGTGAACAGCAATCTGAAATTAATAAAGGCCAACAGCATCCTTCCTCCCAGAGTGACACGCCTTCCCTTCCTTGCTAACTAGCATTCACAGCCCGTGAAGCATGAGGCTCTGGGATGTTTGCATGGCGCTCCTCAGAGCCACAGGAGGAACGAAGCCGGGAGACAAGACTATTTATCTTCCCTATTCTTCCCAGTTTTTATTCTCAAGCTGAGGCGATTGAGGTTGTTTTTTGGTCAGGTACTTTCCAAGAATACCGAAAGAACCTTGCTTTCTTGTAGCATAAGAAATAGTCTCACCTGCCTGCCCCTGAGAATCAAGGAACATCTGTGACCACCTAGCAGAGGGGAACCTGGCCAGTGGTCCTTTCCTCTTAGCACAGGCAGTGGCCCAGTGTTTTACTCTTGGGCAGTCTCATGGTTCCAAAGCCCTGGCTTGAGCTGGAATGAATGTCTTGGCTGTCACATTTTGAATCTGTGCCTGTAGAGAGAAGCCTCGGCCTGTATATGACACTGAATGCTGTCAGGTATTATCAAGTGCACAGACACGTGTGGTTTCTGCAATTCCCAGAAGACAGAAGCCTTCTCAATGAGGAATGTGCTGACCACTTAAAGTGGCAGGTTATCATCTGCCAGCTGCAAAGCCCAACTCCTCCAGCTAATGGACCTGTTTGCTAGAGGCAGCCACTGGACAGCTGTGTCTATGTCTCTTCCTTGTGCATCAAAATCTGGTGATTTCCAGCCAGGAACACTAGAGGGCGCTGCCCATTCCTAGTCCAGTCTCCATGCAAATGGCTTCCTGTTTGCTTCTTGGGACCCCTTGACCAAGGTCAGTTACCTGAATACAGGAAAAAAAAAAAAATAAACCATACAATGTAGGGCCATCCTTACCAAATGACAAGTTGATGGATCCAAATGTTCTGTTAGGGGGTTGCAGTGAGGTTGGAATCCAAATGATCCTACCACTTCACCCCACTCAGCTAAAGCTGAGAGCAGCAGGTAGCTAGGAAGAATCAGAGCTCCAGAGCCAGTCTGGTGAATGTATGGTATAGGGTCAGGTTTTCCTTTCAAGTACAGTAGGTACCAAGCCTACTTCTAAGAAGGAAATTATTTTAAGGGCCAGATGGAAAACAAATGAGGACATCTTGACCAATTCAATCATAATCATCTTAAATAAGTTATTTAAATGAAAGACTAGCTTAGCCCATCTGTGTGAGGACTAGCTGATTTCTTGCCATGGCTGTTGGGATCACTTAGCCAGCTTATAGGCTCTTGGACCTTGGATAGTGTTTGGATATCAGTCTCGCATCGCTAAGGGCAGCTTTCGGGCTCTATTTTAAGTGACCCAGCTGCTTCTTTACAGTTTTAATATCATCTTAGCGCTGCCACTCCTGTCATCCCAGCAGCTCAGGAGGCTGAGGCAGGAGAATCTTGAGTTTCAAAGTCAGCCTCAGCAACTTAGCGAGGCCCTAAGCAACATAGTGAGATCCTGTCTCTAAATAAAGTACCAAAAAGGGCTGGGGATGTGGCTCAGTGGTTCATTGCCCCTGAGTTCAATCTCTGGTACACCCATGCCCACCCCCTGCCAAAAAAAAGGAGATTAAAATTAAATGACTGGTATCTTTTCTCCTGCTGGACAGCCATCTGCAGGAGGTCAAGGGCCACACCGGCCTTTATTCACTTTTATCTCACTTCCAGTTCTGAATGCTCCTCCCACTCTGTGTCCTTGGCCCCACTCAGCGACTTGGTCTCTCTGGACCCCAGTGTCTTCATCATTATTGGGGAAGATACTTGAATCCACCCTTTGGAGTCGGTTACTGTGGGCATGTGTTACAAAGTTGGGGCTTCCGAGAAACTGAGGCAGCACAAAGACCCCCCTCTTCATACCCCGATTCTTGCTATCAAGTCAAGATTTCAGACATGTCACTCAGAGTAGCAGGAATGAGTTTATTGAAGAGCTCAGAAAAGGGAAAAGGGACACTCTCAAGGGAAAGAGCGGGTCCTCTCAGAGAAGAGAGGGAGGATGTGTCTCTCCTGCACTCCAGTTTTATGGGGAATCCCACAGAAGTTTCCAGAGATTCCCGCTCAGGTCTACCTCTTAACTTTTGACTGACAGCAAAATGTATCAGACTTTCAAGTCCCTGATGTTAGGGCAACTCTAGGTCACACATGCTCACCGGTTCTAATTGGATTCTTAACTACATTCTTACAGATTTTATGGTTAGCAGGAACCATCCTTATCTCCAGAGTTTAGGGATCTGGTCACAGAAGCCTCTCCCTTCAGGGTAACTTGGGTCTCTTATCAGCGTTACCATGGGCCTGCATTTCTCCTGCAGTGAACAGGTAGCTTGCTGAGGAATGTGACATGTCCTGTCCTCTGAGGCCAGGCAGCCAGCACTGCAGGCAAATTGCTTCTTGGAAAAGAAAGTGTGTGGGGCTCAGCACCGTGGGCCCACTTTATGGAATTACTCTCCTACCCTCGTGTTCCCCCATCCTCACCAGTCTGATCCTATCAACGTAGGTGACCTGACATGCATGCTCAGAGCCAGGCCAGGCAGACGCGCTGCGTGCACGTGGGAGCTAGATAGCTGTCACTCAATCATGCCTGGAAGTTGTACATCCAAAAAATACCCAAGGTGGGGTTCTGCTTTGATTCCTTCCTTTCTGATTCCAGCACCTTCCTCAGGGCAGTTTGCCCTTCATGAGCTCTTGGACAGTGAAAGAGGTGATACCCCAGAGCGTGGAGCTTCCTGATTTGAAGTCCTGCAGTGGTCCACTGTTGGGGACTTTGTGTTTGCCCAGATGTCTTTGATACAGTCCTTCAAAAAGAGAAATCCTTCCCCGAGGCCATTTCTTTGCAAAGCTTCCAGGAAGGACTCAGGTTCCTGAGCCACAGAAATGACAGACATCAAAACAGTCTGAAGTAAGGCTCCCAGCTCTGTCCCACCCTGTTCCCCTCTGCTCTTGGAGGAGGAGACAGTGCCTGCTCCCTCTTGTCCTGAGCCAGGCAGGCCCCTCCCCCACAGTGCTTGCCAGCTTGGGTCCAACTTGTTCCTCAGAGGCCATTCCTATGTGGTGGCTGGTGTCACAACCTCCCTTCGCCATAGTGGCTTCTTATTTTTTTTGTTGTTGACAGCATTGTGAAATGGGAAATGAAGTCCAAACCACTTTGTTTAAGCAGCCTGGCTCTCTGTCTTTTGGTCCCTAGTGGGCCTGAGGCTTCAGGTGTGAAGCTCGAGGGGCCAGATGCTGGGAGGGGTCGGGAGGAGCCTTACACTCCAAAGAGTTGAAGGCACTTGGAGATGACACTGGCCTTCAGACGCAGGGCTTCACATAGTTTATCTAAAGCCCCACATGAAGAGCCTGGGGTGGGGTGTTGGGGGGAGACTTAGCATTTACTTGTGGAACTGCTGAGAAAATATCCTTGACATTGATTTAGAATCAGAGGACCTTGGGTGCTCTGCTAGAAGCCTCTCCATTGTTTAACGAAGCCTGGGATCATAATTAAAGGTGGTTCAGAGTGCAGACAGAAATCCTCAGAGCTGGCAGCTAGCGCCATCCCAGATGCCTGCGAAAAGCAATCAGACCCTGGTGAGACTGTAATCAGGTCTTTGAGAAGGGAGGTGTCGGGGGCACCTCATGGGGGATATCTGTGTAGTGAACTGGGTGTGACACCTTCTACATAATTAACAGTCTTCAATTTTGTGCATGATTTAGGCCAGCAGAAAACCCACCCGGCCCTGGGTGCCAGGCAGCTGCAGGTGAGATGGGCTGAGAGAGCCGATAGGGAACAGTGGGGACTGTGACAAACAGGAGGATACACCCTTAGTCTCAAAGAGATGATTGTTCCGCTGCTGCAGCTCAACACTGCTGCATGTAGATGCACACTCAATTTAAATTACCAGATGTATACATAAAATATACCAGTTTTTTAAACACTGTGTGGGCCCAGGAGCTTGCCACCCCGCCCCCCCCACACATGCCTGAGGCCCACAACCTCCAGTTTATCCACCCACAGTTCTTGTAATCCTCACCCTGACCCTTTGAGGAAGACAGTGCCTCATATACTCACCCACTTTTTAGAGAACACAAGGGGCTGTCTTACACCAGCTCTTCCAAGCCAATTCATAGTCTCTCATGCCAACCACATGCAGTGGAACACGGCTGTAATCCAGCAATTCAGGAGGCTAAGGCAGGAGGAGGATTGCAAGTTCGAGGCCAGTCTGGGCAACTTAGTAAGACCGTATCTAAAAATAAAAAGGTCTGAGGATGTAGCTCAGTAGTGGATTAACTCTGGGCTCAGTCCCCCGTAATGCAAAACTCTCTCATGCTTCTTTTTTCTGCTTTATATTTGAAATTCCAAGGGAGGCTGTGTTGGAAGGAAGGGTCTCCATTACTGAGCAAGCAAACAGGACTTTGGAAGCAAGCTGCCTCTTTCTGCCTTCTTTGATGGGCATATCTGGTCCCCTGGCAGTCTGACCTCAGCTGCTGAGCATTCTGGGATTTTTGTTGCCTCCATAGACTGAATGGAGTTCCTAATTAGCAAACATCCCTTTGCAGAAGGTGTGAGTTAATAATGACTGGGGGCATGATCTCCACACAAACTACAGGCTCCTGAAGGTGACCCCCCAGCAGTGAATTGTGTGGCGCTAATCCTGGAGATGGGAATCTCATCCGGGTGCTGACTGAAGAGTGATATCTCTTTTTCTGAAATGTGAGCTCTTCCCAGGGCACTAGCGACCAAGAGCTTGGTCCCTTCCCTGGAGGGTGCTTCCAGCCCAGTGAGAGGAACAGATGGTGAGGACACAGTGTACTGGACACTGTGAACAGGGCAGAGGGGCCACATGACGTTGAGATCGTCCCTGAAGCTGGGGTGGGGCTGACCAGAGATCAGCAAGTGACAAATGACCTGGAAAGCTGCGGGGATGGAAGCAGGAAGGGGGATCACAGAGGCCTCCCCATTAGGGGAAGGACTAAGATTTCTTTTGCCACATTTTTTACTAGTGCATTATAGTTATATATAATGGATTTGTTGTTTCATATTTGTGCATGCACACATCACAGCAATCTCATTTGGCCAGTATTAAACTAAGATTTTTATTGCATGTACAGCTAACACGTCGTTCAGCAGATTTGTTCTAGTGAGCCTACTATGTGCTGGCCTGTGCTGTAGATTCAAGAAATATGTATCGAACAAGGCAGAAAAGGAACCAGCCTCGGGCACTTCCACTCCAGTGTGGGATTGCTCCAGTTCATTCCACAAAATCAGTAATTGAATTCCCTGTAGCTATAAATTCTATCAAGAATCTGAGTTCCATGGAGGAGCTGGCTTGTCAGTCTGGACTGAGGGGTGGAGTTCACTGCCAAGAATATAGTTGCAGTTGAGCTGGATGCGGTGGTGCACACCTATAATCTCAGCTGCTCAGGAGGCTGAGGCAGGAGGATCACAAGTTCAAAACCAGTTTCAGCAACTTAGTGAGGTCCTAAGCAGCTTAGAAAAACTGGCTGGGGATGTGGCTCAGTGGTTAAGGGCCCCTGGGTTCAATCCTCAGCACCACAAAAGAAGGAGCAACAACAAGAAGTCAATCATGAGAAAGGGTCATTTGACTATGCTGGGTTAAAAGAGAATAAGGGNAAAAAAAAAAAAAAGAACATGCAATTGATAAACTTGTTTCAGTTAATAATTTAGCCTCTCCCATTATCTTCTAAGTCTCACCTGCCACTATCTTTTGATAAACATGGGTTTTATATTTTTGGACAGTAGGAAAAAAAGTCACAAAAAATTTTGTTTCACATGAAAATCATAGGAAATTGAAATTTTGTGTCCATAAATAAAATTTTCTTGGGCATAGTCACACTGGCTCATTTTTACTTAGTACTTTTGCAGCTTTGTGCTTCAAAGGCAGAGTTGGTAGTTGAAATCTGGAAACCAAAGCAGAAAATATTTACTATTTGGTTCTTCATGGGTAAAAAAAAAATATATTGCCATTCTCATTCCTCCAAATGTGTCCCAATGTGCCCATAAACATTCTCCCTCTCCAGGAAGGTGAAGAAGGAGACAGCTAAAGTGAAGCTTCTGTTCCTGCAGTGCTTCTCATAGATCCTGGGCAGGGGCTCCTTAGCCTACAATCTGTGGTCCCCTCTGGCCTGAGACTCTTCTGATGTGTTGTCTGGAGCAAGCATGGTTTTGCAAGACCTTAATTACAGAATTCCCTTCCTGGCAGGTGATTCCCATTAGAGAATGGCCACACCTGCTTCCCTGTAGAGCTGAGCTCAATATTTTCTCATAGGTTGAGGCAGTGGGATTCTTCCCTTTCCTTCAAAGTGATGATAACCAAGCCCTGTGTATTGCAAGGAAGTATACCCATGGCTTATTGGACAAAATGCAGCAACAGCAAATTTGCTTACAAATCACATGCTTCCATTTACATCAAATGGTATTTATGGACTTCCCCACATGTATGAGCAATAGAGCTCTATCTGGATGTTGATCCCCAGAATGTTCTCCAGGGTTATCTGAGGTTGCATTGAGATTTGGGCTGATTTTTAAAACTTTCTTCTTACTTTTTTGTACTCCATGTGTTTTTTTTTTTTTAATTAACATGAATCATCTTAATCTGCACAGAGCAACCCAGTTATTTTCATTTCAAGAAATAAATAAGAAGGATGGCTGCATCCGAATGTGGGTGAAACAATTATTTGTGTGGTTGTGATGTAACTGCTAGAGAGAGATGTCGTTTTCCTACTGCTCACCTCTTGGAGTGGGGAAGTGCGTGGCTTTGGAAAAAGGAAAATAATTAAGAACATCGAAGGAGGTGAGGGAAGATATAGAAGTGAGGTCATCATTCTGAGATGCAGAAAGTTCCCCATATATAAATCTCCCCGGTTCACTAGTAGTATTTGGAAAGGGGTGGGGGCGGGTGTGTACCTTTTCTGGTCCTTTCCCCCCACCTCTAGGAGCTCTTGAGAAACAGCCTCTATGAAGTGTTTAAAAAACAGTAGCTTGGCGCCACCTAGTGTCGGTGCTCTGTCACTTCACCTGAGCATCTGAGAAGCTTCCCTTCAGATTCTTTGTTTGATGTCCCTGTCCTGGTGGCATTTGCACTGCAGGCAGCGTGATGCTTCCCTGGGGTTCTGCCGGGCAGTAGGGATGCCTCATTAATTTATCCCTTCCTTCCTGTCTCAGTCACACAAAGCTACTGGCCTGGTGTGGTTCTGCAGTTGAAGGGGGGAAAGGATGCCTCTGTCAAAGCCCATCCCTGCCTTTCTTCAGCAGAGCACCCTGAAAGGTGGCCCACACTTCTCTGGCTGGAACACAGTCCTGCTCCCCAGAGCTGCCTTGGGTTTGGGGCTCTTGAGTGGGAATAGGAGGGCCTGGCTGGTGGTAGTCTGCTTAGCTATTGGCTCCACCCACAGTCAGAACTGAGTTCTCCTTCCCCACTCCAGCAGGCTCACCTTTAAAAAAAATTTTTTTTTAATACCAGAGATTGAACCCAGAGGCACTTAACCACAAGCCACATCTGCAGCCCTATTTTGTATTTCATTTAGAGAAAGGGTCTCACTGAGTTGCTGAGGCTGGCTTTGAACTCAGGATCCTCCTGCCTCAGCCTCCAGAGCTGCTGGGATTACCAACATGCACCACCTGTGTCCAGTGCTCACCTCCTTCTTACCCACCTTCTGCACCCCATGCCTGTTTGTCCTCCGTTTCTCATCCTTCTGCTCACCTGGTCCCTCACTACGTCTCATAGCTTTACCAGCTGTTAGCTCTAGAACCTTCCACTCCTCCATGAACAGCCCCTCTTTCATTCTGGGACTTCTTCACTCACCCAGCATGTGGAACTTTTTGTCAAGCAACAATCTGATTGTCATTCTTGGGTTCTGATCTTTTTAGTGGCTTCCAAGGTCTCATAGGAAAAAGATCAGATTTGGAGTCTGGCCTCTAAGACTGCTGTCCACCTGAGCCGGACCCCTTGCTGGCTCTTCTTCTCTGCCTTGCTCCCACCTGTTGACGCTTTCTCTGCTCTCCCTTCTTCCCCAATTTCCCAGTTAATTTCCTTGGGCCCACAGTTCGAGTCAAGTGCTCCCCAGATATACTTAGAAAACACCCATCGCTCCCCTGCCTCCATCCCGTCCTGGCTCTCAGAATCGGCTCTGCCCCCATGATCTTGTCCTTGGATCTGTTTCCCCTTGTAGATCACTGGTTCTGACCTGGGGGCAGATGGTCCTTGCCGGGGATATATTCATCTGTCTCTGGAGATACTTTTAGTTGTCACAGTGGGAAGGGGAGGGAGCTCCTGGCCTTTAGCAGGTGAAGCAAAGAATCATCTGGTTCATGAGGTCAAGTGTGGACAGGAAGAAAGCCTGCCCCAGACATGTAAAGGCTCACTCGATGCGCTCAACCCTTTCGTAGGCTTGTGCATAGATGTAGATCTCACCATGTCTCTTAAAATCTCCCAGCCACCAGGAAAAAACGGAAGAATTAGCCTCGCCTGCCCTCCTACCCCACATCAGGATCGTTAAGCAGGGTACTGCTGCTGCCCCAGAGAAAGTCACCCTTTTTGTGTGTGCCTTTGCTTCAAAATTATTTAAGGTCTCATGCTAAATTGTATTTATTTACACTCTGATCTGTTGACAGTAAAATCTCACCTACAGTTGTAGTTGGGACATTCTGTAAGCCCTGGCTTCTTCAAAAAGTTTACTACAAGGGTCAGGGATGTGGCTCAGTGGTAGAGCGCTTGTGTGAGGCCCTGGGTTCAATCCTCAGCACCACAAAAGAAGGAGCAACAACAAGAAGTCAATCATGAGAAAGGGTCATTTGACTATGCTGGGTTAAAAGAGAATAAGGGGGGTGGCAAGAAAAGATTTTTGAGACAATGGGAGAAATTTGAATATGGACTATGTACGAGATAGGACTCCTGAGTTAGTATGTGGGTTTTTTCTTTTTTTTTTTCTTTTCTTTCAGTATTGGGATGGAACCCAGGAGTGATCTCTCCCTGAGCTACATCCATCCATCCAACCATGTATTTATTTATTTGTTTGTTTATTCTTGGAAGATTGAACCCTGGAATGCTTAATCACTGAGCAACATCCCCAGCTCTGCACATCCCCCTCCTCCTTTTTTTAAAAAATTTTAATTTAGAGACAGGGTCTTGCTAAGTTACTTATGGCCTTGCTAAGTTGCTGAGGCTGGCTTTGAACTTATGATCCTCTTCCTCAGCCTCCTGAGCTGCGGGGATAGCAGGTGTGATAACAGATAAGCCACTATGTTGGGCTTATCCTAATATGTGATTTAAGTATGACAGTGGTATTGTGGTGATGTGGGAGTATTAGGGTGGAAGTGTCAAAATGACACTTCGTAGAGTATTTAGGGTGGAAGTGTCAAAATGATTGTAATTTGCTTTCAGTGACTTAGCTGAGAAGCAGGTGTATGTGTATATGTGTGTGTATGTACGTGCAGGTGGAAAGAGAAGAACAGATGAGGCCAAATCTGTTAGTAGTAGGTGGATTTCGGTAAAGGGAGTCTGGGTGTTTGCCGTGCTATCAGTTCAACTTTTTGTGGTTGGAATCTTTGGGGGCACACGGTGGAATGGCATACCCTGCCGGAAGCCCCCTGAGCCTGGCCATCTGTGTCTTCAGTTTGCAGCTCCCCACCCATCCACATGAAGGTGCAGCCTCTGAACCAGACGGCCCTCCAGGTGTCCTGGAGCCAGCCAGAGACCATCTACCACCCACCCATCATGAACTACATGATCTCCTACAGCTGGACCAAGAACGAAGACGAGAAAGAGAAGACGTTCACAAAGGACAGTGACAAAGACTTGGTAAGGACCCCTGTTTCCAGATCGAGGGGCTACAGCCCTTGCAGTTTCAGAGGGGCCTGCTGAGCTTAGGGACTGCCGTGGGCTATGCTCCCACATACTAGTCACAGGAGTGGACAGTGGAAGGAGCCTGGCTCCATCCTGACCTCGCATCTGTGAACTCTGACCTGGAAGAGCTAGTTAATTGTTCTTTGCAGTGGCCCTCCAAGACTGATAACTTTAGCTGCCATTATTAACAAATAGAAAGCTTCTAATAGTCCCTTTTCATCCAATAGGATTACTGTACAAATTAAATGGTGCATTTAAGGATCCCCCAGGTTCTGGCATACAGCAAGCGCTACATAAGTATTCACTCTTATAATCACAGTTACTCCACCTCAACCTCTGCCTCCTTTTTCCTTCAACTTCCTGCTGTCACATCACCACCTCCCTGTCCACAGTCCCCACCATTCCCATTTGTCCTATCTTGCATGCTCCCATTTCCTGCGGGATCCTTGTGGCCATGGAACTTCAGCTTCTGTTCTGCAGCTCCCAGATCCCAGACCATCTGACCCCACTGGGAGCAATCTGGGCTCAGTCCCCTCCAACCCCCAGTTCCCCAACCCCACACCCCATTTCCACTCTCACTGGGCACCCAACAAGGCCCCTCCTTAATGGTGTATGCAGAAGCTACCTTCTCAAAGCAAACCCTCCAACAAGCAGTAGTCTTCACTTGCACAGAAACTCAAAGTGACACATTTGCTACATTTATCCTTAATCAAAGGAAGCCTTTGGAATAATGAAACCTGTAATTGTATATGTGCATGAAAATGCGGGGCACCTAGTGGGATTCTTAATGACTGTTATCACCTTTTTTTTTTTCCTCCCTCTCCATACAGAGTCCTCAGGGCCCATTCAATCAGTTATAGAATAATACTTTTCTTATTTCTTTCGATGGAGAATTTTTCACTTCATTTCCATTTATATTTTCCATTTCCCCACTGGACTTTGTTATCTGGGTCACATTAGGGAGTGACGAGCCCTCCTGAAATCAGAGAGGAATCTGTTGAAAGGCACCCAAGGTTACGATGTTTTAACCTTTCTCTTGTCACCACTGGATGCCCGTAAGGGATTTTCCCCTCTCTGAAGTAAAGCTGGCTTGCATTAATCAGCAGAAACTATCTAGGCGCTGGCTTAACCGGTTTCTTGTTCTAAGTGGCAAATAATTAAACATGCAAAGATGAACAGATACTGGCTTGGGGTGAATTCTAATAAATCCCTGCATAGATGGAGTGAAGATTTTGTGCTCTGAACAGAAGATGGGTCAGAAGATTAGGGAATGAGACATAAATTAGGTTCAGAGAGAGAGAAACACACTTTGACAGCCAGTTTTGATCCCTAGGAATTTCTAGGGGTGGTTATTTTCTTTGGGGACACACAAAATTAATTTTCTTAATTTCTCAGTACATCAAGAGAGCCGACTTGGTGGCCAGAAAGCTGTGCTCCCACCCCTGGTTCCAGAAACCTAAAAGCAGAACCTAACGATTATAGCATTCTTCAGTCTAAGGTCCCTCCGTCACATCCTGTCCACAAACCTGGGAGCCACGTGTGTCACACCACCTTTTCCAAAAGAGATAAATGAGGCCTTAGTTAAATAACAAGACCCTGCCCTGCTGCTCACATCAGGAAGCTGTGTTCTAGACAAAAGCAGCAGCCATCGCCACAGTGACGTTCATACCCATCAGAGGTGTGCAGTGGCTGTGCCAGGGAAGCGCCCTTGTTGGGGAGGCTCACGGGGCAGCTCTCTGCCCAGAACATACAGGTCAGTGACATCTCATCCACTGGGAGGAGTGTATGGAAATTGCTTGCTTCTGTTTATTTCTTGGGGAAACAAGTACTACCTGCTTTTTAGGTAGGTTCCATTTTCTCATTTACAAGGGCTCTTAACCACTGAGTCACATCTCCGGCCCTTTTTATTTATTGATTTTTTTTTTTTTTTTTTTTTTTTTTTTTTTTNAAGGCTCTTATAATGACACATTAGGAATGGTGACTTGGATTTATTTGCCTGGTGATTATTTTGATCACGCTTCACTAACACTTTACTATTTTTTTTTTTTCAATTTTTTTTAAAGAAAGAGAGAGAGAGAGAGAGAGAATTTCAATATTTATTTTTCAGTTTTCGGCAGACACAACATCTTTGTTTGTATGTGGTGCTGAGGATCGAACCCGGGCCGCACGCATGCCAGGCGAGCGCGCTACCGCTTGAGCCACATCCCCAGCCCCACAAACATTTTTCTAGAATGGGCCAGATGATGAATATTTTAGGCTTTACAGGTTATACAGTCTCTCCTAACCATTCATCTGGGCCTTTAAAGGGTGAAAGCAGCTATCAGCAACATATAAATAATAGGGTCATGGCTGTGTGCCAATAAAACTTTATTTATAAAAACAGAAGAGGGGCTGGATCTGGCCTGCAGGTTGGACCCATCCACCTCCTGTGTTAGACCAGTGGTGCTCTGTCTGCTGTTGAATGTGGTACACCATGAACAAGGTTTTCTTGACCTGTGTTACCCAGTTCTCAGAAGAACCCATGAGGGTTCCTCTTCCCACTTGACAGTTGAAGGTAGCAGAGGCTGAAAGTCATTGAGTAACAGCTAGTGAGTGGTGTGATGACTTTACGTCTCATGACCTGTGGCCTAGTGTTCTTCCTTGCCTCGTGCTCTCTGTTATACATAGTCAGGATACGACAAGACCTTCAAACTGCAAAGGAAGAGAGAATTTCTTATTGATGTTCTGCACTCTGCATGGCTCTGGAGATTATTTGGTTGATAACTCTAGAGGCCATCTAGGACCAGTAATTATAGCTTACATGGTACAGTATTGTGACAGAAATTCAGACCTTGTAAACAATAAAGAGGACTAAGTCCTCCAAGTCAAGAATGATGCTGTCAGGCTGGGGCTGTAGCTCAGCAGGAGAGCTCTCGCCTTCCAGGTCCAAGGCACTGGGTTCAATCCTCAGCACCGCGTAAAAATAGATAAATTAAACAAAGGTACTGTGTCCATCTACAACTAAAATATTTTTTAAAAAATAAAAAAGAAAGAATGATGTTGTCACTTCTTCTCTTCTTAAGTGCTAAAAACAGATTCCTGGGGAAGGTCATTACAAGGTGATCTTTCCTGCCAAAGCAGGCTGTGGTCAGTTGGGAACACCACATCTGCCAGGATTTGCCAGGGTATCCAGATTTACTTTTGAGCACAAAGTGTGCCTGGCTTTCAGAAGAAACTCATTGCCTCCTCTTTCTTCCCCTGCAGAAAGCCACCATTAGCCATGTCTCACCCGATAGCCTTTACCTGTTCCGAGTCCAGGCCGTGTGTCGGAATGACATGCGCAGCGACTTCAGCCAGACGATGCTCTTCCAAGGTAAGGCTGGTTTCCTTCTCACTCCCACCTGACCCTCTGTTCATGCTTTGTCCTTTTCCTGGAGGGGTTTGGGCACAAGAACACAAACCCAGTCTAAGGATCCACGTAGGCATTTAAAGCACACCTAGAAAACCCCAGGAATTTGTATCTGTCTTTGAGGTTGGACATACCCTAGGTCAGAAGAGGGGAAGAAAAGCAAAGCAATTTTTGGCTTATTGATTTTATTGTTATTTTCCAACTTTGGGGAACCAGGCATGTGGGCTTTTCCACTACCCATTGTCTAGCCCCATGTCAGAGTGTGTTGGCAGGTGTCCTCTTTGGATTTCCAACATGATTCTGTCTATTGTTCCCTCAAGAACTGCAGCCAGGGCTCGGATGCAGCTTGGTGGAAGAGCACTTGCCCAGCATGCATGAGGCCCTGGGTTCCATCTCCAGCACCAAACTTAAAAAAAAACAAAAAAAACTTAGAGCCCCAAATATGTGATTCACCTTTCCCACTTGCAAGCCACAGACAAGCCCTTGCGCTTTTTTGTATTTTTTATTTAGAGACAGGGTCTCACTGAGTTGCTTAGCACTACACTTTTGCTGAAGCTGACTTTGAACTCAAGATCCTCCTGCCTCAGCCTCCTGAGCCACTGGGATGATTGGCATGCACCACCGTGCCCAACAAGATACATAACTATTCAATGGGATATTTTTTTTTTAAGAAAACAAAATCAGTACAAAGAATTTTAAATGAAGATGAGGGGCTTGGGATACTGTAGCTCAGTGGTAGGTAGAATACATGCTTACCTTGCCCTTGGTTTAATTGCTAGCACCAAACATATAATAATAAAAATTTAAAAATAAAGATAGGATGCATTCTGTCTTACTTGCCCCAGCCTAATCTTGGTACTGGTTCCCAAAACAGGCAGCCCTATGGGCCAGAGGTTGTGGATTTGGTTTTCTGATAGGCACTCTGAGCAGTGTACAAGTAAGGACCAGGGCACTGGATGGGACTCTGCCAGTCTGAGGCCCTTCCTGCTCAGGATCTTTACTTCTTAGGGGCCTCAACTTTCCCATTTCCAAATGATAAACCTGCACCCCAGGATACTGGTTCTTAACCTTTTTGAGTCCCTGAAAAATGCAGAAATCCTCTAGAACATATCATAGGTCATAGATGAGCAGCATCAGCATAGGGAGGTGGTCACAGGCATCTGAGTTCTAACAAGGTGCCCCTAGTGACTGGCACACACATTAAGGGCTGGCAAATGCTAGGTTGGAGCCGGGGATCTGGAGTGAGGGTCTCCAGTGAGTCCTGGCTGCCAGTTAGCTACTGTGCCACTCTTGAGAATATCTCTTATCTTGGAGCTACATATAGCCTGCCAATCCAAACAGTGGTGGTATTGACAGTACCAACCTCACTGGGTCCTTGTAGAGTGACAGGTGAGGCATATTAAAGAACTAGCATAGTGTTAATTACTGGCAGTGCTGTTGACATCTCCTTAATACAGGTTGAGTATCCCTTATCTGAAATGATCAGATGGGTTTCACACTTCAAAGTTTTGTTTTTGGGGGTGATTTTGGAGTATTTGCATAGACTTTACAAGTCAAAGATCCCTACTTAGTAGCTAAATGATTTTCTCCTTGTGCATCCTGAACACATCCTGAGCATCCTGGATCATTTTGGAACACAAACTCAAGATCCAAAATGATCCAGAATTTAAAACCATTTCTCAGTGCTTATAAAGTTTTGGACTTTGAATTTTGGGGAGGATTTTGGATTTTTAGATTAGCAATGCTCAATGTGTATTTTAGTTTGATGTAAAAAAAAAAAAAAAAAGTGATGAACTCAGGGCAAGAGGCCCTCTGGCCTAGATTTCTTTCAAGGCTTCTTTCTAGCTCAAAAATTTTGCATGTAGTATTTATTCTTTGCTAATGATCTCATCCTTTCTATTTAAACTAGTCAAAATTAGCATGATTGCGGTTTTACATAAGTAAATCTCACTCACTCTGTCTATCCATACGCTGAATATATTAACCCTTTCCCAGTGTTAAGACCATGAGCCAAGGGGAGAGAGAAGGGAGGGCAGACTGGGAGCTTGCTACAGCAGGGCCTAGGAACTTCAGACATATCAATCATGATTAGGCCTCCCCTGTGCTCCATCCAAGAACTCTAGATCTACAGAGCTGCCTCTTCTGATGAATAGCCCTTGAGCTGCCTGGCTTTCACGCTGACTTTGAAAAATTAAATGTTTATAATATAATGCAATTCAAAAAGGCCCTGTCAGCTGTAAACTCAAAGCAAAGAGTGTTTTAAATGTCTGACCACAGTGACTTATTAAAAATGGCTGGTGTCTCCTTTGTCCACCAATATCTTTGCTCAGAGGTGGACAGGAGTTTGCTCCGTGTGCCCTGGTGCTTACTCCTGTAGGTGCGTCAAGGGGCGGGATCTTTCTTTACACCTGCCCAGGATAGCTTCAGCATTTTTTCCTACAACACATGTGCATAGTGTAAAAACCTAGATCTTGATGTGGGTGAGCTTACTTAGCTTTTCTGCTGTGCCAGGTGTAGGCAGTTAGGAGCAAGAGAGGTCAGGGTACCAAATTCATCAATGTGAACTTAAGATTCAAAAGGAAAGAAAAATTTTAAAAAAAGGTTAGAGAATTCTATAGCAGCTTTGTTCACAGTAATAAATGTGCATATGATTTGGGAACTCGAGAAAGTCACATGGAATATTTTACCTTATTGTAGTAACTATTACAATATTTAAGTATAGAAGATAATCAGTATATTTACCTTACTGTGGTAAATATAATAGCCATAATACTAACAAGTGGTATTTTTGAAGTGGCTCACCATTACCAGGCATTTTTACCTAAATTACTTCATCTGAACTTCACTTGGTGACAGCCACTAAGGTTATATATTTTATAAATGGGGAAATAATGTTCAGGATGCACAAGGAGGAAATCATTTAGCTACTAAGTGGAGTTTGCTCTCTTCTTCTTCTTCTTATTATTATTATTATCTTTTTTTTTTTTTTTTTTTTTTTGGNGAGAAGAAGTGACAACATCATTCTTTCTTTTTTATTTTTTAAAAAATATTTTAGTTGTAGATGGACACAGTACCTTTGTTTAATTTATCTATTTTTACGCGGTGCTGAGGATTGAACCCAAGGATACTTAAGCACTAAGCCACATCCCCAGCCCATTTAATATTTTATTTAGAGATAGAGTCTGCCTGAGTTGCTTAGGGCCTCACTAAGTTGCTGAGGCTGGCCTTGAACTTCTGATCCTCCTGCCTCAGCCTCCTGAGCCACTGGGATTACAGGTGTGCGCCATCACATCTACTTCTTTTCTTATTCTAAAGCCCAATCATTGTTGTGCAGCCATGGACCACCCTAAAGAGTTATGACTCAGTAGCCCAGCTGTTCAAAGAAAGGATAAAACAATAGCTGACTAAGTATTCCAAGCCATTTCCCAGATCTCAGCAGTCACAGGAAGAGGGCTGGGGGTGGGGGTTCCTGAGCTTTTGCTTTGAGTCACAGACCCCAGGAGACAGCCTGGAGAAGCTCACAGATCCTCCCTCAGAATGGTTTTAAATCAATGAGTAGAATACATAGCAGAGGAACCAATTATGTTTAAATACAGTTGTCAAAATATTTTAAACCAATCCGAGATTGAGCAGTATATGCGCTAACTGTAGTAAAGTTTTAAATGACAAACAGCTGGCCTGTGAGTGGCTGTTATTTCTGAGCATTGATGAACATCAGTGATATGCCCAAATAACCACTATAATGCCAAAGCAGTGTGAAAACAATATGGATCCTGAGAACGCAGCTGAGATCGGTTGCCTGCATCCTTCCTTCACGACAGGAGGTGCACAACTGCAGGGAGCTTAGCCAGAATACAGATGTCACACACACCCCCCACACCTCATCCCTGCATTCCATTAGGCCCCTGGTCCAGGTTTAAGGACTCCTGATCTGAGAGTTCTTAAAGAAAGTTCCTGATCACCAGAGCTACCACTGACCCTAGTAAAGACTGTGCAAGACTAACAAAAATCTGACACGTAGATGGAGTGACTGTTGAGTTTGTTGGCCTTCGTTAGAGCCCTTTCTAAAGGGCAGGTAAGGCCACTCTCCTGAGAACTTTCCTTCCTGTGTTAATGGAGGGAGGCGTGTTCACCTGTCCAAGCAGTTGAGGTCTGGATGCCTGGGCAACTCCATGATCATGGGAGGCCACTTGTAGTCCCCGTGAGACCCACACTATTTGTTCCATGGCTGCTTTGTTGGACCTGGAATCTACCCAGTTGCTTTGCCTTCTAGATCCATCTCTTCCCCACATGAGCCTCTTTACATATTTCAGTATCCAACTATGCAAAATGAACGTATCTTTAGGTCAAGGGGTTGCACGCTCAGGTGCCTGGGGTGGGGGCAGGCATGGGATAGGTTGTGAATGAAGGGAGGGTTCTCCGTGGGAAATGTGAGACCATGCACCCAGCTAAAGGGGGTGACAGATCCTTGGCCCCAGGCAAGTGTTGCCCTGTATGGAAGTCACCCAGTATTGCCAACATTGATCATAATTTTGCAGATCAATGTTCACCTGAGAGTTTTTGAGGTGGAAGCCTTTACAATGTTGGGAGAAGATTTGATTTTTTTTTTTTTTAATACCAAGGATTGAACCCAGAGGCACTTAAATACTGAGCCATATCCCCAGACTTTTTTTTATTTAGAGACAGGTTGCTGAGGCTGGCTTTGAATTTGTGATTCTCCTGCCTCAGTTTCCTGAGCTGCTAGGATTATAGGCTCAATTTCTTAAAGAGGCTTACAAGGCAAACAAAAATATACGTAGGTCACTTGACATTTTTGATGTAGTTGTGAAAACTGTAGCAGGCACAGGGTATTTAGGTAATTAGCATTTGGGGGCTAGTTTTTCAGTGCAGTGTATGTAGGTGGCAGATTTTTCACTTCTTCCAGCCCTTTCGGTTTTTGCAATAACCACAAAGTTTGATGTTTTTAAGTTCTGTTGTTTAGCATTATTCATAATAGCACAAAGGTAGAAGCAGATGAATGGATAAACAAAATGTGGTATATATGGCTGTCCTTGAGGAGATTATGCTAAGCAGACTAAGCCAGTCACAAAACCACCAATACACAGGGTGACATTTATATTAGATGTCCAAAGAAGTTCAGTTTATAGGAATGGAAAGTAGAGAGGTGGTTGCCAGGGTTGAGGGTAGGAGGAAATGAGCAGTTGTTTCGGTATGTAGAGTTCCAGTTTTCCAAGATGAAGAAGTTCTAGAGAGAAATGGTAGTGGTGGTTGGTTGCACAATAACATGAACATTCTTAACACTACTGAACCATAGACCTAAAAATGGATCACCATGCTGGGCACGGTGGTGCACACACCTGTAATCCCAGTGACTCGGGAGGCTGAGGCAGGAGGATCACAAACAAGTTCAAAGCCAGCCTCAACAATTTAGCAAGGTGCTAAGCAACTCAGCGAGACCCTGTCTCTAAATAAAATACAAAATCAGGCTGGGGATGTGGCTCAGTGGTCGAGTACCCCTGGGTTCAAACCCCGGTACCCACATCCCCACAAAAAAATGGATCAAGTGGCAAATTTAATATTGTGTATCTTACTATAATTTAAAAAATTAAGTTACATTGTTTAATTATAACCATATGGGAAAAGAAAACTACAGGAAGAAATGAGCACCACTGAAAGGATAATGAATGATGAATATCAGCTAGTTTGACCATGTGAAACAGTGGCACTGTCTTAATATTTTAAAACACAAGGAGAAATTAAATGAATAATAACATACAAAAGGGGTAACATGCCTGGCGTGGTGGTGCACACCTGCAATCCCAGCAGCTCAGGAGGCTGAGACAGGAGGATCGTGAGTTCAAAGCCAGCCTCAGCAGCTTAGTGAGACCCTAGGCAACTCAGTGAGACCCTGTGTCTAAATAAAATCCAAAATAGGGCTGGGGATGGGGCTCAGTGGTCGAGTGCCACTGGGTTCAATCCCCAGAACCCCTCCTCCCAGAAAAAGCGGGGTAAGACAAAAAAATAGGCTTTGCTTCATTTTTTAGATGATAAAAATATTAATTGAAGAGAGGCATATTAGAATCCCAATGGATGATACAGGAAATGATGACCAAAAAGATCATTGAGAAAAACAATGGAATAATATAATTCCATTTAAATACAGTTCAAATATTGGCAAAATTCTGACAGAGTAGAATGTGGGCTAACTTTGGGGCTGAGTGGATATTATCTGGGTTGGGGGTGCAAGCAAACCTTTACAGCAGCAAAGCACCAGAGAATATCTAGATCTTTTTTTTTATGATTAAAAACATCATTTACTACATGTTCAAATGATAATAGTTTGGACATATTGGGATACATAAATAAATACGTTTTAAAAATTAATTTTGCTGTCTTTTTTTGGTATCTTAAAATGGGTGTTACACAGGTGTTTACATATGTAAAAAAAAACTGAATTGTATATTTAAATCTTGTGTACTTTACTGTATGGAAGTTGTGCCTCAATATTAAAACAGAAAACTACCAAAAAAATTTTAAATTTTAATCAGCACCTTAAGACAGGGGACAGCAAACTGTGGATCATAGTCCAAATCTCTGCATGATTTTGTATGACTTGCAAGCAAGAAAGGATTTGGGGTTTTTTGGTTGTTGGTGGTGGTGGTGGTGATTTTTTTTTTTTTTTTTGCATTTTTAAACGGTTGGACAAAACCTGCAGAGGAATATTTTATGACATGTGAGCATGTCATAAATATGTTTATATGTATGTATAAAAATTCAGATTCAGATTTATGTTCACAATTAAAAGTTTTGTTGGAACTTCCTCTCCCCCAAAGAAAATGGTCTGTGGTTTACATTGCCATTTCTTTATTTTTCAGCTAATACCACTCGAATATTCCAGGGAACCAGGATTGTGAAAACAGGAGTGGTAAGTAAAGAAATAGTGGTTGTTTTGTCCTGGGTGGCTGTTAATTTGCATGCAGTTATGAGTATTACCACAAGGTGGCAGTATGATATTGTTGAATTGCACAATCTGAAGAGGTTAAAATAGAGAAAAAGTATTCACTCTTCGATACGTTTTGAAAAAGAGCTGTGCAATAGTGTTAGAGGTTTATATTGTATAATTTTGTAATTATTTTTGTTCCCTGAGATCAGATGATACAAGGGGGTTAATCTGTTCTGAGCCCTTCATCTGGCATAAAATAAAATTAAAGATTTTGTCACCTGCCCAAAGTTACAGAGATTTGCAGATTTCTGGAGCCTGAATTAATATCTCTGTTTCCCCATTCCTGCTACAACTAATAAAGATGGTGGTTATAACAATAATAGCCTGAAACTCACTAAGCACTTCTGAATTTCAGGCACAGGTTATTTTACTCACTTCTCAAAACAGCCACAAAATTGCATTACTATTCTCCCCATTTTACAAATGAGGAAAATGAGGTTCATTGAGTTAAAGTAATGTGCCCAGCATCAACCAGAAAACAAGGAAGGGGTCATCAACTTGGGCCCAGGGAGCCTGACCTTCTGTATCAAGTCAAGTCTCAGGTGGTATTTTGTCTTCATTAATGAACTTCAGAACTCAGCTTTGCTAACCTGGTCTTCCTTAAAGTACCAAGTTTTCACTTGACGATGAAGTCAAGAAACCTGAGTTGCTCCCGTTATTGTTTTGAATTGTATAAATGATAGGATGGAATTTTGGATTCTAGCTTGTGAGAACTAAACTATCTCGGAACAGAAAAATTTATTATTTTCATAGATACCTTATATGAATAAAACTCCAAAACTGAGCCTCAGAGTACAGTGATCAGGATGAGCTGAGATTTGCCAGTAGGTAGCCATGCCTCTGATCTTCCTAGCTCTGTACCTGGGGTAAGCTCCTGGACACTGTCCTCACCTATCAGATGGGGTGAGGATCAAATCTGCCTCCAGGGTAGCATGGAAAACCTTGGTACACAATTGGCACTTGTTGAGTGCAACTCTTGATATTGTTGTTAATGTTGTTGTCATCTACATGGGCATAGGTTTTGCCATGGTCCAGCCCAGAGATTCTGAAAGGTACCATGTCCATGGGCTCAAGTGTAGAAAGATAGAAATGTAAGCCAGTTCCCAGAGCTGGCAGTGGGAAGTGACTCCTGCTCCTGACTGTGTCAGAGTGCCCCTGGCCAGGCCACTCCCCCTCTCTCTCCATCCATTCCCTCAGGGCAAGATGGTGGAGTTGGACATGATTCCTTAGGGCCCTTCCAGACCTAAGAGCTACGTGTTCACCAGAATTTCCAATGGTTGACATAAAAGCATGAAACTCGTGCCCTTTGTCACCTTGAGAATAGTAGACTATCTAATATTGCCAAGTTGTCGCTTTTCACTGTCTTTAAGCCAACTTGAATGCCACGCTTAACTTTTGTGCCACCTAGCCTCATCCTGAGCAACATCAGTGACATTGTGTTTGCTACACTAGTTAAATGTTTTAATGCATCCAAATTATTTATAAAACCATTAAAATAAGAGTTGGCCACCCATGGTCAACATTTGCACCAACCATTGGGGGACCACATGGATGGATGAGTCAAACTCTATGAGGTTTTGCAAACCAGGGTCTCATTCTCAGTCCTAATTACTGATACCTGTCTGCTTTTTCATTCCTCTGCTGCTTCTGCAACCTCCCGGTGACCTTTTTAGCCCACAGCCTCTCCTGCCTCTTCAGCTGACATGGCCCCCATCAGCTCGGGATCTTCCACCTGGACGTCCTCTGGCATCCCCTTCTCATTTGTTTCCATGGCAACCGGGATGGGCCCCTCCTCCAGTGGAAGCCAAGCCACCGTGGCCTCAGTGGTCACCAGCACGCTCCTTGCAGGCCTGGGTTTTGGGGGAGGGGGCATCTCCTCCTTCCCCAGCACCGTGTGGCCCACGCGTCTCCCCACCGCTGCCTCCGCCAGCAAGCAGGCGGTGAGGCCAGTGCTTGCGACCACGGAGGCCCTGGCTTCTCCAGGGCCCGACGGTGATTCGGCACCCACCAAAGACAGCGAGGGCACAGAAGATGGGGAGAAGGATGAGAAAAACGAGAGTGAGGATGGAGAACGGGAGCATGAGGAGGAAGGAGAGAAGGACTCGGAGAAGAAGGAGAAGAGCGGGGTGACCCGTGCCACCCAGGAGCAGAATCGGGTCATGCCCACCCCGACCCCCTCGACTCCTAACAGGACTACGGAGGAGGGCGGGCATCAGACTATACCGGGGCGCAGGCAGGACCATCCTGCCACCCCTACAGAACAGCCAGGCCGGGCAGGGGATGCCGCCCCAGGCCTGGACTCGGACGTGGTCACCCCCACCCAAGTGCCCCCCACAGCTACAGAGGAACATTATGCAGACAGCGATCCCAAGAGGCCCGAAGTACCATCTAAAAAGCCTGGGTCCCGAGGGGACCGATTTTCCGAGGATAGCAAATTTATCACTGTCAACCCAGGTAAGTGGGGCGGGTCCTCCTTTGAGGTTTTGTGCTGCTGGGACCCAGTCTAACCCTTTTTATAAGAATCCGGGGTGGAGGATGATAATTCAGAAAGTAGTAGAGTCTCTCAGTACTGTGTGTGCCCCTAAAGCAAGAGGAGTGAGTGTGTGTCCTTGCCGGTGCTGACCGCAGGTGTCTCCCTCTTCTATTCCTATAAAAGAACCTAGCCTCTGATCTTGGCTGAAATAATTCTCTTCTTGATACTTATGTCCTTGCCTTGGAGTACCTCCCAAGACTTCAACCAGGCAGTGAGAAAAGTGAATAAAAAAGACAGTAATCCTAAGAAGTTTACCCATGAAGATTTCATCCCTTAACCCTTTAATTAGCACATGGGCAGTCAGTGTTGTGTGGGGCACTTGGCTGGATTCTGCATCCAGGACTCCCAGAGCCTGCCTCCTGGGATAAAGGAAAAGACAGATGATTGGCAGCAGCTCCCTGGAGCACAAGTCAGGAAACTGGGTAGCAGGAACAGTAGAGGGCCATCCATTTAGGTCATTAGGTGGCAAGCCAGAAAACTGCCTAACTATAAAGGGTTTTTTTGTTGTTGTTTGTTTGTTTTTAGTATTTTTTTTTAGTTGTAGTTGGACACAATGTCTTTATTTTATTTATTTATTTATTTATATTGTTTTAATGTGGTGCTGAGGATGGAACCCAGTGCCTTTCACGTGGGAGGCAAGCGTTCTACCACTGAGCCACAACCCCAGCCCCCTAACTAAAGTTTTTGATTATAAAATGATAACAGAGAAAATAATCACAATGTAATCAAAGAGAATTAGGAGGACAGGGACCTACTCCTGAAACCTTATTAGTCCATGGTCTTGTACTACAAAATGTGGCCCTGTATCCCAGAGCTGTCATTGTCTATGTGAGTTACCCAGTGTCCAGACCAGGGCGTGGCTGGTCTGGCCTCTGCTTGATGTGACAATTTTTTCCTTTTTTGCTTTATCGTATGCTCAACTCTTAATGAACCATTCTGATAGTTTCCACAAGGGAGCTATAGCATGAGGGGTTGTTATTGTTGTGAGGGGTTTTCTTAATAAGAAATTCTTCGTTTTGCCAGACTACAAGATGTTTAGCAACAATTTTTTTTCTTTCTTTTTTTTTTTTTTTTGCGTCTAAGCTGTTGTAGAGTTATAAGAGTGCAAAAAAAAAGGCAACTGGTAAATATTTATTTGCTTTTGCACTTGTAAACATTAAAATTCATCTAAAGCTGAGATCTCGTATGTCAAGATACAACTTAGAATAAATTTTCATGTTTTGAATTACTTTCCTCTTAAAGCTGGTATGAACTAATTTTTTAAAGTAGGGGTCTCCCTATGGATGTTGCTCAGTTTGTTACAGCTTTAGGGAAAGGTGCTCAGGAGCCTCGTGTGGAATTAAGTGAAGGAAATATGGACCCCTTATGAAGCTGTTCCTTGATGAACATGACTTTCCCTCTAGGGATTGCTGGGAGACAGCTGAATTTCTTGCACTTGAAGACATCATAGAAAAAAATAATAATAAGGAGTGCCCACTGTACCCCTGGCACTGGACTAGGCACTGGGATGAGACCCTAGATCAAGACAGACTTCTGTTCTCCTGGGGGTTAATAGTCTAATGGGGGAGCTCGAAACTATTGCATTAAACAAATGCATGACTTTTAAATAGTGTTCATTGCTGAAGTCAGGGAGAGGGACAGTATAACCCTGAGTCGCCAAGGATGACATTTGAGCAGTGGACCAAGTGCTGAGGAGAAGCCATGTTGAGATCCACAGAAGAGCATTCTAGGCTGCAGGAACAGCAGGTATAGCAGGACCCTAAAGTGGGCATGAGTTTGGATGGGTTGAGGAGCTATCAGAAAGAAGGCCACTGGAGTGAGAACATGAGGGAAGAAGTGAAGCGTGAATTCAGAGGCTGGCACAAGTCCTGTGTGGGAGGGATTCATTGGCCATGCTGAGGATTGGTTGTACTTGAAATGGGAAACCAATGGCAGAGTCCATCTCATTGACTTTTTTGAAAGATCACTTGGGCCTTTGCATGGAAATCATAGGGGAGCCCTGGTTAGGACTCACTGGTTATATGGCGAGGACCAGCCATTGTATTTTCTCCCAAGACAAGGGGTGGGTTTGGAACTGTTCTTTGAGCTTGTGTGGTTTGACCTCTAGACTAAAGGTTCTGGCAAATAGTGTCCTCAAACCTTTCTTTGACTATACTTTCGAAAAATATGGCTGCTGAGAGCTTGGTTGAGAGTAGTCACAGCTCTAGAGGCTGGAAATGGTGTGGAGTCCAGGACTACTCCAGGTGGGTGGCAATGAGTTCCTGCCACTGGATTCGGATTCCAGGGAGAGGGGAGAAAAACGAGGGACAACCTTGGGGATTTCCAGCTCCAGGTATGGGGCATGTGCATCTCTGGGTATTAGAGAGCATTTTATAGTCTTGAGGAGAGTGGCTTTTGGAATCAAATCATCTTAGCTCAGTCCCTTATTCAATCCATGTCCTCATCTGTAATGTGGAGATTATACTAGCCCATTGGGGCAAAGGGTGATGTAGATAAAGGAGGAGCCATGTTGAGATCCATGGAAGAGCATCCACCTCCTTCTTGGTGACAAGGAAGGAGGTGCTCTCAGCAGGAATAATGGCAACTATGAGGAATCCCCCTAATTGTGTGTGTGTGTGTGTGTGTGTGTGTGTGTGTGTGTGTGTGTGTGTGTGTTTGGTATCAGGGATTGAACCTAGGAGCACTTAACCACTGAGCCATATCCCAGCCTTTTTTTTTTTAAATTTTGTGGCAGGGTCTCACTAAGTTGCTGAGCTTGGCTTTGAACTTGTAATTCTCCTGCCTCAGCTCCCACATCACTGAGATTATAAGTGTGTGCCACCATGCCCAGCACAACATGTCTTTTTTTGCAGACATCCATGGACATTGAAGAGCATATCAAGACTGGTCCCCAGTTAACTGGCTTTAAAAATGACCTCCAGGGCTGGGGTTATGGCTTAGCGGTATAGCTCTCGCCTCACACATATGAGGCCCTGGGTTCAAGCCTCAGCACCACATAAACATAAATAAATAAAAGATATTGTATTCAATTACAACTAAAAAAAAAATTACCTCCAAGAATAACTGTCCATCCTGGGCACTGGTAAATCTGGCTTCTCCATGCCAATGGGAAGATCCACTCCTCCCCAAAGCCAAAGAGGTGCTTCTTTCAGAATTTCAGGCAATTTGAATTTGAAAGTGGCAGTGGAGATTGTTTAAGCCAGGGTTTGACAGACTTCTCCAGCAAATACCAGATAGTAAATATTTGTAGCTTTGCCATAGGTGTTGGTTGCGACCACTCCGTTCTGCCTCCCAGCAGCCACAGCAGCCACAGAAAAGACATAAATAAGTGGATGTGATTGGAGGCCAGGAAACTTTGTCTACAAAAACAGGCAGTGGCCCAATGGGGCCCATGAGCTGTCATTTGCTGGTTCCTGATTTAAGCAGAAATAATAGTGTGTGTGTGTGTGTGTGTGTGTGTGTGTGTGTGTGTTGTTTAATAAAGGATGTAACTTGAAGGCAAAAATGGCAAGCCTACATGGGTCCATGATCCTCAAGGTCTCGATACATCTCCATCCATCCATCCCATCCTGCCCCCCATCTGCCTCCACCCACTTGATGTTTGTTTTTTCAACTGAAATAATGGTTGTTTTAATATTAGTGGTGATTAATTTTAAAGACTTTGGACATACATTTGTTTGAGTCCATTGCACACTTAAATTATTTTCACATTAACTAAAAACAATTATTTGAATTAATATTTAGCCTCCTTGAGAAAAGTGATAGCATCTAAAGATATAAACTATTCTGTTTTTATAAGTATCTCCAAAAGGCTTGTTTACAGTCCTTTGATAACATCCTTGAAGAGCTGAGTAATAGCTTTATCCCCTAAGGGAGGAAAGGAGGGGAATCCTTCTATGGATGAGGTGACAAAGTCAGGCACCTACAGAAATCAGGCAATTTCAGTGACAGAAAAGGAGCAGGTATTAAGCATTAGGGACTGGTGAGGTCTATAGCACGCTAGGGAACTCCTGCCTTTTCTCAAGAGGGCCTTCTCAGCTGGGCATGGTGGTTCTCAGCTGAGCATGGTGGTACACACCTGGAATCCCATCAGCTTGGGAGGCTGAGGCAGGAGGATTACAAGCTTGAGGCCAGCATGGCAATTTAGCAAGACCCAGTCTCAAAATCAAAAATACAAAGCGCTGGGGATGAGGCTCCGTGATTAAGCACCCCTGGACTCCATCCCTGGTACCAAAAAATTAATAATATCAATAAAAAGAGGGCCTTCACAGTTCCATCTGATTCTTGCTTTGAAAATGCCTGGTGAGTCAAATGATTCAGGTTTTATTGCAGAATCCTCCAATTTTAAGTGACTTCAAATCTCAAAAACAAGTTTTTTTTTTTTGTTTGTTTGTTTCCACGTGTGCCAAAGAAAAACACATCCCTGGACCAGGTAGGAACCACCAGTGCTCCGCTCCTGTTACAGTGGTGACCGCTATGGTTTGCCTCACTTTGGATGCCCGTGTGTCGCAGTCATCTCCTCCCCTGTCACCAACCTTTTTTTGAACATCTATTTAGTGCAAAGCCCTCAGCCGGATGTGTGCTGCGTGGAAATCCAGCAGATGGTCCCTCCTCAGGAGCCCCTGCGTGAATATGGAGGCAGACTAAAAACCCATCTGATGCAATTCTGGGTTCTTGGGTCAGCGTGGGGGTGTGGCAAGCCCCAGCAACACATGCGGAGAGCACACAGTCTACAGACTCGTCATTTTGTGCTAGGATTTGTCCACGTTTGTTTGCTTGAATGAAGGAAACTCAGATTAAATTTGATTCAGAACTGCAACATATCCGCAGTGTTTCGTGGATGGTTTACCAACCACTTCTTCCAGTCAGCCCTGGGCAGATGCTAAAGGGATGGTCCAGCTCAGGTCAGCAAACTACAGCCCACAGGGTCAGTCTAGCCCATGGCCTACTTTTATATGGTGCATGAGTTAGAAAGGGAGAGTTAGACAAAGATCCTGGCCTGCTCTTCTTATTTGAGCCAGAATGAAGGGTGCTGAGCTCTGTCTACCCTGCTTCTTTGGGGGGAAAACCCAAGGTTTTAGAGGCCTCAAGGTCCAAAGAATCCAATTTGAAAACCTTTGATTATCAAAAGACATCATTAGCCTCATCAGTTTATGTTAAAGCATTTCCTGCTGACTGTGCCTGTGTTAAAGACCAACTACCGGTGTCACTTATCCTATAGCAATCCCTTGCTGTCTGCACTGTCATTATTACTGTCACTTCAGTGAGGAAACCGAGGCTCAGCAGGGTAAGAAGCGTGCCCAGGTCACAAAGCACAGGGCAAGACAGGACCTGAGCATGGGTCTGGCTCCACAGTGCAGGGGAGTCAACCCCTCACCCTGCGGCCTCCCTGTTGGCTTTGGCACTAGTTCCCAGAGCAAGTGACACAAGATGATTTCAAGTGAAATAGTAATTGGCTCTTTCAATGTAGATTTCCAAAAAGCTATGAGTTTTCCATATACATCAAAGGTTCTATATCAGGGTGATTTTTCTCCTCACCCCAGGGACCTTTGGCAGTATCTGGAAAAGGTTTTGGTTGTCATGACTGGGGAGGAGGATGACACTGGCCTCTGGTGGAGAGAGGGCAGGGATGCCATTAAATGTCATGGAACACATAGGACAGCACCACACCAACCAATTACCAGGTCCAAAATGCCTATAGTGACAAAGCTAGCATTAATACAGCTTCTGACCTATAGTATTATTATGAAGTTTCCTTTTGAAAAAAAAGCTGGGGACAAAAGTCGATCCTAGTGCAGGTTTATAGAGTTAGGGCAAAAATCATGAATATGGTACCCAGCTTGTTGGGAACAATGTAGTGTATGTTATTGAAAATAAATTAAGACAGGAACTTGTATGGACTACCTGAAGTTGCTCTCAGCCAAGTCTAGTTACCGTCAGATTGATTTGGGGGGAGATGCTTTCCTTAGAATTCTGTTTGCCCCTACTTCAGGCTGTATTTTCCTAGGTGTGACGGGAGGGATCCGCCTGAGGCATCATGAAGAGAGATTTCAGCTGCCACGTATGGTTTAATTTCCTTTCATAAAGTATGTGTGTCCTTGGAAGTTTCCTTTCCTCAAAGTGATCATTGAACTGGGGTGGATTGTGCATTTCTTGGTGTGGAAAACTGAGGAGACTGGATTGAGAAATTCAGATTGTGGAGGACAGTGCATTTGACATAAGATATTCTAAGGCTTCTGTCTGTGACTAATTTCAGAACCTCAGGATGCTGCCACCAAGCGCCGATGGTCCCAGTTGTCGATGGTGGCAGTCTGGTGGGTTAAGGACCGGCTGTATTTGTGAGGCTTGGAATTAATTTAGGAATTCGCAAAACCCTCACTTTCCCAGCATCTAACTGAAATAGAAATGGCAGGCTGTCACTTGGTTATCTAGGTCTGGTGAAACAGGCCCTGTGGGAGATGGTGAAGGAGCCTGGCTCAGGATAACTCCAGACTCCAATAAGTGGAGACAAATAGTTGCTCTAGTTTGGCTCACATGGAAATGGGAGTGGGATCGAGGCCTGGTTGCAGCAGAATATGTGCATCTGCAATCAATAAGCAACCATTTCTCTGTAGTAGTTGGCTTAGGTAAGCGTATGGCTTATGGTTTGGATATGAGGTGTCCCCCAGAAACTCCTGTGTTAATGCAGAAATATTCAGAGGTAAAATGATTGGGGTGTGAGAGCTGTGATCTAATCAGTGCATCTTAGTTGGAATGGTCTGACTGGGTGGTAACTGTGGGCAGGTGGGGTGTGTCTGGAAGAGGTGGGTCACTGGGGGTGTGCCATGGAAGGGTTCATCTTCACCGTGGTCCCCACCTCTTTCTGCTCCCTGGGTGCCACCAGTGGAGCATCTTCCTCTGCTGTGCCCTTTTGTCATGAAGTCAGCCACCCATGGCCTGAACCTCTGGAACTGTGAGCCCCAAATAAACTTTTCTGGTCAGATATTTTGGTCACAGCAACAAAAAGCTGACTTATGAAAAAAAAAATAGATAGATATGCAAACCTACAAGAGCCCTGTTTAAAAAAAAAAAAAAGAGCTGCTTTATCACTTCATACCTGTTAGAATGGCTTGTATTCAAACAACAGAAAGTAACAGTTGGTAAAAATGTGGAGAAGTCTTTGTGCTAGTGGGAAGGTAGAATGGTGTAACTGCTCTGTAAAACAGTACAGCAGTTCCTCAAAACATTGAAAATATGACTATGTGATCCAGCAATTCCACTTGTGGGTACAGAGACCCAGAAGGATTGACAGCAGAATCTCAAAGAGAAATCTGCACATCTGGGTCCATATTGCTCTACACAATAGCCAAGAGGTGGAAGCAACTCAAGTGGCCTTCCATGCATGAGTGGATGAACAAAATGTGGCATGTATATATCCAGTGGACTAGGATGCTGCCTGTGAAGGGAAATCCCATTGCATGGTGGGGCATGGATGAGCTTGAGAACATCATGCAAAGAGAAATAAGCCAGTTGCAGGAAAGACAAATCCTATACCATTCCATTTCCAGAAACTGCCTGCCTGATTCGTAGAATGAGAGTGTAGAATGATGTTTGGTGGAGGCTGGGGGAAGGAAGAATGGAGAGTGGTTTAATGAATGTAGTGTCCGTTCTGTAAGATGAAGTTGTTCAACCACGGATATACTACACTGCATACTTACAAGTGCTTAAATGGTAAATTTTATATTATGTTTTGTTTTTTTTTAAATTTTTCATACTGGAGATTGAGCCCAGAAGTGTTTAACCACTGAGCTACATCCCTAGCCTTTTTTATATTTTATTTAGAGACGGGATCTCACTGAGTTGGTCAAGGCCTCACTAAGTTACTGAGGCTGGCTTTGAACTCGCCTTCCTCCTGCCTCGGCTTCCTGATGCTGAGATTTCGTGTGCGCCACTGTGCTCAGGTTTTTTTGTTTGTTTGTTTGTTTGTTTTGTTTTTTTTAATCACAGTCAAACAAAGAAGCAGCCATCCTCATTTCCAGTGGGTGGCTATTAATGACAGGTGCTACTGAGAGCAAATGCAACATTGCCTGGGATGGAAGCAGACACTAGATTCACAAGTGTGCAAACCGCCCTTCTCTTCATGTCTCTGACACAGAAACGTGCTTTTCCCTGCTCTTGACAGTGCCCTCTCAGATCCAAGCTATTTTTATCCCTGACACACAGAGGTCCTTGCCCTGTGGCCCAGGCTGAGCCCTTAACCGTGGGGCAGGAGACGGTTCAGTGGGTCCATCTCGTGCATCGCCACCCAGAGCATCGACAGTACATTGTACTCCATTTTTATTTGCTTCTACTGGGATGAGAGCCAAGCCAGTAAAAGGCAAACAACATTAATTCAGTGATGACATATGCCACTGAAAACTGTTTTTCTTTTCTCTCTTAAAAAAATTTTTTTTTTTTTTTTAAAGCAGAATGGAAGCACTTCACTGGGTCCTGCCGGAAGCTGGGAATGAAAACTGGGAGGAGGCGAGGCTGGGGGGAGGTCCTCGAACCTTCCCTGCCTCCCTCCGGCATGTGCTCAGGGAAAGATGCTTCATGTTCTGCTTCAAGTTTTGTTTGGACGCCTTTCTGAAGTAGGCCCATTCTCTTGAGTCCAGGCCTTAGGGACACATCAGTGAGATGCGGGCCTGAAGAGGGTGTGGAAAATGTCACATTCGTTGAGGAGAATGCAGCTTGTTGGATAGGCAGAGAAACAGCGTGGTTAATTTCCTATTGGTCAAAAATAAAATCTCTTTCAAAATAAATTGAGGTGCTGTGTGCAGAAACAGCCTCTTGTGTTGAGCCAAGTTAATGATGTCAAGGTCAGGAGTTTATTAAACCAGGATGTTTGCTTTTGATCTTGAGGCCTTTTTAAAAGACCTAAGTTAGTGCTTTTCTGCTGATTGATTGGGTCCAGGTACCATCCTGCACCCCGAAGGTAGGTCAGCTAGAGTGAGCTGACAATAAGAGTCAGGGATAAAGAATGCCTATGCAGCGGGTGACGTTGGGGAGTAATGGGGACTACGGCAAACTGGCTAGACTCCCTGTCTGAACAAAGAGAGTAGGTTGCTTGGTTCCAGCATGTGTTTGCCGTGTGGAAATTCAGGCTCTTGTTGTCAGCCTTCAGCATTTCCAGTAGAAGCGTCCATTGCTGATAGTTAAGTAAATTCATATTTAAATGTCAGCAGGTAAGTCACAACTTAAAAATAATTACTGAAGCCAGGTGTCGTGGCCATGCCTGTAATCCCAGCAACTTGGGAGGCTAAGGCAGGAGGATCATGAGTTCAAAGCCAGCCTCAGCAACAGTGAGGCCCTAAGCAACTCAGTAAGACCCTGTCTCTAAATAAAATACAAAATGGGGTTAGGGATGGGGCTCAGTGATTGAGTGCCCCTGAGTTCAATCCTCAGTATCCACCCACCCCCAATATAATAATAATTACTGGGCATAAATGTACTTGGTACTGTGCCAAACACATCTGTGGGTTGTCACTTCACAGTGTGTGGCACACAAGAATTGAAGGACTAGTCCTGCTGGGGAATCTGCCTAATCCAGATGAACTAGAGAAGATTGTTCAGGCCAGGGCTTGGGCATTATGAAGGGAGACGAGCCATCTAGTAACTGGGAAGCCCAATTACTGGACCCTGCAGGAGACAGCTAGATCCCGCAGGAAGATCCAAGTCTAGGCACTTGGGGTGGGTATCAGCTGCTATCACTTTCCCCATTCTCTTCCTGGCAGTGGGTGAGATCTATCATCCTCTCAGGACCCTTGCTTGGATCCATGGAAGGGAAGTAAACGTTGCCAGGTGCCTCCTCTGGGTCAGGTACTGAGCCTGACAGGTCAGGAGCAGCTTTGTGACCTGGGCACTCACACTGGACTCAGAAGGGCTCTGTGTTTGCCTTTACACCATACTGTCCCCTTCCTGAAACTAATAACTTTGAACAAGGACCCCATGGTTTTATTTTGTACATGGCCTTATAAATCATGTAGCCATAAATTACGGTCATCTTCACATAAATTATCTCATTTAATCCTCATGAATCTCCTGAAAGGTAACTGTGAATCTATGTCTCCCATTGACAGAAGAGAGACCAGACGCTCCAAGATGGGAAGTCATTAGCTCAAAACCACACACAGACCTGAGTCAGAATTTGTGCCCAGGTCTGCCTGACTCTGAAGTACAGGATCATACCCTCATGGCGCACTATTTCAGTTGTACTGGGAAAGATTTATACAGGTGTCCCCTGACTTACCCACAGTTTCATTTTCATTTCATTTTCCATAGTTACTTGCCATCAATCTTGGTCTGAAAATTTTAAGTGGAAAATTCTAGAAATAAACAATTTTAAATCTGCGTAGCCTCAGGAAATCTCACACTGTCCTATCAGGCCAGGGGTAGGAGTCGTTCCTTGCTCCAGTGTGTCCATGCTGTATATACTATCCACCTTTTCATTAGCCACTCGGTAACCATCGTGCATATCAGAATGACTGCAGTACCGCAGTGCATGTGTTCAGGGAACCCTGATTTTAGTAATGACCTCAAAGCACAAAGTAGGGAAGTTGGCCATTCAGATCTGCCAAAGGGAAGCTGTAAGGTATTTCCTTCAGAAATTAAAAGTTCTCGGTATGGGGGGAAAAAATCATATGCTGAGGTTGCTAAGACTTGCTTTACAGTAAGGTCTCCCTCTCAAGAGAGAGGGAGACCACATTCATATAACTTGTATTCCATGATGTCATTGCAAGTCTTCTATTTTTTCTTACTGTTGTTGATTTCTTGATGTGCCTTACTTATAAATTAAACTTTATCATAAATGTATCAGTGCAGGGTTTGGTGTTATCTGCAGTTCCAGGCGTCCACCGGGGTCTTGAAATGTATCCCTACAGATAAAAGGTGGGGGATGCCTCTGGTACATTTGGGTCTCTGGAGGTGTTGACACGGGGACAGCTGGGGGCAGGATTGGGCCACAGCCTGTGCTGCAGACAGACGTTTCCGGTGCAGTCTTATCTGGGGCCAACTTGGAGATGCTAGCATTTCACTAGCTAGGCAGCCCCTGAGTTCCTGGCCCACGCGTCTGAAGTACTTCTGACTGTCACTTATGCACTTGGCGTTTCAGGGAGCAGTCAGATGCCATAGACACCCGGTGAGTGCCGCCATCTGCCTGTTGCCGTGCTAGGATGTTGGTGAGGAAGAAAGAGAGCAGTGACAGAGGCAGCGGTGATGATGATCATGCTGCTGCAGATCATGGGGTGACAGGGGTGATGACAGTCCCAACAGCTCACGTTAGCCAGGAACTGGCGAGTGCCAGGAAACCTTCTGAGTGTTCTATACATACTCTCTCCATCCTCACACCACCACGGTGCACTGGGCTGTAGTATTCTCTGCTTTTACAGAGGAGGAAACTAAGGCACAGAGAGGGTAGGCCACTTACCTAGAGTTGCACAGTGAATGGGAGGCAGAGCTATATTACTGTTCTAAATACAGATGCCGATCAGCCCTGCTCAGAGGACCCATAGTAACAGAAGGATACTCATGATGGAGTGTGACATGTACAGTAATAGCAGCATGAGGCGATGGTGACGGTGGTACATGCTTATCCTTTGCCTTTGGCCCAGCACCCTTCTAAGCATTCTCTGTACATCTTCTCATTGAATTTTCCCAATTACAAGAAATAGGTGCTTTTAACCCCATTTTAGAGGTGACAAACTTCAGGCCCAGGCTGGTTGGAGTTATAGGTCAGAGGTCACACAGAAAGGGGCAGAGCCAGAGACTGACCCTGTGATCTCAAGTCTCCTGGGCTGTCCAGAGATAGCACAGCCTGAGGACTTAGTGAGTCCTCACAGAGAAGGTGACTCTCAAGCCAGGACTGAGGGGTCATTAAGAGCCTCCAGGGGCCAGAGGGCACAGTCATTCCTGGCAGAGGAAATATCAGGGGCAAGGCAGAGGGGAGACTGGAACACAGCGTGGTCACCAACGTGGCGAGCGTGGCTGGAACACAGAAGGTGGGACAGGAGAGGAGGCCAGGGTGGGATGGCAGGCCTTGCTCTCCCTGTCCAGGGACTCAGGGTCTTCCTGAGGCTATGTGGAGCTCGTCAAGAGGGACAGGAGCAGATTCTGGTAGTGGGTCGCCTGGAGATGGAATCCAGTTCCAGGCCCCTGTTACCACGAGCGCAAAGCAATGCTGTGAATGTGGAAATAAAACTGGTTTCATCACGTCCCACATGGAAACCCAGTAGCACCCCTACTATGCTCTGGCCCTTGTGCCAGCAAATCCAGCGCCTGCCATAAGGCAGGGTCAAGATCCAATTGTTAGGCTGTGCAGGAGGACCGCAAGTTCAAAGCCAGCCTCAGCAACTCAGTGAGGCCCTAAGCCACTCAGTGAGACCCTGTCTCACAATAAAATATGAAAAGGGCTGGGGATGGGGCTCAGTGGTTAAGCACCCCCGGGTTCAATCCCTGGTACCAAAAAAAAAAAAATGCAACTGTTGTCAGATGGTTTCCTTAAGTTGCTCACACTACAAATTGTTGCCAACTCGAGGCCTCCTCCACTGCCATTTAGACAGATGTGTGATTTCAGGGACAACATACCATGCCCCTGATCCTCACACCAGATGCTTTTAGGATGGCCAAAATAGCATGGAGCCAATATGTTCAAAGAGTGGAAATTGTGTGAAGGATGATTTGGGCCGAGAGTCCTTTTCAGTGGTTTAGGATGTAAAAGAGGGAGTTTGCATCTCCCTCTACCCAGCAGTAGCACAGGCAAGAATCCTCTGTAGGGAGTGGGAAAGACCCTGCGAGACTCCTTGCACCTGAGGGCTGCCCAGGGTAGATACTGAGCTAATTGGACCTGTGGCCTATGTCGTCAACCCTCCTGACATTTTTTTCCATTATCAGAACCTCCAGGTCTTGGAGACGCCCCCATCTCCAGCCAGATAATTGCCTGGCTGCGCCGACCCCTACTGGGGCCCCACAAAATTATTCTCATTTGCAACTCTAGTTTCTCTGGCCAGTCGCCATTGCTTTGCAATAAGAACATTAAGTGGCCAGGAGCTGTGTGTTGCCCGGGCTTCATGCCCTGCAGGAGCGTCCGCCTCCCTTAGGGCCAAAACCAGTTCCCTCCGAGACCCTGGCTCATCTGGCTTCTCAGTCTCCATCTGGGTTCCCCTCCTCCTACTGGCCCTCCTTTGAATGGCATGCTCTCTCCGGGACACCCCTACTCCCCGACATTCAAGCTGACTGGCACCCTTCATCCTTCAGATCTCACCCTCACTTCCTGGAGCCCCTGAGGGGACATGGTTTCCCCTGGTGCCACATGTATTGTGTTCGGCTGTGGTTCAGAGGCCCACCCGTCTCCTTCAAGTGACACCTGCCTCATGGGCACAGAGGTGCCCCTGGGTCCCTAGAGTATAGCATCCTGACCAACAAACAGGAGCCTGGCAAATGTGTTTCTAGTTTAAAATTGGAGTTGACCGAAATGAGCAGCCATTAGTACTTTTATTTTTTTTAGGCACTGGTTCTTTTATAAAGGTCCTGTTGAGTAAGGTGCTCTTGGGTGGCTTGTAATCAGTGTGTCCCCCCCCCCCAACTCTATCTTCTTACCTGGAAATAGGGCCCCAACTGAATCCTCGAAGGTGTTGGGTGTGAAGTAACTATAGGAACCCTGGGAATCACTGCAATGCATCTCCTGTGACTCAGGGAGTCTTGCTCTTTAAGTCTTTGCATCTGACATCAATTATGTCTTTCCCGCTCAGCCCACCTTCTCTCCCTTGGAAATCCAGCCTGATTAGCCGTACACTTAGTCTATCCTGCAGGGGGACACCGCGGGCTGGTGGCGCACTGGCCTCATTTTTGCAGAGCAGATGGAATCTTTGCGAGCCCAGGTCAGCCGGGAGGCAGCTTAGGGATCCTGAGGGGGGCTTCTCCCTGCAGTCCCGGTTAACCTTTGCTTCCTGGTTAACCTTTGCTTCCTGCCGCCCGCCTGCGGGGGTGGGCTCTGCGCACCTGTGCTCCTCCAATCCCGCATCTGACCTGCACTGCAGACACCTGGCCACTCCCAGGCCCTGCCCTTCAAAAGAGCATAGGATTTCCTGCTGAGCTACTGGAGAGGTGGAGGAAGGAGCTGCCCGGGTAGGAGGTATCACCTGAGCAGGGAGAACCCTGAGCCAGTGGGTAGACTTTTCCCGAGACCCCGAGACTGCGGCTGCTACTTAGAGATGGTCCTGTGCTGCGAGGAGAGCGAGGGGTGCCTCCCCATCTTTCACTGTGTTGGAGCCCTTGAGCGGAACGCGGGTAGGTGCCAGAACTCAGGGAGAGACAGGAGTGCTGGGGATCTGGGTGGTGGAAATCAACAGGACGAGATATCGCGGTGCCCCAGCTCCTCGGGGGTGCTGTCGGTCCGTCTTTGGGACAGGTCGAGATTCCAGGGCCAGAGTGCCACACACACCCTCGGCCAGGGGAGCAGGGAGACCCATATTTACCTGGGACGCCCCACCGTGACTGCTAGGGAGAGGTGCTTTCCCAAAATAGAATCGGGGTGTAGTCACCTTAGGAAAGGGGAGCGAGGTGGCCCTGTAGTCCCAGCTGCCTATCCTGGTCCCGATAGCAGAACCCATGGTGGTGTGGTGTTGCTCCTGCCCGCATGGGGAACCCTGGAGGCGCTCCAGTGGCCCTTTCCTGTCCCTTCCTGGAGACTTCACCGCATTTGCTCAGTGTGCCAGAGTCCCCTCAGTGTGGGTAGCACTCTGTGAGTCTAGCTGCATATCCCTTCCACACCCCTCTCTTTAAAAACATCCTCAGCTCCACCAGCAGATCCGTCCCTCTGGCCATTGGAGAATACACCCTGCAGGTGAGGCACGGCTGTCCTGGGGCTGGGACAGGCGAGGAAATGGAGAGAGGTGCATGTTCTCCTCCACCCCACCTGCCTGCCACAGGGCAGCCCAGAGCGGGCCACCCAGCTTTCCGGAAACCAGACAGAACTGGATGTGGAACTCCGCACTGTGTTCTGGCTGCCCAGCTCCGCTGGCCTCTGTCCTCTAACTGGGATGGTTTCTCTTTGCAGCAGAGAAGAACACCTCAGGAATGATCAGCCGCCCTTCTCCTGGGAGGATGGAGTGGATCATCCCTCTGATTGTGGTGTCAGCCTTGACCTTCCTGTGCCTCATCCTCCTCATTGCCGTCCTCGTTTACTGGAGGTAAGTGGCCCAGCGGGTGCTGGCCAGGTGCTCCTCACTGGGGAGGAGAACCCCGGGGCCTCGGCATTTAGAAAATCTGAGACAGCTGCGTTGTTTCTAGTGTTCTCACCTGGGAGACCCTGTTGACTCTGGGAGACAGTAGGGGCCAGAGCCACTTCTCAGGGTGAGGGACTTGGGGTACGCTTCTGGGACTTTTTGCCAAAGACGTTTTGCTGGAGAATCAGGGAGATTCCTGTTCAAGCCCCAACTCTGCTGCTTGCTGGATTCAAATCCCATCTCCACTTTGAGTCTGGGTTTCTGAACCTGCAAAATGAGTTAATAAGTTTCAGGGTATTTCTGGTGTCTCTGAGACCAGGCTTTATTTTGTTATATCCAGCTAATAAAAATTCTTCACATTAAAATTTTTTTTCCTAACCTTTTGCCAAAAATTACACTGGGTGGGGGGGTGTTAGGAAAATATTCAGCACGGTATGTGGCATTTGACCTAGGAGATTAAAATGGCGGACTATAGTCAGGTGCAGTGGTGCACACCTGTAATCCCAGCAGCTCTGGAGGCTAAAGTAGGAGGATTGAGAGTTCAAATCCAGCCTCAGTTTAACAAGGCCCTGAGCAACTCGGGGAGATCCTGTCTCTAAATGAAATGTTAAAAAATGGCTGGGGATGTGGCTCTGTGGTTAAGCACCACTGGGTTCGATCCCCAGTACCACCACCACCCCCAAAAAAAAAGGTGGATTGTAAGCCATCCTTCCATTTCTGTCTTCTTTGAAGTGATTTCTGATGCACCCTGTGGAGCCAGCTTGCAAGTTATGCTGAAGTTCTGGTTTTTCAGCTGTACAGCCTCAGCCAGCTCAGCTGAGGCAGGCTGGCCTGCTTGGCACTTCTCAGATGAATATAGGCAGCTCCCGCCCTGTACCTTAAATGTGTCTCCAATGACAAACAGGGTTATATCTTCATCCCTCCCTCTCATTCATTCAGTTAATTTTGAGCCCTTTCCATGTGGCAGCTAGTCCTCTAGGCCCTGGTGATACAAAAGCAGAGCCAGACATAAATCCCTGCGCTCACAGAGCTTGCATTTTAATGGAAAAGACAGGTGATAAACCACGCAAATAATTAAAACTTACGGTTCCTGAGCTGTTAGGCGTGTAATGGGGAAAACTCGGGAAAGAGGAGGGGGCATGCTGGAGCAGGGGGTGAGTGTTCAGAGTGGTCGAGAGCAGTCTAACTGGCCAGTGATACCTGAGGGAAGACTTAAATGAGATCAAATGAGCTCCATCTGGAGCACATTCCAAACAGAAGAAAGAGAAGTACAAAGGCCCTGAGGCAGAAGCATGGCTGGCATGGAGCAGGACTACCCCAGTGGGTGCATATAGCTGGAGCACTTGAGCCCAGAGGGAGAGTGGTAGAAGAGGGTGTCGGGAAGAGTCAGGGCAGAGGAGGATCAGGTCACAGAAGGCCTGGGGACCACTGTTAACACATAGGCTTTGACCTTGACATAAGTGTGATTGGGTGTAGAAAGGTATTGTGATCTGACTTCAGGATTACTTGGGGGCTATGCTAAACATAGATTGAAGAGGAGCCAGGGGAGAAGCAGAGTCCATCAGGGAAACCCTGCAGTGGAGGACGTGGCCGGGGCCCTGTGGTGAGCAGCAATAACACATAGATATATCCTAAAGGTGGGATCAACAGAATGTGCTGACGGGCTGGCTGTGTGTCCTGGGGTCTGTTCTCAGTCACTGAGATCAGGGGGGTAAGAAAAGGATCCTCTCGGGCCTCCCCCAGGTGTCCAGTAGTAACCTCAAGGCTGCTAGTGCTGGACTGTGAAGTGCCTGGTGTCCAGGGAGCACAGGAAGATAAACTCCCTGACATCCCCTCTCCAGCAAATAGTGATTTGCTAACAAATATTTGTCTGGAGCCTGCTAGTGCATCCAGGTGAGTGTGGGAAGTTAAAGATCCGCATGCCCAGCTCCCGGCTCTGTGGCTTAGGTCTCAGCCTCTCCCTTTGTGGAGCACAGAGATCCCGCAGCAATCTGCCACTAGTGACCCTCGTTTAGCAATTTGAGCTTAAAGGAAGCATCTTGTACACAGTACTTTCGCAAATTCTTCAGGACTGTTTCTGATCAGCCCGCCTTGGGTCTTCTGTCTATTCCTGAGCAGATCACGGGGGCCAAGGAGGACCATGAACCTAGCAGGCAAAGGTCCAAAAAACAAGCGTTTATTGCACCTCCTTCTATATGGCCATGGACATGGTGAAGACGGCTTTAAAACCCTACTGCTCAAGGTGTGCCCTCCCTTGAGAAAACAGCTGTTGAGACTCCTGAAAACCTCAGTTAAAATGGGAAATATATTAACAGCTCCTGCACAGAATAATTTTATAATGGGGTATGTGAGCACATGCTCATGTGTGCATATATGTATGTGTATACACAAGTTTTCTAGGGAAAGATTATATACAAAATATGGGGGGAAATCTCATTCATATGCCTGTATTTTTCCAAAACTATGTACATAGCTTGGTTTCAACTAGCCAGAGCTTTCGCCCTCACCAGTAGAGTCTGAATTGGGGCTTTTACCAAATTTAGTGCCAGTAGCACAAAAATCAATGCAAAACAGAAAAAGTCTTACACAAAGAAAATAAAACTGAATTAGTGTCAGTGCGTTGGCTAAGCCTGGAGGAGACAAGGGCCCTTTTTTTCTGTCCAACTTTTTCCTTATTAATGTGGAAGAAGCGGCGCTAGGGAGCTCACGTCGAGAATTGGCACTTGCGGAAGAGACGTGCGTGTCCCTTTGGCTGTGCATTGTTGAAGCTGGAACTCCACTGTTTCCCTTCTGCCTTCTGAGGCCCAGTGGGAGTGGGTGATTGGCAAGTAGACTTGACATAAGTAGAGCATGGAGGCAGAGCAAAGCCTCCTGGGTCATTTCCTCGGGTAGCAGGTCTGGCACCAGCTCCCAGCAACAGCAGTTTCTACCGCAACCAGGGCCTGATCGTTTGTGGCTAGCATTCCAGAATGCTGGGTGAGTTCACTTGGAGTCGTTGACACTGCGATTCAATGGGAGAAGCAGTGAGAAATTAAACCCAGGCTCTCTAAATTCTGTCTCCCCACCCGTGTTCCACTGTATGAGGATGTCAGTGCTCGCTGATGTTCGTTCAGTGGGTCCTTTTTGAGGGCCAAATACTTGGATGGTACCATCCCATGTGGCTCTTACGAATCTGTGTGCAGGGTACAGTGTCTAACCCTTTTCTTTGAACTGGGAAGAGAAAGGGAACTAACATTTGTTGAATACCTGCTGTGGACCAGGCACTGGGCAGTACTGTCTCATACCATATTGCTCAGAACCCTTTTCTGTTGCAGTCTGACAAAAACCCATTTCACACTGCCTTAAGCACACAGACCAGGAATATGTTGGTTGATTCATGGAGTAGGAAGTTTCAGGAATGTCAGGCCTGGTTGGAATTGGAAGGTTGAACAAGAACAGGAGGCATTGGGCTGGTGTAGTCTGTTTCTGGGATCTGTTCTCTGAAGCAGGCCTCGGCCTGTTTCAACACATGGTGAGCTCTGGCCCATGTGCGACTGACATCTCTCCATTCCCGTGGAAAGAGATGTTTCCTTTGATAGTCCAATTAACAGGAGGCTGAGGCAGGAAGATCGTGAGTTCAAAGCCAGCCTCAGCAACTTAGCAAGGCCCTAAGCAACTCAGCAAGACCCTGTCTCTAAATAAAATATTAAAAAGGGCTTTGGGTTTGGCTCAGTGGTTAAGTGCCTCTGGGTTCAATCTCCCACTCCACCCCCCAAAAAAGGTCCAAGTAAGTCCTAAGATGGCATTGCTCAGGAATGACTTACACCGTTTGTCCATCCCCAGAATCGGGCCTCTGAGCTTGTTGGGCCTATATCTTAAATTTAACTCTGCCCCAAAATGTCTGTATGTATGCATGTGTCCAAAATGAGTCAGTGCCATTTCCATGAAAACCAGGGACTTAAAACTGGAGAAGGGGTTACAAAGGACCATCCTGGCCCAGAAAGGAGGCTACTTTAGAATGTTTGGCTCAGTATTTTGATATTTAAGAAATCATAAAGCATTTTGTGCTATTGCATGAGCATGGACCCATTTTCAACCTTTTATTATTTATGCAATCCTTAGAGGTCCTGCCATACATTGTGCTGGGCCTGGTGATTCAGGGTTGATGTCCTTTGGCCCTCAGTCATTGGAAGACATGGATGAGTGTGAAGAGTTTTTGGAAAAGGGCTTCAACCCAGCCTTGAAGATGTAAGCCAAGGGAGGAGCACATAAAGAGGTGACACTAGAGAGAGCCTGGCCTCCTACAAGCAGATGTGGGTCACGAGAGCAGAGTGTGGGACAGCAAGGGTCAGATCAGGAAGGCATTGGATGCCACCCAAAAGGATGTATGCCTTGCCATGAGGATGATTGAAAGGCACTGAAGGAGCCCAAGGTACAGGAAGGCAGATCAGAGAGAGGCCTTGCCTCATGTTTAAGGGGGAACATGGGTCCTGAGTCACAGCCTGGATTCAGAGACAGTTTGTACCACACTCATCACCGTGTAGCCAGAGAGGGTACATAATTGGAGCTGCCATCCCCAAAGGGGAGCAATTGTTCTAGGAAGGTAAAGAAAACTTGCTGACTTGGAGTGTAAAACACAGATAAAGCATGTAGACAGATATGCTGTGTATTCTTGGTGTTAGTATTGCCTGGGGTTGGGCAATGATGCCTGAGCGGAGCATTCTGGGAGGTGCCAGTAAAAATCAGCCTCAGATGAAGGCTCCTTCACCAGCTTCAGTTTCCACCTCTGCAAAATAGATTTAAGAAACGTGCCACCCAAGTTCCCACGGGGACTCGGTGTTTGCTGTGGGAAATGCCTCTCCTGGTGCCTGGTAGATGGATGCACAGACATTTGCCACCAGAGCAGATGGAATTCTGGGTCCTGAGGTGCTTAAAAGTTTTTAATAAAATGAAGTTTACAGTTTTCAAGAAATGCCATCCCTCAACTGTAATCACATTGTGTTACTGTACACAATTTCTAGTAATAGGACCATTCCATAAAACAATAGACAGGAACTTCTGGAATTTCCTTCCAAGTGTATTCTTTGGAATGCTCAGCTGTACAGAGCATCCTAGAAATAGCGAAAAGTCATCCATTTAGTGCTAAATATAGTATAAATGTAGGTTAACAAAGTGAGCAGATTCATTTTGGGCCAAAAAAGCAATGGGTGACAGTCAAGTTAATGAAATTGGTTTGGGTGATGCTCCTGATGGGGCGAAGGCAATTGCAGAGGAGGACATGCCTGAGTAACTAGGTTGAAGATGTGACCCCAGCCCCACCTCCACCCAGGGGCAGGACTTTGAAGCCCAGAGAGCAGCCTCGTGAATTCAGAGCTGGCTGTATTGAGTTTACTCCATCAGCCCCTGCAGAAGAAGACCCGTGGCCTAACTGCACACCCTCTCAAAGACTGATGGGGCTCTGAGGTCCTCCACAGTGGCTCCTCTGCTGGGAGTGTGTGGCCCCCACATTGCAGCTGGCTTTCATCTGCTGGGCCTGGGAGTGGACATTTCGCTCCCATTCACTCATCACTAGCTCCAGATGGCCACACACCCAGGGATACCAGATGAGGTAGGAGAGTGCCTGGTGTTTGGGAAGCACTGCAGCAGAGAGCCTTAAACACTGAGGCCCATTGACGTCACTGCATTCAGTGTGTTTCCTGAAAGTGACCATGTTGGGGACCAGTCATTAATCTCCTTATTTCATACATGGTCAGAACCCAAAAGTATGGGTACAAATCTCAGGTATTTGTATATCTGGGAGACTTCAAGCGAAGAGTCCCCTGGGGGACTATTGAGCAGTATTTTGACAGGTAGCAATGTGGGTCTATAGGAAGAAATGGATTTTCTTTAATTTTTTATTTTTTTTAGATATATGTGGCAGTGGAGTGTATTTTAACATATCATAGATACATGGAGTATAGCTTATTCTAATTAGGATCCCATTCTTGTGGTTGGACATGTGGAGTTTCATTGATTGTGTATTCATATATGAACATAGGAAAGTTATGTTTCATTCATTCTACTCTTTACTGTTCCCATTCCCCCGCTTCCCTTCATTCCCCTTTGTCTCATCCAGTGAACTTCTGTTCCCCCTCCTCCTCATTGTGTGTTAGCATCTGCATATCAGAGAACATTTGGTCTTTGGTTTGTTGGGATTGGCTTATTTCCCTTAGCATAATGCCTCCAATTCCATTCATTTATCAGCAAATGCCATGATTTCATTCTTGTTTATGGCTAACTAATATTCTGTTGTTCTACCACATTTTCTTTGTCCATTCATCTGTTGAAGGAACCAACCTAGGTTACCATCACTTAGCTATTGTGAATAGAGCTGCTATAAACATTAATGTGGCTGCATCACTGTAGTATGCTGATTTTAAGTCCTTTGGGTATACCAAGGAATTGGATAACTAGGTCAAATGGTGGTTCCATTCCAAGTTTGTTAAGGAATCTCCATACTGCTTTCCAGATGGGTTGCACCAGTTTGCAGTCCCACCAACACTGTAGGAGGGTACTCTTCCCCCAGAGATATAAATGTATTTTCTAATACTTTGGGCAGGGATGTTACAGGTAGCCTGCTGCATTTGTCTTTTGAATGGTCCTTGCAAAGGTCTACCTTGAAGAGATGTAGGATCCAGAATCCATAATGAGGAAGAAGTTGCAGTGAAGAAGCTAGGAAGAAATGTGGTGGGTAGCTAATAAAAATAAAATAAACAAACAGTTAAAGGAGCTTGCCTCATTCTGCAAAGAGTGCCCTGTTGTGTGCCTGGTAAATATTGTAGTCTGCCTCAGTCATGCAATGTTTCCAAGCTATTGCAAATGATTCAGAGCAATTAGAAAGCATTCAGAGCTCTTAAAAATGAAGAAGAAATCAACTCAGTAGTTTCTGAAGTGTGCCACTGTGGCCTTACTATTCAAGATGGTAACCATACACCTTCTGAATTAATAGAAAGCATATTCCAAGAGTTGGATCCCCTGCCTTATGAAGACAAGCTGTTTCTGTGGCATTAATGTTCCTGAAAACACTTGGAGCTGCGTAGCTGCTGCCACTCAGAGATGAGAGGAAAATTAGGGGAAAGTTCCTTTTTGATCTGCTTTCATAATTTGAGGTAGATGCTGGTAGAGGAGCTAAGTGCCTGGTGTACAGTCCATGTGCTTGAGTGTTCATTACCAGCATGCTGTAGAAGAGTTTTAGCTGCTATGAAAAGGGCATTTGTGTGCACTTAGAATTATGCAGATTGCAAAGATTTTTTTTTTTCCTGGAATCCTAAAGGAAGTTGCATTCCAAGGTAGCTCTTTTCCTTATGGTGAGCCAAGTTGTGCCTTTGAAGTGGCTTTGTACATCTTAAGACCTGGCTAGCCAAAAACCTTCGATTGAATTTTCACCATCCTAGACCTGTGTTTAGCAGATAATATTCCCACTTAATTGGCATGCATATCTTAGGAAGTGGTTAGTATTATGTCCATTTTGTACATTGGAAGATTAATGCTTGGGCATATCACCTTATTTTACCAAGTCACAGTATTAATCTCTGGATCCTGGGCTTGAACCCAACTAGTCTGATTTTTCCTCACCTGCTATCTTCTCCATCACATTATCTTGCCTCAGATGAGGGAGTAGCATGCCTGGGGGAAAGCATTTGCTTCATTCCACAGCCAGCTCCAGTTGTATGTGTTCGCCTGTCAAAAAGACGCTGCAGGAGTTTGGAAGGCTGGACTGCAAGTTCAAGATCTCTGAGGAGCTGGGATTGTGGCTCAGTGGCAGAGCCCTTGCCTCAAAAGTATGAGGCATTGGGTTTGATCCTCAGCACCACATCAAAATAAATAAATAAATTAAATAAATGTATTGTGTCCATCCACAGCTTTAAAAAAATAAATAATAAAAAATGGTTTAAAAACAAAAACCTGTCTCAGCACTTTAGCAAGGCCCTAAACAACTTAGCCCTGTCTCAAAATCAAAAATAAAAAGGTTGGGATGTGGCTCAGTGGTTAAGTGTCCCTGGATTCAATCCCTGGTTACCCCCCGACACACACACACATACACACACACATACACACACACACACAAAAAAAAAAAACCCTGCAGGAAGATGAACTCACTTCTGCACCACCTTCTCATTATGGTGGTCACCAGTATGTACTTGGGGTTTAGAATTGCCAAGATCAGTGGAAGAAAACCTCAGGGACCAACTGTGTTCTTAGGTATTCTGGAAGCTAAATAAGGATGTATCTACTTGGTGACATCTTCATTAGTCTGAGAAGGTTTTGATGTTGTATAATATAACCTGTTTGGTCTCAGTCCCAGCTGGTCAGTTTCCTTGATGATAAATTTAGTATCTTATTAACCATAACTTGGAAAAGGACTTCCCAAAAGCATAAACCAGCTTTACTTCTCACATAAGTATGAGCTAACTACATGGGTCCTGGGACAGAGAACTGGAAACTATGTGGAAATTGTAACATCTGACACCAAATTTTTTTAAATTTGATATCAGAAAGGTTGCATGCTCTGAGCAAGGTAGTGCACACATGTAATCCCGGCTACTCAGGAAACCATGGCAGGAGGATTGCAAGATCCAGGCCAGCCTGGGCAGCCTTGAGGTACCCTGTTCCAAAAAACTGATCTGGAAAATGCACGTCCCACTTGAGCCATCTGTAAATCTGACAAATCCATCAACACCAGTTTAGCCACACGAGCCCATAGAAAAGGGTTTCTTTTAGTCTGAGTCCCTTCTTTAGACTTTTAGAGATTTTTGTTGTGCATGGTGCCTCTTCATTAGGAATGCTGTTCGTGAACACAAGTGAGTTCTGTTGACACTGCAATTTTTTTTCTTTCCTGGATGTTCAGTGGGAGACAGAGTGTAATAAATACAAAGGGATGCAAACCGCAAATGTGTGGGGGATTCGTGTTGGCATAACAGACTTGGGCAAACAGACAGATGCGCGAGGAAGTGGAGTGTGGGCATGTGGTGACACGCCTCTCGGGCCCGCAGGATGACTGACCACAGTGCCTCACTGGAACACAGATCCCTCCTGTATTCCCACAGTAGCAGCAGCGACACCCATCTGCTCTGTGGCCGAAACTTCAAATGTCGGCTTGCCAATGAATGGGTCTGGATTAGATGCTTCCTCCAATTCCACCCCAGGAAAGCCTGATTATTCTTCATTTGCATACAGTGCAATAAGAATGGCTTTCCCTAAGCAGGTGACATTGGAGGGATAGCAAAGGGGAAACGCTGCTAATAGAAACCACTAGTGATGGTTGGATTAACACAAAGCACATGCTACGTTACTGAATCCTGGAGCAGCCACGGGCGGTGAGCAAGCCATCAGGGAGCCCTTCACCCCTGTCCCCCTAGAGAAATGTAGGTCATTTCTCCTTCTGGGAGGATGCAGCTCGCAGGTTTTGGAGTTCCTCACGCCTGGGGTTTTGTATTGTGTGGCTGGCCTGTTTAGTCCTCCCTTTGTTCATTCATCCACCACTTTTTATGAATCTCGTTGTGCCCTGCACTGGAGGAGATTCATTCGAGGGGTCCTTTCTTGCAGGGGGTTTTATGTATATATAGCTTGAAGGAGTAGATGAGCAGGTAAATAAAGATCATCCCAAATAAAGGTCAAAAACTCCAAACCAGTGGTCTCCCAGCCAGTTTTATTCAGCTGATCATTTTAAGTTTTTGAATTATTTTAGAAATAAGACTCGACTTGAAAGCCCAGCTTTGTGGGTTCATGTGGCAAATCAGAAGGTCTGGCAACATAGTCCTCATTGCCCCTTCTGGACTGTTGGGCTGGCTGGAGCCGAGTGTGTGGCCCCTTTGCAAGGGACACTGGTTCTTTAGTCTGCCAGCCTCTGTCCTCACAGCTCTTTGACACCTGGCCCCTGTGGGTGGTTACATTCAACTCCCCTGGCTGCAGTGGTGATAAGGGAAACCATGTGCTCCAGGATGTTAACTTTAGCCAGAGTGTGGTGGGAAGGAGCGGGAGTCACGGAGGGCTTCCTGGAGGAGTGGCTGTTTGGGTTCTGACTTTTGCAGAACAAAGAAAAGGACAAATGTTTAGTCAGGCAGCTGTGAGCAATGACCTGGAAGCGCTCAGTCCTGGCACATTGAATATCACCAGGGGCCAAACTCCTCTAGACGCCCTTCCTGTATGCAAAGCAAAGGCTACTTCCACAAGAATCATCGGGATCTTTTCCAGGGGATTCTGTGCGTACACAGGCACAGGGTTTTCAGTTCTAGTTGTCCAGTGTCATCTTGTGCTGGGAGAATAAGAATGGAAAGGTAGGTCTTCGTAAAACTGTTTTCATGTTGAGAAAGATCAGACTTTCTAAGAATAACTTTTGGTGGCTTTATGTGATCACGTCTATCTTTTCAGCATAAGACCTCATTCAATGACCCATGGATGTACTGGGCATCTCCCCTTCCAACTCCCTGCCCCACTTTTAAAATCAGTGGCTGCCTGTGCAACCCCTCTCTTCCTGGAACTTGAACTTGTGGCCATATTTCAAGACCTTTTTTCTTTTTTTTTTTTTTAAATCATTAGGAATAATTTTTTACCATTCAGCTCTTAAAAGCCTGATAATGTGTCAAGCCAGTAAGGAGAACTAGAGCACGGTTTATGATGCCAGAAGATGGCTTGTTCAGAGGGTTTGGGTTTGTGATGACACTGGTGTTAAACTGTCTTGCTCTGAGATGCTAACCGGAATGGGGGAGGGGAGCCTTGGAGGTCCCCAGCTGTTCCAGGAGGTGGCTCCTTTTTTTTTTTTTTTTGCCTCCATACAAATATGCACAGAGATTGTGGCAGCTAATGCCACAGATCCCAGGCAACTTTTTGCTCAATAACTGTTTCCCAAATGGCTACTCGGGGGCCTTTCAGAATTCAAGAGAACTGTCAGTTGTTATAGTAACCGGCCCCCTGCTGTCGAGTTGGCCCTGAGATGCCAGTGGAAGCTCTTGGAACAGGCTAACACATAGTCATTAGACAAAAGCAGGGCAGGAGACACAGCTGAAGGCTGCTGTTTAAACATAGCTCCATGATACTTAAAAGACTGGACCCACTCTTAGGGAAGATGGATAACATCCTTGAAGCAAGCTCACTTTTCAGCAAAGGGAAACTCCCTGGATGTTGTGTGGTGAGCAGCCACCTCTTTGAATTTCTCAGAATCCCATGCCTTCTCTCCCAGGGTTGATGGTTCACATTTGCTCAGGTAGCCCCCGTGATCATTAGCTATTGATGGTGTGGCATTTGCTTCTCCGCGAAGTGTTGTCAGTTTGCGGGTGGTGGTTTGAAGCGCCTGTGATTGTATGTGAGGAAAAGCTGCGGAGATAGCCGGCTCCGCTCCAAAACTCCCGAAAGAGTGAATCTGGCAGAATTCAGAGTAGGGCTAAGGGTTGAGAAAAAGTCTAAATATTTGAGGAAGCTGCAAATTTCAAGTTTTTATGAAAATTTGTAAAAACATTCCAACACACTCGTGATTTCTTCAGATTAATGTTCGGAGCCACACAGCATATCCGTGACGTTTAGGGGGACAGTGGTGTAGTTCCGGAATGTTCTCAACAGAGGGAGACAAGAAGTTCTGAGTTACAGCAGTCCCTCCCACTTTGTAGTCATACTCCCAAGTTTTGGCTTCTCCAAATTCTGGTGCCTGTGCCAAGTGCTTTTACCCCATGCACAATTAATAATTATCATAGAAAGGAAAACATTTATGAAGGGAGAAAAACCTAATATGGAATAACTAGAAGCTGTTCATTCCTCGAAGTGAAAAGCTGCTAAACAGCAAGAAGTGACTCAATATTGCATCTACCTACCTGATGCAAGATTCAGCAGAGCATCCATTATAGCTGATGAACTTGGAGAAAGAATAGGAATCATTGTAATATGAAATCCTATAACCCAGGTGGTTTGGGGTATCAAGTATAATTGAACACTTTCAGGTATTCTGTGGAATATGTACATCTTTCAAAGTCTGTAGCTCAGTGTCATATGCTATGGTTATTTAAATTTTAAAGGGAAACTAAATATAGGATTTTATATATAGTAATATCTTGCCAATTGCTGTCCCCATCTCCCTGAGATGCGTCCCTTATGTATTCTACAATCTGTATTGTGAATCTGGAAGGTGGCCAGAGACCACAGGAACGCATGGGGAAAAGATGAAACCCCAGACCACTGGTCTAATGGTATGAAATTGAGAGGGAACCGTAGCAGGAAGGAGGCCCAAATGGTCCCCAGGAGATTCCTGCAAGGTTCTGTTCATTCCCATGGAATTCTGAGCCATCCTGTTAGCCAGGGCAGCTGCCAAAGGTGGAAGAGGAGGTCTCTGAACGACATGGTCATGATGGTACTATCCTTGCCTCTGTTAATACCAGAATAATGCTGCCTACTGATAAATAAGATGCTATTAGAGCAAAGTTTGCATTTCACATTTCTGTCTCAGCATCAGAGATCTTCCTCAAACACACCATATTTGTTTGTGAGCTTCCTCCTTTGGTGGGGGGAATCCCAAGGAGGCCTGAAAACGGGGATCTTGGTGTAAGAGGGAAGGGGAGGGCCTGTGTGGGGCTCATGGTGGCTGACTGGAAATACTGTCTTCTACACCTGTTCTCTTTTGTTTTTGTCTATTTAGAGGGTGTAACAAAATAAAGTCCAAGGGCTTTCCCAGACGTTTCCATGAAGTGCCTTCTTCTGGGGAGAGAGGAGAGAAGGGGAGCAGGTGAGGGGCGGTCAAGCTTAATGGGGGTCTTGATGGCTGGGACTGGCTTGTGGAATTTTTGTTTTGTTGCCTTGGGGATTCAAGTCTTCTAGCTGAAACTCCCCTGTTGTATTCCAACCCTTGAAAATAAGCCTTGTAAATATGAGCTCAGCCTGCCGGTAGCTGGTAGCAGTAGAGTAATGCGTGTGCTTGCTTCACTTTGTTTGGCAGTGGCGGGGGTGGGGGGGTGTCTCTAGACTGGTATATCCTGGGGTACCCTGTGTTTGTGTGTCTGTGTGTGCTGCATCCATTTTCTTTCCAAATTTTCAGATGTTTGCATGTTTTAGAGCTATTTTTAATTTTTAAAAATGCATGTATTTAGCTGTATAAGAGAAAAATATCTTTTTGAAACCTGAATTTATTCATAATTAAGGAATGAAGAGTAGGAAGCGGGGAGAGAGGGAAGCAAATGTGTGTGCTTTTTCATAAGAAGGGTGAACACTTTTTTATAAGCAAAAGTGCGTGTGTTCTAGACAGTTTGAATACTTTGAAAATTTGTTGTCCTGGAGAGACTTACAACAAATGTTAAGAAGTCATGAATTCATAATCTTAGTCACCACACTTGAGCCTCTTGATAGTATTTATGTAAGGCTTATCTTAGGCAAACTGTATACTATTAATATGATAATCTTTTAATATTGATAAGTAGGCTAATTCACTAGTATTATGTCATGAGTAGTATCTTTACTTTCAATTTATAAGACTTACATTTGGAATTTTACATGGATGATTTGTGTCCACTGGTAGTAAATAAATCAGAATATTGAGACAAAATTTCTGTGCATTATAATCAGATATACCTATGATATCTGAGACCATATAATAAAGGAATTGTGACAGATTAATGAGAAAGTCCATGACCTATCTTCTTTCAAACAGTACGGTGCAGTTTTGGCCTTATAGAGAAGGAGTAAATGATTGCTGGCCTGGGTAATGTAACTATTTTATTATGTTTACTTATTTCTAGAACATTTTCAAAACTGGAAGGATAAAAACTTTAATAGGTCCCCCCTCCCTTTTATAGCTTTAGATTCAAAGAGTTCCTTTTTGTTGTTGTTGTTGTTGTTGTTGGTACCAGGGTTTGAACCCAGGGACAGTTAACCACTGAGCCATATCCCAGGCCCTTTTTTATATTTTATTGAGACGGTCTCACTGAGTTGCTTAGGACCTAAATTGCTAAGGCTGGCTTTGAACTCATGATCCTTCTGCCTCGGCCTCCCGAGCCACTGGGATTACAGCCCCGCTGTGCAAAGAGCTCATCTTAAGAAAGGGACTCTTGAACATCACTTGAATGTTTTATACTTGGTCCATTATAAGGTGCCTTTTTTTTTTTTTCACTGTAGCATCATAAACAGCATGATTTCATGATCAGCACTAAGATACATGCACATTCAATCTCGAGGTCTCTCCAGAAATGATGCTGTAGCCTGCAAGACCATCTCACTTATGTACCTGGCCCCCAGTGTGGGAGTGCGCTTGTTATAGTCACACTGCAAATTGTAAGAGAGACTTGGGGACAGCTTCTATTATAGGGCACTTGGTCTCCTGAGTGAGAGAAGAACAGGTCAGCTTCAGCTGGGTCCAGAAACTGGGAACCATCCTGGGAAGCCATGAGTATTTAAAGAAACCCTCTGGCTATGGATCACACCAGTTAGTGCACTTTGCTTTGCAGGGTGGTAGCTACGAAAGGCAGGCTTTGCCTGTGCTTCCACCTAGCTGTTCCACCTCCTGGCTTTATACCACAAAGCCTGTTACAGAGCCTCAATTTCCTCATCTGGAAGATGGGTCTCCTGATAGCTCCTTTTTCTAGGATTGTCATGAATATTAAATGAGGTAGCATATACAAAAGGCTTAGTGTACAGATTACATCACCCTGTTGAGAAGATGAGGAAACAGACTCTGTAAGGCAAGACGACCTGCTTAGGTGGCTGAGCCTGTTCCTCCCTGCTCCATCCTGGGGTTGCTCCTCCATGAGGAAGTGATGAATAGAGATCCAGGGGTCCAAAGTCTCTGTTCTTCCTTTCCTGGCCACTCTGCCATTCTCTATCCCTCCAAAAGCTACAATTCCATGTACCTTCAACCACCAGCCCACGCCCCGCTCTGTCCTGTCCTCCTCTGTCCCATGGTGCTCTGGGTGCTGCCTCCTGACCCAGCTCTCCCTTGCTGCCCATCTGTGATAGCCTTCTGGAGGGCGGAAGCCCCACTAAAGCCTGGCTTCTGTGGGAGCTGGAATAGACCAGGGCAGTGCTTTCATCAGACTCTGTGTCCCACCTGTGCCCCCCTCTCTTCCTCTCATTTCATCCCCTGGCCTGCATATGTCCAAAATGCAGCCAGGAATGGGAGGAAAAGCCCCCAAAAATGCCTGAAATAGAACCCTCCAAACAGCTGTAAGAGCTATTGGAGCTCCTGCTCTGGAACTTACCTCTCTCCTCCAAGGCACTCAGTAGCCCTTGATGTGTCAGGAGAGGGAACTCTGGGTGCCCATTAAGTCGCAGGGTAGAGAGGATTGCTCAAAGCTTAAGAGGGGAGAGCTGATGACTCTCTCAGAAAGGAGAGGACGAAACTATAAAAATCGAAGCCCAGTGTTCAAGTTTTTTAAAAAAGCCAATTTAAATTTTGAAGAGGTAATATTGACACAATTCAAAACCAAACAGTTTAATCATATACACTCCTTCTCTCCAGCCCATCGCCGACCCACACTGTTCCCTACCTGCTCCCAGAGAGGTAGCCACTAGTGCTAGTCAGTTAGCTATTCTTCCCAGAATTCTCTTACACAGGAACAAATATAATATCCCTTTTGTCCCCTTTGACACAGTAAAATACTGCATATTCTACCATGCCCCTTACTTTTTTTTTTTTTTTCCTACTTTAACATGATTTTCTCTCTACATATATAATTGGCTTATTCTCTCATTCAGAAGCATGGATTTTTTTTTTTTTTTCGGTATAGATGAGTCATGTTTTTTTGTTTGTTTGGTACCAGGGATTGAACCCAGGGGTGCTTAACCACTGAGCCACATCCCCAGTCCTTTTTTATATTTTATTTAGAGACAAGGCCTTACTGAGTTGCTTAATGGCCTTGCTAAGTTGCTGAGGCCGGCCTCCAACTTGCAATCCTCCTGCCTCTGCCTCCCAAGCTTCTGGGATTACAGGTGTGCGCCACCATGCCCAGCATATTGTTATTTCTTTAAGCAGTCCCCAAGGCTGTATTTGGGGTTGTTTCCATTCTTTTGCTATCACAGACAATATTACAGTGAATAACTTTGTTTAGATCATACTGCCAGTGGATACATGTAAATGCAGGGTGAATTCAGTAGATTGGCAGTATCACAGGGTGGGTACGCTGTAACATGGGTGATGTCATTTTGACCTCCATGGTGGGATACCCATGGATTCCTGTTCCTTTACAGCCTCCCAAACAGTGTGCTGGCCGTTTTTTGCTAACTTCATCTGTGAAAAAGAGGTGGTATCTTCCTATAGTTCTAATGTGCTGCCTTTTAAGGGAGGTCGAACTATTTGTTTTTCTATAAAATTTGCTTATGTCTTTAACTTATTTTTCCTTTGTATTGTTGGTCTCTTTCTAATTAAGAGAGTCTCTGTTAGTAATATGGATTGCAAATATTTTTCCCCAATTAGTAGTTTCTTTTTAACTATGTTGATACTCCTTTGACTTTTATATTATCGAATGTATCTATATTTTTACTTCCGTTTTCCACATTTTGAGTTAGTTAGAAAGTATCTCCAATTCCAGGGTTGTTGGGGTTTTTTTTTAATATTTTTTACGGGTTCAAGTTTTAATAGTAAATTCTGAAAACACTGGGAATTTAATCTGGTCGATAACACGTGTGATCAACATTCTCCCCCACCCTTGGTAGTCCCAAATATTTCAGGAATACACTAGTAAGAGACTATTTAGTAAAGAGGCACATGGTAACTTAATAATTCTTAAAATAACACTTTTATAGCAAATCAGTCCATCATGATGGTAATGAAATAAGCAGTTGCCAAAAGGCTTTTCCCAGACCATTAAGATTATAAATACTGAAGAATAATGTGCAGTAAATTCATTTTCTACCTCCTCCCCAAAATGAGTTGGGCCATCGCATGAGCGTGACTGTTCCCAAGTCAGTGGGTGTTGTGTCTGTGCCCTTAGCACAGTGGCAGATGGGACAGAGCCTCAGTCCGGATGTTCAGAACGTTCCAGGCTCAGGTCCAAAGGGTGAGGCAGCTGCTCAAAGCCCCAGATGTCAAGCCATCTTTTCTAGGTGACTCCTGGGGGCCTTGGGAAATACCATGCAGGGCTCACTTCTGGAAGCCAGCTGGGGTACAAAACCTGTTAGGGTTCTTGTCAAAATGCGGCTTAAAAAGTGGCCTCTGCTTTCTGATCTACTGAAAAGTGTTGCTTCAACTTCAGTCATTCCTACCTATCTTCAAAGGATTTCTTGGCTAAGCTCATGTTTGAAAGTTCATTGTCTTGACCACTTTCATGTCTACTGTGTTAATCTTCTCCCACCTTCATAAAGACATTAATGACAGGCAGCCTGAATCACCCAAAACAATTCTCACTGCGGAAACCAGATTTTTGTCACTTCCACCTACAGCAGGAGTTGCCTGGCACACCTCTCTACCCAAGTGAAATCCAAAATATCTGGAAACATTTTTCTCCTCATTTAATATCTGCATCCCCAACCACACCACCATCCATCTGTCTGAGGATGTCATTCTTTTTTCTCTCCCTTTCTGGGTTTCCTCCCCTCCTCCTATCTGAGAAGCCCTACTTACCCAAACTGTGACAACCATGTGCCCCAGGATTTCCAGGAAAGCCCTGATGTGAAGCACTCTGTTAGATTATCCCCAGAAGCACAGTCCCGTTTGTCAATCTCAAGTCCCCTTTTATGGTTTGGAAAATCTGCCAAACAGAAGTGCGTTTTGATTTCTGAATTTGTCTTTTTGGAAGATCCCTTCCTGAGGAGACACCACCAGTGTAAACTGAGTGGTATAAACTGAATCACTTGTTGTATATGAAAGATCTCAACTTAGAACTTATGTTGGGCTCCTTTCCAAGTGGAATTTCAGAGTCACTTCAGGCAGATAGACACTCCTGTCTGAGGGAAAGCCCAACGATGCTCACAGCCTTCTCCTCCTCACTGTCGCTTAAATGTTTTGCCCTGATAAATCAGCCATGTCTTTTTAACACAGTTCTCAATCATCTTCCTTGAAGGCACATGAGCGTTTCCACCTTTCTGTGTCTGAGTGGCTCTTATTCATACAACAGAGCCATTTGCAAAAGTAATGTGATTTCTGTTCTTGACAGCACAAGAATAAATGGGATGATTAGCGGACATGCCACTGTCAATTTAAATGACAGTCTATAGATCAGTTAGGATTGCTTGATTAATGTTCGTCAGCCACTCAGCCAACTGCCTGCTGTAGTCTGCAATTAGAATTTGGAGCTGCATGCTGCTAATAAGTGCCTTATCTTGTGATTATCAAACCATTGAGCTTAGTTTGAAGATAGTGACGTGACTTCTAACCCTGTCAACAGTTGGTTTGTTCGTGGGTCTGAGTTTTCACACAAGTCTGGAAACTGGGTGAAGATCCTCCTCCCAGCCTGGGCCTAAACACTCAGTGTTAATGGAGAACAGTGTTGTTAGGCTAAGCCAGGGACCCAGGATAGGAGTAGTTGGACATCTCACACTTGTTGAAAAGAAATCGATAGACCTTGAAAGCCCCTTGTCATCAAAGCAGTTTTGGATGCCGGCTCTCAGAGGAGCTTTGTGATAAACAGGAACCTTGAGTGGAATTCAAGACCTTTCTGGACTCGGTGTCAGCATTTTGCTTGTGTAAGTCTTGGTTACAGGGTCAGAGATTTAAAAGAGATTAGTTCTGCGAAAATGGTTAACCCGTATCAGAAACTGTCTGAACAGGTCCTGAAAAAACAAACAGAAAGGCAAAGTTTTTGTGTAGAAATTTGGTCATTCTGGGTGTTAATGCCTTAAGAAAGAAATGGGGGAGGGCATTGAAGTCATGAGATTTTCAGGTTATCTTTATTGTTTTGAAGGATAAGCCTCTTGAACTGGAATATGTATTAATACTTACAAAGCACTATCAGAGCAGATGTGTGTATGTGCATGTGCGTGATTAGTCAAGAGCACCAGTTAAACCCCCAGACCCTGTCGTGTGCTGGTGTGTGTGTGTGTGTGTGTGTGTGTGTGTGTTTGTTTCAGGGACTTGGAATTGACAGCTAATTTGGGTGGATGCTTCCTGCATCCTGATTAGAAGATGCACTCTGCTTTGTAAAGAGTCAAATTTTTTGTTGCTGTTTCTGGAAAGCTCTCCATCCTCAAGTATCTTCTTTATTTGAAAGGATAGGAAGTTATTTTGAGGAATTTCAGTCCAGGAGCAAATGCTCATGACTGTAAGACCATAAGTCTCCCATGTCCTGTGGGCTTTTAGAAGGTAGATTCATACATCCATGCACACTCCTACCACGAGGCTGTGGTAGGATGGGCTGTGGCCCATCCTCCAGATCTCCCCACACGGGTGGGTTGTGGGCTGGAAACCAAGGGAGCCACTAGCCTGAATCCATCAGCTTTGGCAGAGGATGCCATACACACACTCTTGACTTCTAGTCAAACATTTCTTAGAAATATTTTCAAAATATATGTGCTCACGTTGGTTTTTTAAGAAGGGATATGAATGAAGAAGAATGTAGGCAGCTTGTTCCCAGTCTGCTACTTGAAACTTCCTGTGGAGTCGTGCATAGATCTAACATGTAACCCATCCTTGATCAAGTATCAGATGCTTTCAGGTCATATGCAGGGGTAAAGTGGAAAGATACATACCATTAAGCAGAAGACCCACTCTGTGCAGCAGGGTGCTCACTCTGTGGGAGGCATGAGAGTGTGCCCAATTTAGGGACCACAGATTCACGTCACCCACTTCACTTTCATCCTGTCCTGTTGCATTTGAGGAAATAACGTCTGCACAATGGGCTATTATCTTTCTCCCATCTGAGCGTGTTCCATGGACATTTGATGTCACTCACTCTTTCTTGGTTGGTACTTTGCTGATGGGGTGGATTTTATAAAAGTCAGGACACTTGGGATTCAGGACATCCTGAACCACTTAAAATTGGAGTAGACACTGACAACTTGAATTCCTTTATAGAAACAATTTTGCTCTCAGACAATTATTGCACAAGTATGGTTTCAGGGGTAACTTTAGGAGAAAAGGTTTTCATTTAAGAATCATAAGTCTCTTCCGTAACCTAAGAAAAGACATTCTGTGTGGGTAGCATAACTGGTTGCTCGAACTTGAGAGATTGCCATCCTGATTCTGAAAACTCGGGTTCTAACAGGAGAGGAGCAGAAGATCTTGAAATTCCTATTCAACTTCTACAACTTTTCTTTCTGTATTTGAGATCGTTATATTAATACCCTTCAAGTCTTGATGTCTGCAGGATCCCATATGGGATGAGAAACAAATTCTCGTTTGCCTTTTTTAGGGCACTTTAATAGTACCTGCCATTCCAGGTTTTTTCCCAAATGGCTTCTTGGTGGCAGTGCTGGAGATTCTCAAGAACCATATTCTCTTTGTCACAGTCATTTTGAACCAGGAACAGTACACACCAGACTCCTTGGGAGTGGGGGGTTCAGAATACACAGGGCTGTGCCCATCTGTGCCCAGGCCTACTCTGCTAGAACCAACAGGAGTGGAGCTCAGCCTACATGAATATTAGGAGGATCATGAGTTCAACGCCAGCCTCAGCAACTTAGTGAGGCATTTAGCAACTCTCTCTAAATAAAATATTAAAAAGGGCTGGGGAGGTGGCTCAGTGGTTAAGCACCTCTGGGTTCAATCCTCAGTACCCAAAAATAAAAACTCCCTCAACCAAAGACATATGTTCTGCTGATTAAATAACCCCTGCTTGACTGAAACTTGGATGTGGGAGAGATTGATTATTAGGATCCTACAAACTTCAATTGTGAAACTCAACATCAGAAAAACATATAGTGCAATTATCGGTTAGGGAAAGCAGAAGAGAACTAATTTGGATACTGAATATGGCAGTCAGGGTCAATGAAATTAATGTTGCCTGACCTCAGTTCCCTAAAGGGGACAGAGAGTACCCTGGAGGGATGGGAAGTTTAAAAAAAAAAAAGCTATAAATATAGAATGCATACTGGAGACCCTTGTTAAACTTATAAATGCATTTGTTTGTTCCAAACATGATCTATTTCATCATTTCCCCCTTGGTGGTTTAGTTTTTGGTGCTGGGGATAGAACCCAAGGCCTAGTGCATGCCAGGCTAGCACTTTCCTCCCAGCCATATCCTGAGCCCCATCATTTTCCCTGTTGATGATACTTGTGTAAACGTGCTCACTGTGGAAGTAAGGATCATTTTAGACGATTGCTCTTGGTGACCTAGGAACTTGTTTCACTTGAAGGAACTTTTAGGGTTAAGCTAGTTGAAAGAGAATTAGATCAAGATAAATAGAAAATTGGAACTCCATGCACACTGGAGCCATTTCAGAAATTCTGTCTCCATTCCTCTGAATTTGGAATTGGAGATATAGTACCTGCATGTTGGAACTTGTCACAGGTTAGAAGTTTTAGAGGCACTAAAACTTGTGGGTATTTTTCCTGTTCTCCAAGATCCCTTTGTTGGCTCTTTTTTTTTTTCTTTTTGTTTTCTTAAGACACTTCTAATGGTCAAGAAACAATTTTTTTCCCCATGGGACTTCTCAGAAATGAGCAAATTAAAATGCAATGTCCAGCTGCTTTTCTGAAATATTAAGCTCACCGTGGGGAATTGGAACATGCAAAGGGATCATCACAGTGTTGTGGGGTAGTGAAAAACCCTCATCAGTGCCTGGGTCAGAGTGGACCCCTAAGCAATAAATTAAATACCAACAATGTAGTATCTCCATGAAATGGAAGATTAAGAAAACATTAGCAATGAGGGTGCCAACTGTATTTGTTATCAAGGAGATGTGTATAGTTCGACTGCACTTTGTTATTAAAAAATTGAAAAAGCAGAAAACTGCCATCTGTCAGAAATTGGGTGACATTACAACAGCAGCCCTCTGATTGATTTCCTAGTTCCATTCTTGCTGCCAAATAATCCGTTTCTCACAGAGCAGCCCAAATGAGGTTTTTAAAAGAGGTGAACCAGAATGTGTCCCTCCATGGATGAAAGCTCTCCCTGGCCTTCTATTGCCCTTAGACACCAGCCAAGGCCCTTTGGGGGCTCCTGGCCCTTGCATGATAGGCTCCCACCCCCTGTCCAGCCTTTTCTGGCTGCCTTTCCATTCCTACATCTTCTGGGCCTACTTTGCTCCTAGGTGCTGCCACTAGCTGCCAGATCTGCCAGAGTGGTCTTCCGTTGTAACTCGAGAGCTCATCCTCCATGATTGGGTCTCAGCTCCAATGCTGCCTCCTTGGCAGAGTCCCTTCCTTCACCCCATAGTTCTTTTTTTTTTTTTTTAATAGTTTCTGACTATTTGCAAGTATTGGTTTTCAAATTTGTGATTGATTCCTACCCCTGCTGTTTTCTGCAGGAAAACAGGATGGTCATGAGGACAGTGCCTTTTGTCTTCTATCATCCTGGTCTTTATTGCACATGACCAAGGATCACTCACTCAATAAATGAGGACAAGTGGGGAAGGATATGCCCCCAGTATTAACAGTGATGATCACAAGGAGAGGGATTAGGGGTGATTTTAAGTCTTTTTCCTTTTGTTCATTCCTGTTTCCTAATTTCTCTGCCAAGTTCATCTGATCCTTATGTAAATCTTTATAAATTACTCCAGTGCTTCGCCAGGTTTAAGGCAGTGGTTTAGGATTGCAGACAGTAGAGAATGTTCTCTGCACACCCAGTGTGGTGCAGTGGATGCTAAATGAGAGTTTCCTGAATGCATTGAAACCGTCATTCTTACGGAAGCCCTCACCTGCCAAGTTGTGCCGCGAGCTGCCCACCCACGTCTTTTTTATGGGAGGAAAGCGTGCGCAATGTGCAGCAAGGTGCAGATGTACAGAGCTTTGTCCGGGAGTTTCTGACCCTCATCTGCAGTTGTGTGCTTTTTCTCTGGCAATCAGAGTTATTTTGCTCCAGGGAAAATCCATTATAAACAGCAACACATGGGGCACTGGAGTGTGATCTGCTTCAGTACACACTGCTTTTTTTTTTTTTTTCCCCCCCCCCCCCCCAAAGATAATGTGGATCCTTTCATTCCACATGTAACTGGGAGACCGGCTGGACTATGTGCCTGTTTTTCCAGAAAATAAACAAAGCTACTGTACAGTCTGTTCCAAAGTTGCGGGGCTTTAATAGTGACTTGGCCTGCCGTGATTCTACTAGTACTCACGTTATGTTTTAGGAACTGAATAGGCATGGTAATTATGGTCTTAAAATAGAAATTATTTTAATAATTTCTAGCCTGGTAAATTGTGTGCCCCTCATTCCAGTGACTTAAGGCACTTTTAGGGGCTGTTGAGTGGTGAGGCTTTAACTCTGCAAAAGCCGATTTTCCTTAGCTAGACACCAGTCACTTATGGTTCCATCTCACTGTGAAGTCCGTGGCCTGTGTTTTCACTTCACTGGCAGTTTCTGGTTGTCTGTGCTCACTGGGGAGGTGAGTGAGGCAGGAAGGAAAAAAAAAAAAAAAAAAAAAAACTTCATAATTTAGAAACAGAAAAAAACCTATTATTTCAAACAACAGAATATGCTTTTGACATGTTTCCATCATTATTCATTTAATGGATGTGGCCACACCAGAGTTCTTTCTTGCCCATTTCATACCCATGTAGCTTAAGTCTGGCTAGTGCTAATGCCAAATTTAGGTAAAGATAACTAAGTGAAGAGAGAGAAACTCTTTTCTTAACTGTTTGGATTACAAATGCCATGTCATTCTTGGAAGAAATCATTGTTCCTCAGCTACAAGAGTGGTCCTGAGTGACATGTGCCAAGAGTTGGTGTCGTTTATGTTCAGGACCCCTCCTAAGGGTATGGAGGAGGAATCTGGTTTGATTCTAGAAGAGTACCGACATGTAAAGTTGGTTCGAGCTACTTTCTGTCAGAGAATAGCCACCACTTCAGAAAAGCACATTATACTGTCACATTTGATCATTTCCAATTGGAAATGGTTACAATAGCCCAGTAGAAAGTGGAGATGGAAAAATCTGTATGAGCTCTTTTTTTTCTTCTTACCCTCTAATTCCCTTTTTTAACTTTGTAGAAACACAGTGTATCCAGCAGAATCATCCCAGAATGCTTTTGATTAGACAAGCAAAGACACTCCAAGGAAAAGTTGACTTACTCTAGTAGTTGAAATTTGGATCCAATACAGAGAAAGAAGAAGAAAAAAAAAATTGTGTGTGTGTGTGTGTGTGTGTGTGTGTGTGTGTGTAAATGTTGCTTGGTGTGAGACGCCAGAGGGGTGGGACAGATCCCAGTGACACAGAGCACCAGAAGGATGCCGCCTGCTTGGCTAAAAGACCCAGCAGTAGGGCCTGCTATTGTAAAGCCCCTCCGCCAGATGAACAGGGACCCTTCTCTGGTCACAATAGCCATTCACACTGAGCAGCCTCATTAAATATTCAGCCTGTGCTTCCGGCAGCTCATTAGGGCCGCAGTGAGCAGTGACGCGGATGCTGGGAGGCTGAGGGCTAGCCAGCATCAGTGGGCAGAGGCTGAGCAGGCTGCCGATGGCTTTTCTGTTTGCTGCCTGTCCTGTGATGACCAGCGTGTGCTCCCTGCTTTGCTTGAAGTACAGGTAAAAAGAAAAATAAGCAGAGGACACTGGAGGGCTTCAGGTCCTTGTCTTAGACGCCATCTAGTAAGGGCCTCAGATTTTGGCATGTCTGCCCACTGGAAGCCCTGTGACCCCTGTAGAGAGCTGTCTGAGGCTTCAAGAGCCTTGGCTTAGCACAAACAATGTGGTGCTTTTGTGGAGTTGGGCTGCTGGATGACTACTACATGGAGGGCATCTGAGGTGTGGTTTTGAACTTGATGCTAGAGGTTTAGAATAGGTCAAATCTAAAAATAACCCGGGGGTGATCCTGTGGTTTGTGCAGTGAGTATACCTTGTCCAAGTCAAGTTTTCACATATTGGAGTGGTTGGCTACCAAGTCTTTCCCCTTTTACTCCAGGGCTGGATGTGGCTATGATATAAAACGGATATTTATCTGCTTCAGTCCGCTGAATGTTGTGCTGCTTGTGTCTTGCAACTTTCCCACGGGCTTGCCCCCAGGGCTATGTGATGCAGGAAACTGGGGAAATCTGTGAAATAATTATAAAATGAACTCCGAGTGTGTTTCTCTGATTGCACTGTTAATGTGTTTTTCTGTTTTCCTCACAGAAAATGTTTCCAGACCGCTCATTTCTATGTGGAAGATAGCAGTTCACCTCGGGTGGTCCCCAATGAAAGTATTCCTATTATTCCTATTCCGGGTAAGTAGGACACTGCTCTTACTTCCAATGGGTTGTTTTCTCTTTTGTTCTTGGTTTTTGTAATAGCCATGAAAAAAAATATTGTTTTTATAACTTTTCAAAGCTTGTGTGGTCAGAAATCCTTAAATAAGGGTAATTAATGCAATTTTAGCTCCTTTTGCATATCAACAAAGTAATAAATTCCTCTTTAGAGGAATGCATAATTATGAGTTAATATTAAGCACAGAGGCACATGTAGGAAAGGAAAGTAACAGTAGAAAAATGTAAATTCATACAAAAATCATTTGTAATCTACTCAGGCTGTCTCATGTGGATGAACAATTTGTGCTTTTATCATAATTTGTGATCGTTTTTTAAAATTTTGTCATATGGCAACAGAATGCATTACAATTCATATTACACATACAGAGCACAATTTTTCATATCTCTGGTTGTATACAAAGTAGAGTCACATCCTTTGTGTCTTCATACATGTACTTAGGGTGATGAGGACCATCGCATTCCACCATCTTTCCTACCCCTATGCCTCCTCCCTTCCCCTCCCTCCCCTTTTCTCCTTTGCCCTATCTAGAGTTCATTTAATCCTCCCACCCCACAACCCTGCAGCATATTATGAATCAGCATCTTTAAATCAGAGAAATCATTTCCGCATTTGGTTTTGGGGGATTAGCTAATTTCACTTAGCATTGTATTTGCCAGCTCCATCCATTTACTTGCAAATGCCAAGATTTTGTTCTCTTTTAATGCTGAATAATATTCCATTGTGTGTATATACCACATTTTCTTTATCCATTCATCTACTGAAGGGCATCTAGGTTGGTTCCACAGTTTAGCTATTGTAAATTGTGCCACTATAAACATTGATGTGGCTGTGTCCCTGTAGCATGCTGTTTTTATAGATGTGATAGTTTTTTAAAGGCAAGTTTTCACCTAAGATTCCTAAATCTGAGAATAATTTCTCTTCATATTGGACGTTTTGGTTCTTGGGATGTGATATGGGAGTCTAGGGATATGTTGTTGGTCTGGTGCGTGTTTCATTTGTCCTCAGGATAAAACACTTGGCTATGTTAGGAGTAGGATTGGTGGAGCATGAGTCCTAGAAAATGCCATAGATACTTAAAAGTTCGGTGGTAGGTTAGTTGTTATAAATAGGATGTGGGCTTTGGAGATCTCACCCACCATTTTTTATGTGGTATCCTTTCCCGTTTGCCAGATTGGAACTTTCTGATGCTGAGTTTTATTATACATCTATTCAGATGTCTTATCCATCTTGACATTTATTACTGCTTTGTAGACAGAGGCCGTGCTTTTATTATGGTGCTACCCTCATCCTGCTTATCTGCCTCATCTCTATATACTTCCACCTAGGAATAGATTTAAAGTTTGCTGTCCCTTCCCTCTAGAATGAGAGCTCCGTAAGGGCAAGTGGATAGATTCTCAGTGCCAGAGTAACACTCTGCACACAGTTAGGCACTCGATTTGATGGATGCATGCATGAATGAATATCAGCCAAACTTCCTTCAAGTTCTCAAAGGTCAGGGTTGAGAAGCTCAGAGTTGAGAAGCTTTGTTTGTTTGCTGAGTATCAGTAGTTGTCATTAGGATTGGGAGCTTAACTGACCTTTTAAGTGTTTATAAATGTTCAATCCTTAAATAATGCTGAGATTGTCTGTGTTTTCCATCCATCCTGGTCAACTCTTCTCATCAAAACTTGTCACAGGGCAAGAAGAAGAACAAAAAAGTCTCATTCCTATCAGACCATTCTATGGCTGCTCAATGATTGCCATACAATTGGAGCTAGGTTTTGTGCTACCATGTGGTCCTGTCCATGAACCTTCATCTTTGGGTGGAAATGCCCTCTTACCTTGAGAGGAGGCAGACAGGAATCAGGCTTCATCACCATGGGATAAGCTGTTTTGTCCAATCCACCATATTTGCACAATAGTGTGCATATACTTATATGCATATACTCTTGCATCATCTAAAATTTTGACCACTGGGAAGTTTCTGGGAGCCTGGTTTGTTGGCTATATATTGCTGTTGAGTAGCTGTGCAATTAAAGTTTTGTTGTTGTTTTTTTTGTACCAGGGATTGAACCCAGGGGCGTTTAACTACAGGGTCATGTCCCATCCCTTTTTATTTTTTATTTTGAGACAAGATCTGGCTAAGTTGCTGAGGCTGGCTTTCAACTCTCAATCCTCCTGCCTCATCCTCCAGAGCCACTGTGATTATAGGCATATGCCACCACACCTGGCTAAAATCCATTTTTAAAAGGATAAATAGTGAAATACTTCTTGAGTTGTTTTTTCTGTTTTGTTTAAAAAAAAAAAAACAACAAAAAACCACTGTGTTAGAAATCACATTACCTAGGGTCTCACTTAGGCTGTACCATGAATCTTGTGGTCCATGTGTGAACCCCTCGGAGCCTTAGTTTCCAGAATCTATGAAATGAACAGGGTGCCTGCCACCTGTGGCAACTGGAAAGGCCACATGAGATGATGTGTGGACAAGTGCTTGGAAAGCATGCACAGCGATAGAAGTGGGAACTCTCCAAACTTATGGACAGTGTTTTCATGGCTGCCGTGTTAAAATCCTCCCTGACTCGAAACTACACCCACAGGGCGTGGCCTGTCTCTAACTGCTTTTCCTTCTTTGGGGCTTTAATCTCCTGCTCACTAGAGTCCTCTGACAATGCCATAAATTCTGCCTGTCTTGCCGCATCTTTTGAGTAGATGTCCCAGGCCAGAAATTGCCTTTGAATGTTTTCCTGCTGTATTTGCCAGCTACTGGTTTAATTACCATGTTAAGTACTCGGCAACCCCACACATGTCTTTTTCTCCCCTTTCATTGTGAGTTTCTCCTAATTGATACTCACTGATAATATGTGTGAGTGTATGGAAAGAAAATTTCTTTGAATTTTAACTGGTGTTCAGTTGTGCTTCACTTGACATGGGAGGTGCACTCTTGAAGAAAGGTAACACATTTCTGAAAGTGAATTACTTTAACTGTTGTACAGCCTTGTGATGTCACAGGGCTCACCCAGTGACATCATGAAGCCCATCTTTCTGATTCCTTCAAGTTTTCCTAGAGGGCAGGGTCATTAATAGGGGCACACCTAGACTAACAAACTGCTGGCAGAGTTACCCAAGTATCCTTTTCTTAAAGAGCTTTCAACTTCACCATAATCTCTTTTTCTTAAGTAAAACCCCCACAGTCCTGTTCAATAGCTATATTCATGAAACATTGTAATTTATGAAGCACTTTTAGCAATCTCTCATCCTATTTATTTTCAGTTTCTTCTGCTTATAGCAGTGCAACTTTGTATAAGAAAATTCAGTGTAAGAAAACCACAGTGTTTAACAGGTTCATGAGTTATTTTCATTCTACTAAAGCCTTTACCACAGCTTTCTCTCATGGAGATCTTCATGGGGTTATTTAGAATGCTTTGCCTTAGTAGTCCATTGTTATGATTCTAAAAATAGTTAGAGATTTATAGAGCTTATATAGAATGCTTATTCTGCCCACAGAATCTCATTCAAATCTCTCCTTTTCACTACAGTCCTGAAGCAACAAGCACAGTAGATATCCCCATTTTACAGATGAGGACACTGAGGTTAGGAGACATTGTTTAGTTGGCCCAAGGTTACATCTCTAAATAGGGGAGCTAGCATTGGAATTCGTGGTGTGACTTCAAAGCACAGATACTTAGAAATGGCTCGGCACGCTTCTTGGTCAGAACTTGCCTCAAAACTTCAGAGCCCCTCATTTGGATATGGCCTCATTAAATCAAGGCATTTGACAATGCAGGTAATGTTCTTTTTAGTTTTTTCCTGAGTTCTTAAACCTTTTCTTATTCTTTAGCAGACACTGGCCATTCACTTCTCCATTATATTCTCTTTTATCCTCCTGAAGGGAGTTCCATAATTCTTCTGTTGAAGTTTCTTCCATATTAAAAAAAAAAAAAAAAAAAAAAAAAAAAAAACTCCCTCGCATATCTGCTCTCTAGTTATTTTTGTACTCTTCCTTTCCGAGAAAAAGACTCCCAGCCCAGCAATTGCACTTCCATTCCTTTTGCAAACACAGGTCTGTATGATTTAAATGACTCAGGGAGCAATTCACAAACATGTTAAATATTGAAGAAATTTAGACATTAAATCAGCAACTTTTGGATGATTCTGCTGTGGTTAAAATTCATAAATACACAGCTCAGGATTTAAATCTCAAACCACAAGTGGAATCAGTAAGTCACACTGTTAGAAGTATTGTAAAATAGGCAAATGATTAAGGAAAGCTTTGCAAACTTTTGATATGCATCCCTTGAAGAGAGCAGTTTATAGTCATTTTTTAAGAACTTTGAGTTATCAGTTTTACTAATTCTAAATGAAAGGTAATTTAGGACCCTCAGCATGTTCTTTTGGTTTAATAGAGCAAAGACAGTCTTAAAAATGGAGATATTTTACAAATAGCCAAAAAATATATGAAGATGTTCAACATCCTTAACAATCAGGAAAATGCAAATGAAAACTACAGTTTTTCTTTTTCCTGTTAAGATGACAGTCATCAAGAATACAAACAATAATAATTGCTGGTGAGGATGTAGGGAGAAGATACACTCATACATTGTTGGTGGGACTGCAGATTGGTACAACGACTTTGGAAAGCAGTGTGGAGATTCCTCAAAAGACTAAGAATGTCCAGGAGCAGTGGTGCACACCTGTAATCCCAGAGGCTCGGGAGGGTGAGACAGAAGGATCATTAGTTCAAAGCCAGCTTCAGCAATGGCAAGGTGCTAAGCAACTCAGTTAGACCCTGTCTCTAAATAAAATACAAAAATGGTCTTGGGATGTGGCTCAGTGGTCAAGTGCCCCTGAGTTCAATCCCCAATACAAAAAGAAAAAAAAAGACTGGGAATGGAACCACCACATGACCAAGATATACCAATCTGCAGTATTTATCCAAAAGAACTAAAAGCAACAGGCTATAATGATACATGCATAACCATTTTTACAAGAGCCAAGTTATGGGACCAGCCTAGGTGTCCATTAATCGATGACCAGATAAAGAACATGTGAGAATACTTACACAGTGGAGTTTTACCCAGCCATAAAGAAGAATGAAATTATGTCATTTGCTAGTTAATGAATGGAACATCATGGTAAATGAAATGATCCAGATTCAGAAAATAAAGGTTCAGATGTTTTCTCTTATATGCAGAAGCTGGAGAGAAATAAAGAATCTTTTCTAAAAGAAGGATTTCATAATAAGAAATCAGTGGAGTAAAGGAAGGAGAATAAGGGAGAGGGAGGAGGGGTGGGAAAGGGGAGGAGCAGCAGAATAGAATTAACCAAACCATTCATGTCCATGTATGAACATATCACAATGAATTCCTCTTATGTATAACTAAAATGCACTGATTCAAAATAAATCAATGAAGAATACCCCACTATTCTCAAAATAAATATTGCAAGCTTGGAAAGCTACCTCTGAAGAGGCAGGATCTTCCTAAAAGAAAGAAAGGAGGTATTTTTTTTCCTGACCTCACTACCCTCGGGTAAAATGTGGAAAATGATGAGCATTGTAGCAAAACTTAGACACAGTAGAAAGAATGTTTATCCAGGGTAGAAGTCTTTTGAGGTTAGTCTCCAGTCACCATGAAATCCACATTATCTTTCATATTGGGAAGATTTTGAATTATAGTGCCTGTTCTTAGGATGTATGGGAAAAGTGGGAGTGGAGGACAAATTCAAGTGTGTCTTATGCAAGAGAATGAAATACGTTTTGACCCCTAATATTTTTCACGAATGGTTTTTGAAAGTCAAACATCCTGTGGTTACTTGTTTCCCATTGTTAAAACACTGTGAGGATGAAGCATAATTGAACGAGATAACCCAGCTGTTGGTCATCTCTGATGCTTTCCATCTTCTAAGATACTGAAGTCACAAATTTCTATCTTAAAGAACTGTACTATCTTTAAATTGACAAGTAATTTTTAAAAATCTGGTGATCTGGGAATATTCTTTTGAAACAACAAACTTGAATAATATTCTTCCTACAGTTATTCCTAAAGCATTCCCTATACCTATCAACTATAAACTGTATACATTATTCTTTTAGACTTTAATTACATATTAAAATTTTAAGATTAGGGCTTAGCTCATGAAATTAATCTGTTATAGAGTATATCAAAAGTTTTCTAAATGTTCTTACATATGCTTTTCTGTGGAAATTAGAAAATCTAACTTTCTAATAAGAACATTACAAAACAAAATGTTGCTACCCAGTGGCTTAGAAATCCAGAAATGATTTGTGCCTTTCCAGCAGTTAAAATACATCTTAATAATTTGAAGGTCACTGGCTTCAGCAGGGTGCCAGCATAGAAAGGGGCTTTAAACCTGCACTTTAAAACCCTTGGGATTAAACCAACCTTGTTGGCATATTTTATTTATACAGAGATTATCTTCAAAGGAGATTCATTGGTCTTTTGAATATAATGAAGCCCTTTCTTATGGACTTCATTGTGCCATAAATGAAAAAGAGATTTCTTTTTATGTCAGGAAATAAAATGTCCCAATCTCCACAACATTCCTTGTATCCGAAGAGTCTGATTTAGACAAAAATCTATTTGTTGTGCCCTAGCTCAGGAATGAAAATCTTGGTAATATTCCTTTATTTCCTGTTTGCTTTATCTTCCTAAGTTGACACAGAGGCATTACTGAGCAGAGGCCTGCACTTGGGCAGACAAGAGGGGAAATCCCAACTTCTAGAAACTAAGGTCTACCTACCGAGGGAGTGGTTAACAATACCTGATGGTAGCCCCGGGTATGGGGACAGAGGAAACCGGAGCAGCACTTCTCTGAGGCAAGCACCCTACTGTGCTAGGGCCTCCCATGTGACCCCAGGTGAACTGGACTGTGGGATAGGGTTGAAGATCTGCTGAGGGTTACATGAACTTTACAGGCATTGTTTGCAAAGCAGGGGACTTAAGGACCTCTGAAATCTTTACGGTATTTATGTGTATACCCACATACTTCCTAAGCAAGCAGGTAGGGATCTTTGCTTGAGTAGACCTTAAGCCAAAGATAGCAAGGTAACTATTTGTAACTAGGTAACTAACTACCTGTCATCATGAAGTGACCAGTCTACCAGTGTGAATTTTCCAGGTTATGAAGCTTAACTTTAAAGCATGTCATTTCAACCTTCTGTTTTTCCCCTAGCAGGAAGTTCCTTTGAAATGTAGGTAGGGTAGGAAGGTAATGTAGTATGGAAGGACCCAGGGTCTGGAGTCAGCCTGACCCTATTGGTGGACGGTGGCAGTGGGCCTTGGGCAGGCTCCCATGGTCTCTGTCAGTTTCCTCATCTGTGGAGTAATCACAATCCCAAGTCATTGAGTTCAACTGTCAATGCAAGTGGCACCTGGCAAGGAATCACAGCTGTTAAATATTCACTAAATACCAAGCACTCTTACAAGCACTTTTTTACTTTGCATAACACCATACGAATCAGGTATTGTTGCTGTTCCCATTTCACAGCTAAGGGAAGGGAATCCCTGAGAGGCAGAGTCACCACCAGGTACTTTGGCCTTTCTGCTCACACCATTGCCTCTGGCTGCCTAATTCCAGGAAGTATTCCGTCAGTGGGGGCTGAGAAGAGTAACAGATACACAAATTCTTCTGAGGTCCTGGTTAATGGCCCTTCCTTTTGCTGGGCAGTGCACTGAGGGTGGGCCCGCATAGCTCCTCCCTGTGGTGTACATGCAGGATCAGCCTCCGCTGCCTATTTTTCCTTTCTAATAGCAAACCAAAGATTACATAAAACAAAGTGTTTCTCTTTATTTCTCCTCTTCTCCTTAAGATGAAGAGAAAGCAAATTTAACACATAGGAGTACATTAGAAGCATGAAGTGTTGGTGATCTGCCTCTTGCAATTCTGAAGATGCAAGTACAGGAGAAAGGCACACATAGATTACAGAAACAGCTTTGCCTTCTGTTTGTTAGCTTAGTTCTTTATTACCTGCAGTTGTGTGTGAGGTCAACACTGTCTCAGCTCTGGTGCTTTCCTTTCTGAAGAAGTTAGTCTTCAGCTCACCCTCTAATGCTCTGCTTTTAGTACTCTTCTGGTTTGAATATGAAGTGTGCCCCCAAATCTCCTGTGATGATGCAGCAATGTTCAGAGGTGAAATGATCAGACCGTGAGAACTGTAATCCAATCAGCCCATCATATATATATATAATCCAATCAGTCCATCGTATTTTAATAGGACTAGGTGGTATGGTAACCATGGGCAGGTGGGCATGGCTAGATGAGGTTGGTTGCTGGGGACATGCCCTGGAAGGAGGCATCTTCGGCTCCTTCCCTCTCTCTGCTTTCTGACTGTCCATGAATGGAGCAGTGCTCCTCTACCACAACCTTCCACCATGGTGATCTGCCTCACCTTGGGCCCAGAGCAATGGAGTTGGCCACCCATGGACTAACTCTGGAATAGTGAGGAAAAAAAAAAACTTATATATTTTGTTCACAGTGATGGAAAGCTAACAGAGACTTATACAGGAATTTTTGTTGTGGATTGACTCAAATTAAAGGCATTTACCTACAAGCTTAAGTCTACCCACAAAAAGCTAAAATCTTGGAAGTAAGCATAAATAATTCTGTTTAATAGCAGTAAGCTCACTCCTCGGATACCAATTGTCATTTGAGTATTTCAAGTATTTTATAATGGGGTGATTTAGTAGTAACAAGTAGTAGTCCTGCTTTTGCCTAACTTAACCCTCAGATATCTGAAACTTCTATAAATAAAAACATTGGCACAAAATTATAAAGTAATATTTTGAGCACAGTAACCAAGATATCCTGTTCAATGTCTTGGTCTTCCTCCAAACTGTGGTACTTTGAGACAAGGATCAGCAAGCAGTATGTTATGGTACATAGGGCTGCAGGCTGAGTTTGGTAGACTTGGCTTCAGATCCTAGCTCTGCCATCTAAATGTGTCACTTGGGACAAGTTGCTTCCAGTTTTCTTTTACAGACTGTGAGGATACCTGTGTTTGCATCACCTGGCTCTTGAACACCTGAATGTATAAAAAGCCTTTCCACGGTCTCTGGAAACCAGTAAGGGCTGAATTAGTGGGAGCGCTCTTTCCTTACCCTGGGCTTTGTTATGCTATACATACCCAGCTCCTGTCAAGACTGGAGTTACTAACAACATGTTTGCTTTGAGTCCAGCCTCTGTTTTCTGTATGCTTCGACCACCACATCACTGACCTTTATTCTTCCCCAAGTCATCAAACCCATCTTCCTCCTGGCACTCAGCGTTCACCACGTCTTTGCACACTATGCGTGCCCTGACGTTCTTGTGTTCATCTCTGCTCCGACACACACGCAACCCCCTGAGCAGAGACCATCTCCCTAATATCTGGCGGAGTTCTCAGAGCTCAGTCAATGCTGTGTCCAGTCGTTTTCCATCCACTGTGGCCAGACCACAGCCATTTTCTGTCTTAATTGGAGCACTCTTTCCCTTTGGATCTGCAACTTCTTTCTTCTGCCATACTTCAGCCTTCGGTTATTTTGGACCTGTTTTCTCACTGCATGGTGGGTTTGAAAACTGTGCCTGTCTCTTTGCATATTAATACACATAAAGTGCATCAAAAGTACATGGTCACTAATTAGCACTGCTGCTGGTTCCACAACTTTGAATGAAACTCAGACATTTGTCTACAAAGAACACTTTCTGCATGGACATTTTCTTATAGCACCCAGGATCTTTCCAGATAAGAACTACACAGATCAGGCCTATGATGCTGTCCTAAACTGCTGACCCTTTTGCTAGTCATATTAACTTGGTAATCTCCTGCCTCACAAACTTAATAGAAAAATTATGAGAGGAAAATAATTGGTACTTGTACTTGTAATTGGTCATAGCCTTATATTCACCATAACATGGAGGAAAACAAATTATAACTGTTACTTGAGAAAATTGATGTAATATCTGGGTAGCTGAGGGAGGTCAGTACAAAAGCATTTGTATGTGCATCTGTCTGTCTAGTAGTTATATGACATTATTGGCAGTGCCTAGAAACCCCAGGGGTGTGGCTAGACTTCCTTGGATAAAGACACAAATTGGAAAAAATAGTCATAGTTCCACAATTACCATAGTGAGCTCTGCTGGATTTTACTGCTTCTAGCTATGGGGAGTAGCGGGCAGATTCATTTCTGGGCATGTGTAACATGAGCTTGAATGTTACTGTTGAGCACTTTGCAGGGGCAAAAAAAAAAAAGGTTAACCAGAAAGACTGTCTGTCAAAGATTTGAAGTGGGCTGTGACTTTTCATTGCCATTGATTTTATCCTAGAATCCTGTAATATTTAAAATCTTTTATGGGGAAAAATGGACATTTTCCTGTTTTAAACTATAGCTCATGTCCTTAATCATGGCTTACAGCTTTATTGGGAATCAAAAATTCCAAAGTAACATTATGAAATAAATATTGCCCTCTCTATGTTGCACTATTAACTATACCCATTGTATCACATTTCTAAATAGGGAGAGAACTGATATGGTTTATAAACTTGGGTGTTTTGGGGATTGGGCTGTGTCTTCAGCCGTTTTGCCTCCTGTCCAAAGATGAATTAGTCCTTGTGCAAATCCCTGAGAGACTCCCTAACTCTATGCATATTAACCCTTTCCTCAACTTGATCATTATTTGTGGAATCCACTTACTTCTAAACATCTCTAAGTGAAGTGATCAGATAAATTTGGAAATTTTTTTTTCTTGAACTGTGCGATCTGCTAAATATTCTAGGGAAACATTTTGGCTGTGCTTAGTCTGTTAATGCTGGTTACATCATGGGAGCTATAGATTTCTTGGGAGTACAAAATGATTGCATATTCATGAACATCTTCAATCCTGAAATATTTGTAAATAACTTGGCAATTTTTTTTCATAAAGTTGCCTATTAAAATGATCAGGACTTTGTATCGGAAAGAAGTTGTGCTTACAAAGGAATGCCTCTTTGATAAGTAACGTATTTCTAGGCTAAGCAACTTGGACTATGGACATATAAATCACCTTTCTTAAACAAAGTATAAGAGATGCTATTTTCCGCCTAAGGATGATTCAAGTTTGAAAATGTCAATAGATGCAAAAAGCCACCCTAGAGCTTTGCTCTCTCAAAAGAAAGTAGAGAAGGAATGACATAGTCAATGTTAACTGTCACCAGATGAAGAGAAATCAGATTGTCAGGCCTGGATCTATAAAATTCTTGCCAAAGTAGGACTTCATTTACACATACAGATCTTCATACCCTTTGCTAAGAAAAGCATCTGTGGCAGTTTAGATGTTTGTGCGTTTGCCAAAGATCTTTCACTCTGAATAAAGTAAATGTCATGTCTGTTGTTTATCTCAAATTCAGCGGAGTATTTTTAAAAGGAAATATTTGCGGGGGAGGGTCGAGGGAGAAGGGAGGCGGAGGCGGGAGCTCCAACGAGGTGGGTGTGGCTGTTGTTTAGGAGGACCAGAGGGGGTCTCCGGAAATAAGCCTAAGACATACTTGGGGCTCCTGAACTGAAAATGTCCTTTTGAAGTGACAACACTACAGCAAGTTGGAATGTGGAGTCTTCCTGAATCTATACCTAGTCTGTCAACACCCCCCCAAATCCAGTTAATTTAGTCAAACTGATTATTTGGCATCATGGAGACACAGCTGTCTTGAACTAAAATCCTGAACACGTGGAGATGGCATTGTACCCAGAGCCAGCCAGTACAAGGGGATCTGTGTACAAAGGCTCACGTAAACGTCAAAGATTGGAAATAGAAGTTAATTGCTCCAAATTTAAGCTAGAACCCTGGTGAACAATTAAAAAAAAAAATTCTTGTGGTAAAATTTCTTGGCAAACGGGTACCATTGGTAAATTAAGATTCAGTTAAGAGTATGATGTCATGTAACTTTGTAAATTGCCTTTAATATAAAAAGTAAAGGGAATTATCTACTTTTTTAAAAACTCCTATTTACCTGGTTTATTGGTACTCAAGGTCCTAACGGGAAATATTTCAGATAATGCAGTACACTCTTTGCAAAAGTCGAGTATTTGTCTTAAATGAGTATGGTTTGCTCCATGGAAGTATTCTGTGTGACCCTGAATTTCGCTGTCTTCCCCCAGATGATATGGAAGCCATTCCTGTCAAACAGTTTGTCAAACACATCGGGGAGCTCTATTCTAATAACCAGCACGGGTTCTCTGAGGATTTTGAGGTATGTTTCAAAACTGGAAATTTCTAGAAAATTAACTCTTACTTCAGAGATTATTGTCAACCTGAGTTTATTTTCGGCATAACAAAACAACTGACAATTGGAGATTATTTTTTTCATATGTGATTTTTACAGCCATTCTCTTCCCAGAAAAATCATGTGAAAGGGAATTGGTTGCACTGGTCCTGAACATGTGCTTTTGTGAAAGAACAGACTTAGTGGTTGAAAAGAGGCAGATAGTGGTGGTTGATTTTGGGGGTTCTTTCTTCACCTTCCTTCTAGTGGAGAAGTCATAGTTAAGCGCCCCAATTCCCTGTCGTGTCTGCGCTGCACGTGGTGTAGCGGAGACAGCAGGTTGGCGTGAGGAACTGGGTGCTGGCTGCACCAGTAGTGAGCTTCACAGCCCGTGGGCCAATCACTTCATCTCTGATCCCTAGTTTCCTCATTGAAAAAAAAAAAAAATGCTGCTAATGTCGCCCACATCCTAAAGTTGTTACGAAACACACACGATAAGCATCTTTGAAAGTGCTGGGTTAATTATTAAGAAGCAAGCAAATCATTGATGGTGGTTGTTTGCATGATTATTAATCCTTGGAGACAAGACGTGGTTAACACAGCCTTCTGATTTTAAGAACTGGTGTATAGGAAACAAGGTAGAGCACGGCACGCGCTATCCTGCCAACTCTGGGTTCTGTGCCAGTTCAGCAGTGACAGGGTGTCAATGAGGAGCTATTAAACAGACTGCCCTTTTCTTCACTGAGGCGCTTAACTAAGGCACATCTCTGGCAGCAAGAGTTGTGCCGAGGAGGCCAAGTTTTCATGGCAGCTCAGCTGTCTTCTAGCTTTGTGGGTAAGTCAGTTCCTTTCTCGTTCTCATTTCTACTTTAAAATGGAAATGATGGTGATGACGCTAACCTGCCCACCTCTTTTTCTGCACAATTGGTTCTGGGGCTCAAGTGAGGGGATGGGAGGTAAGTGCTTGGGGAATCATCCGGGAGCCACACAGCTGGGAGGAGTAATCATCCTACAGGAACAATGAGAAATAGGACAAAAATCCCGTCTCTATGCAAATGTGGAATCCCCAAAGGCTATCAGAAAGGCAATTATATTGACAACTCATTTTAAATTAAGTCTTTCTCTTAGTTTTTGTGTCATCTCTTTGAGCAGAACAGGGGCAAAGGTGGTAGAAAGGACTCTCGCAATTTATTCTGCAAAGTCATATGTTTCCTGGAACAAACAAAAGCATGTCAGGTACTTAATGCTCCTATTAGATGCCGACCCAAAAAGGTGCCTATTCAACTACAGTGAACATGGTTTAAGTCAAACATTTTGTATTCATGAGGACAGCAAATGTGTGTGGTGTTAAAGTGATTTAGTTCAATTGACTGTTGGCTGGATGACTGAGCAAGAATATTGAGGCATTTAACAATGTTGATGGTATTCAGGACAAACATTTATCCTCTAGAGAGCAGAACTTGATCAGGATGATCAAATGCAACTCTGGTTTCTCAATTATTTATGATTTGAGACCCCAGTGCTATTCATCATAGCTGGTTTTGACACCATTTAATTATTCAAAATAATCAGCTATACCTCTGTGTACTTAGTCTGACTTAAAATGGGCTTGGCTGCATCCAAATCATGACGGTTAACAAATTCTGGGCATCTGTGCCCTTAAAAATAAATAAATAAATACAGTGACTGAGAAATTTAGCCCCCCTCCCCTGAACTTTATAGTTTAAATATTGTTTGCTGATATTTATAGGAGTGGAACAGGGAATGCAGGCAGGAAGGACATATCTTTCTACTGTTGGCACCTCACAATCTTTCCTGGCTTGAAAGATTGAAAATTGAAGCTATTCAGATTAGGAAGAATATTCTCTTTTCTAAAGAGAACAGTAAGGGGGAACGTAAAGGGCAGAGTAAGTACAAAATCTTGCCTTCCAAAATTTAGCAAAATTTGAAAGATTTTAAAAGCATTTATTCCTTTTTGGCAATGAGCTACATTTTAAAAAAAAACTAAGGCTGTTTCATAAACAGTTAATAATAGGCTATATAAAGAAAGGTAGAAAAAAGATTGTAGTGATTAAAAAGTAAAGGGTTTATTTTTAATTATTTTGGTGATAGTAGTACTCTCACCTTTGGATTTCTAGATCCATATAAGGAATATTGATGGCTAGCATTCACTTAGCACTGTGAATCCATTATTTTACTCCTTCAGAAATACCCTCTGAGGTAGGGCTTACTGACCTCACCTCTCAAATGAGGAAACTTTGCCCATGAGATAACTAAGGCATTGGGTGTCTGTTTTTGGAATGGCAGCAGCAGGGTTTAAGACTAAGGCTGTCTTGGTTCAAAACTACCTGGTTAATTCTGAGCCCATCCACATTCTCATTAAAGTCACACTCATTATATAATGAGCCAAAGTGAGAAGCAGAACTAGCCAAGATGGCAAGTGACACTCTGAAACTGGCCATGAAGCTAGGACTTGGCAAAAAATAAAAAGAGCCCTCTCTTAAGAATACTATTTGGTCCTGGTGATCTAGAGCCTGTATAGCTAGCTCAGATTTTGATTTTCAAGACAGGAACAGTGGCACACACCTGTAATCCTAGCAGCTCAGGAGTCTGAGGCAGGAAGATTCCAAGTTCCAGGACAGCCTGGGCAACTTGGCAAGACCCTGGCTCCAAAAAGGCCGAGGATGGAGCTCAATTGTAGAGGACTTGCCTGAAACTGGGGAAGGTCCCAAGTTTGAGCCCTAGTGTCCCACAAAAAATCAGATGTTATTAACAAAACTCTCACCCAACATCTGAATAGAGGCCTAGAATTAGTCATCGTTCCAGTCATAGAGTAAAAGAGAATACCACTTAGTCAACAAAACAACTCATCTAGTAGTTACTAAGGACTCACCAGAGACCACTCTCTGGACATAAGGTACAATGGTGGATTAAGTCTTCACCATAGTGGCCAAGGTTGTAGCTCTATGGCAAAGCTCTGTGCACCAACAGAATTATTAGGCAAGGTTTGGAAGAATCAGAAGTTTAAAGACCGGGGACAGAGATGAAGCCAGAGGTCCCAAGCTACTTGACAGGATCCTCTGGGGGATGGCCCCTGTTACATTAACCAACTGAGCTAAATCTGGGCTGGCTGATCTTCTTAAATCAAGAGAGCATGAGGACCTTTTTGGTAATGAGCTATATTAAGAAACAGCCTTAGTTTTTTTTTTTTTTTTTTTTAAACAGTTAATAGGCTATATAAAGAAAGGCAGAAAAGGAGAAGAAAAAAATGTAAAGTCCTTGCCCTGAGTAGTTTGGTCTGATGGGGAGACCAGAGTGTTTACACAACTAGAGTAAAACAGGACAAAGCAAAAAACTCAGTGCTAAAATGCAGGTCTGGAGTTCTGAGGGACTGAGAGGAGAAAGGCACCTAGGAATTCTGATTAGTTATTTCAGTGAACATTCTTTCTGCCCCATGTGGTTTAAAAATCTTGGAAGTAAAAAAATTTTGGTGAATAGCTGTTATATTTTCAGAGCTCTGCTACTTCGGCGAGAATAAGAAAAACAACTTCACTGGGAATATTGAGTCTTTGTCTAGAGGTGATGCTGAAAGCTAGCATTTTGTCCTTGTCAGATAAATTTTGGACACTGTGAAAAGCTGGTGACATTGTACCTCTAGAAGATTTTGCAGTCAGTGGCAATAACATCAATCCTTATCTCAGGGTAATATTTCATGATTCCAGTGCCCGAGTTCTCTTCACCCTCACTGTCCTTCCTTTTCATGAAATGGCTTCCGAGGGTGGTTTTAAGGGATGAGCAGCCACTTTCCTGGCCCCCACCATCATAATGCACGACATCTCCAAAAATGCAGTGGCAGCACTCTCCTTCAAAAGGAGGGAGCTCCAAAGCTCTGTGCACCAACAAAATTATTAGGCAAGGTTTGGAAGAATCAGAAGTTTAAAGACTAGGTATAGGGATGAAGCCAGAGGTCCCAAGCTCCTTGACAGGATCCTCTGGGGGATGGCCCCTGTTACATTAACCAGCTGAGCTAAATCTGGGCTGGCTGATCTTCTTAAATCAAGAGAACAAAGCTGTGTCCACCTGAGCCCATGCTCTGAGGGAGTAGTGGCCACAGTCACTTTGTGTCACGAAAGGACACTTCCAGGGTTGCCGATGACATATGACAGAGGTGTAATGCTGCCTAAAGACTGCTGCCTGCAAGAGGGCAGAAATTGACTCTGTGATGCTTTTGTGTCAGAATGCCAGTTTAGACTTGGATATCAAAAACATTTTAGACCCTTTTTATGAAGAAAAAAACATAACTGTTTAAGAGGAGGCACTCTGCGAAGAAAGTGAGCTAGCTAAATTTCAAAACCTGCACATGGAAAAAAAAAATTATTCTATGTCCTAGGCCAGCTACATTGTGCTCCATGGAGATGGAGGGGAAAGGCAGTCATTTTAGGTAAAGACACAGATTTGGATAGGGGAAGAGAAGAGGCATTCTTAGCAAGGTAAATGGCAGGGAAGCCAAGAGCAGGGAACCATCATCTTCCAGAGGGCATGGGAAGGCAGTTTGTGGAAGATGCGTGGGACCTCAAAAGGCTGGTGAAGAAATTGGAGGTTTCTGAGCAAGTCAACACAATGGAAGGTGGCCAGGCTGGCAGCACTTCGTGACCTGAGTGGAAGAGGACAAAGGTGGGAAGATGCGGCATATGTGGTACCTGTCAAGCACTGAGCCACAATCATGACCTGAGACAAGCAGTCCTCTGTAGATCAGGTCCTGTCCGACGGCCGTGGGCCTCAATGGTCATATGCTCTGTCCAATACGGGGTCATCAGGTCCACGTATTTTCTTCCAGGCTTGTCTTGGTGAAAGATTTCAGATGTGTTTTTGTTCAGCTTTATTATTATTATTATTATTATTTTTAATGGAAGCACAGAAGGCAAAACAGCAGGTCTTGAAGTATGCTGTAGCCAGCATCTCCCGTTGACAACTCCAGGCAAGAAGTAATCTAGCTTCTCAATTAAACGAACCATTTTTGTTGTGTTAGACCTCCTTTTCCCCACTGGCCCTCTCCTCTGGTTGTACGACTGTTCATATTAAGACTTGATTCTTACATAGAGAAAATGCAAACAAGTTTAAAATATCAGTGCTAATAAATAGGTTACTTTACTATATACACTCCATTGGCCAGTGTCATTTTAAAGGGTTTTAATACCTATTATAATCACATTAACTCTGAAATGCCAGTTTTGATGGAGAAAAGCCACTCCAGGATCAGATGATATTATCTGCATCTAAATGAGCCACACAGTCCTGCAAGGAATTACAAATGACATTATTACCCACAAGATAAAATCAGAAGGCCTTCGGCAAACCCCGTGAATTCTAATAAAATCAGATTTAACATTATTTATGACTATGCTTTTTTTCTGTCATTCACATAATTGGAAAAGTGAATTAGAGGCAACAGATTAGACCGAGGGTTTTGGATAATAAAAGAGTTTGGCCATATTGAATGACTGTTTTAAACCATGCAGACAGCTGCTCCCAGGCTGTCCTGGTCAATTGCAGTACATTGTAATAGAGGCCCAACCTCAGTGTGTAGTTCGGGCCGTCAGATCCACACAACAGGGAAGGAAAATCAATAACAAAAAAGAATGAGACTAAAGGACTAAAAGCAAAAATCTCTCAGAACAAAATCTCTAAACAGTTCAACCCGTAGAGGTTCAAGCCAGAGGTATGACTTTCCAAACCCAAGGATGTCAGTTTGTTTCTGGGATTTGTAGGTAGAGGAATTAATACCATCCAGAATACAAATCCACTTGCAAAAGCTTCCTTCCTTTGAGACAATTCTAAAGGGTGTTTACAGTAGTTCCAAAAGGGAGGTCCCACTATTTCAAGTACAGTTAACATTGCTTATGTTCTTGTAGATGTTAACCAATCCAGACTCATGACTTTTTGCCCGTGCTTTGAAAAGAAATGAGCCAAAGGCAGCCTTCAGGCCCTTTAAACTAGTGTTTGCAAAACCATTAGTTATGAACTATTGTAGAATAGAAAGCAGCAGAGCTTATCATATTTAGTAAGGATAATAAACAGTAAACACATCAAATCAAAAACACTCCCCAAACTGCGGGTTGAATTAATGCTTGTGGGTCTTTTTTTTTTTTTTAATGGGCAGCTGGGAAATTCCACAAATATGAAAAATTCAGTGTATAATTTCCAAGAATCAGCGAGTCCATAAATATAGTTCCTTTGAAGAGATAGTAACCCTTTGTTGTTATACTTGACATTCTTTGACTACAGTGAGCCCCTCCTTAAGGGAGAAGGGGGACTCCTTTCTGGGAAGTACTTTGTGAATATAAAAGACAACCAGTTCCTTGTTTTCATTATGCTTAATGTAAATGCTGTGGAAAACATCCGTAATTGCTATGCAACTCCTTTGTGAAAAAAAGTCGGCACACTCCTAAACTCTGTTACATCTGCTACATGTAAAACATTTCTCCTGATAATTTTGTGTTATTTTGCTCCTGCTCTTTGGAGCAGCTGTGCAGTGCTAATGACTTCCCTTATTAGTTAACTCCAGTCCTTTCCTGGGTTTGAAGCATACAGTGTGGAAAAACTTAGCTTTTCGGAAACCTTGTACTTGGCTAATGGATAATGTTTATATCCAGGGCCAAGACGGTGGTAGAATTGTTTCTGCCACTGCTGTTTTTCTAAAGAAAGTTCACTTAGATGAAATGAAGTGTTCACAAATAATTTGTCAGGGCCACGTATATCCAAGCCAGACGTGACAATTAGACTACAGATTAGTGTCATTTCAGGACTGAGTCTTCATAGTCAATTTGCAGTCTCATAAAATGAGACCATGAGACGTATGAGTATATTTCAAATCATGGTAGAAACTGTGCTTCTTGGGAATACCTATTATCTTCTAAGACACAAGTAAATTGTTGTTGTCTCCTGGTTTAAGCTTTCCCCTGTTCCTGTCTTTGCTTCCATCAACCTTTTTTTCAGGCCTCTTTTCTGTGGTTCACATTTGGTAGCTACAGAATCTTTTTCTTATAGACTACAACATAGCCAGAGAGATTTTTTTTTTTTTTAAATCCCAATGCATAGATCAAAAACTGGAATAAGGAGAGATGGATGAATTCATAAATGAAATCATTATACCTTAATATTCTACATATGCTTGTTACAATCATGGCTATAATTATATCAGAAATTAGGATTGGGGAGGTCCTGGTGACTGTCAGACATATTTTATTGCCTAGCACTATCAGTGTGTGTGTGGTCATTGCTTAAAAATAAGGACAAGTTCTGAGAACTGTCTCATTCAGCAGTTTCATCCTTGTATGAACAACATAGACCTGATGATCTTGGTCACCTAGCATTGCCTCTTGATGCAAACCAGGCACGTGGCACTATTGCAGTTATTAAAATGACAGTATTTTACACTAAACTTGTCTTAGGTGTATGTTGTAAAATAATGATTAAAATATAATGCACAGTTAATTATCATCATCTCATGTGCTTAGGTATATATGCTGTCCTTTGTGTGATTGGTATGGCACAGGTTTGTATCAGCATCGCCACAAGCACATGAGCCATGTCCTGCTCTGGTATTACCACTGTTTCAACTTTTCCAGGTGATGGGAATTTTTCGGCTGCAGTAGGGATCACTGTGGTGCATGCTTTGCAGAGCATAACTATAACTCCTTTGTTTTTTAAAGGCTGTTTAAAACCTTGCTGTTCATTCTCTTCACTAGGAAGTCCAGCGCTGTACAGCTGATATGAACATCACTGCAGAACATTCCAATCATCCAGATAACAAGCACAAAAACAGATACATCAACATTTTAGCATGTGAGTAACAGACTTTAAACCATCTTTGACTCTGAGGAGATTACATTTTCGTGCTGGGTTTAAGCTGACAGGCAAGCAGTCAGAAACGGGGTGCCAAGAAAGAATGATATTTGTGAGCTAACCTCTCCTTAGACCATCTTCAGTAGTGTGGGGACATGTTCGGCCCCCTTAGCCTCTTGTTAGGCTGTCACCATGTGAAATGTTCCAAGCCTATTTTCATGTGAAGTGATAGCACAACAGATGTGGGGAGTCAAAGCTTGGATGTCACTTGGCTGTCTTGACCTTGATTTTAACCTACTCTTCTGTATTTTTTTTATACTGTTATTTAATGTGGTGCTGGGGATCAAACCCAGTGCCTCACACATGCTAGGCAAATGCTCTACCACTGAGCTAACCATAGCCCTTAACCAACCTCTTTTTTTTTTTTTTTTTAATATTTTTTAGTTGTAGGTGAACATGTTACCTCTATTTTATTTTTGTGTGCTGAGGATTGAACCTAGTACCTCATGCATGCTAGGCAAGTACTCTACTACTGAGCCACAACCCCAGCCCCCCAAATTTTTATAATACAAATAAAATTGGTGGAATTAAGTGCATTTCCAGGCAGTCTCTATAAGACTTCCTAATTGGCTTTTCCTTAAAGGATGAGCCTCCAGTCCTTTTGGCCCAAGCATTTAGGTCTATCTTCAGGGCCAAGGGCATGCTGCAGATTAGGGATTCAAACAAATAGGCATTTTTTATATAGAACCTCAAAGAATACTCTCAGACTTTAGGCTACTTCTGTGCAAGGCCACTTTTCATGGACACGTAGGACTTTGGCCATTGTTTGTAATATGAAAATCTGGAACTCCTTGAGCACTGACATGACAAAAAGTTTCAGACTAGGGATGCTCAGCCATACAGTCTATGCAAACTATTACAGAATGAGGGGAGGGGAAGAGATCTTGAACACATCTGGTCCCAAACATTTCAGATAAGGATACTCTAACATACAATAAGGACCACGTTATATAGAATTTTATATAATAGAGTTTACATCACAAAACTTAAAATTTGAACACAACTGGTAAGTTTTTGTAATAAAGCTTTTGGGAGATATAATTCACATATTGTATGTATAAATTTTACCCACTTAAGTTTACAATTCAGTGGGTTCTGGTATATTCCAAGAGTTGTACAGTCACCACAATGCAATTTTAGGGTATTTTCATTACCCCAAAAAAGAAACCTGATATCTGTTAGCTGATATTCCCATACCCTAGCAATCTCTTGTCTACTTTCTTTGGGGACTTACATATTCTGGCCATTTCATCAATATTCATCCAGGTTGTACCCATATACATATACTCATCCATTGCTTTTTTATAGCTAAAAAATACTGCATTTTATGGATATATAAATATTGGTTATTCATTCATTTTCCCCACTTTTTGGCTATAATAATGCTGCTGTGAACATCCACACACAAGGCTTTATGTGGACATGTATTTTCAGTTCTCTTGGGTATATATAAGAGAAGAATTGCTAGGTTCTCTGGCAACTCCAAGTTTGACATGGTGAGGGAACTATCAATTTGTTAGCCAAAGTGGCCGCACCAGCAATAGGTGAAGGGGCCAGTGTCTCTACATCCTTACCAACATGGGTTTTTATTTTTTACATAACAGCCTCTGGGCGTGAAGTGTATCCCATTTTACTTTGGGGAGAGTTTTGTTTGTGGGTATCGGGGATTGAATCCAGGGGCGCTTAGCCACGCAGCCATATCCTTGCCCTTTTTTACATTTTATTTAGAGACAGGATCTGGCTAAATTGCTGAGTCTGGCTTGGAATTCATAATCCTCCTCACTCAGCCTCTGGAGCCACTGGGATTACAGGTGTGCCCACGGCACCTGACCCCCATTATAGTTTTGATTTGCATTTTCCTTACACTTAGAGATGTTGAACGTCTTTGCATGTGTTTATTGGCTACTTGTATATCTTCCTTGGAGAAATGTCTGTTTTTGACCCTTTACCTGCTTTTTAGGGGAAAAAAATGGATTATTTGTCCTTTTACTGTTCAGTTGCAAGGTTTCTTTACAAATATCCTAGATACAGGTCCACTGTCCACTATAAAGATTGCAAAGTTTTTCACCATTGTCTTTTCAGTTTAATGGTGTCTTCTGAAGCACACATTTTTACATTTTGGTGAAACTCGGCTTACTTTATTTTTTTTTTTACTAGTGGCCAGGGGTTTTGGTGTCATATCTAAGAAAGAATTGCCTATTCCAATATAACATCAAGGTTTTTATTTTTTACATAACAGCCTTTGGGTGTGAAGTGGTATCCTATTTTATCCCATTTGAGCACTGACATGAATTTTATGGTTTTGGTTTTTATATTTAGGTCTTTGATCCACTGTGAGTTAATTTTTATGTGTGGTCCGAGGTTCTTTTCAGTGAATACATAGGAATAGAGTTGCTAAGTTACATGGTGACATTCCACCTTCATTCTTTTCATGTCCCAGAACCATTTGAGAAGACTTTCCTTTCCCCATTGAATTGTCCTAGTACTTTTATTGAAAATCAGCTGTCCATGAAGGAATGGGTTATTTCAGGACTCACAATCATATTCTGTCAATCTTATGTCTATCCTTTTGCCAATACTGTACTGTCTTCATTACTGACAGCTTTGTGACAAGTTTTGAAACTGGAAACTGTGAGCCCTGAAAGACGACTTATGAGTCCTCTTTTTCAAGATTCTTTTCGTTTTTCTGGGTCTGTTGTGTTTCCATATGGATTTTTATGATCAACTTGTCTATCACTATAGAAAGAGCTAGGGTTTATTTTGATGGGGATTGACTATACTGAATGTGCAGATTAATTTGGGTATCCCTGCCATCTTAACAATATTGTCCTCCAATCCATGAACATGGTGGTCTTTCCACTTATTTAGGTCTTTTATTTCTTTCATCAAATATATTCTAATTGTTCACTTTATGGTAGTTTTAGGTTGTTGTCTACTGACAATTTATAAAAATAGTTGATTTTTGTATATTAATCATGTATACTACATCCTTGCTGAACCCATTTATTCTAATAGCCAATTTTGTGCATTTCTATAAAGATACTTTTACTACCTCAAGTTTTTGTTTTGTTTTGGTAGATGGACACAATACCTTTATTTTATTTATTTATTTACATGTGGTGCTGGGGGATCGAACCTAGTGCCTCATACATGCCAGGTGAGTGCTCTACCACAGAGCCACAACCCCAGCCCAAGTTTTAAAAGAACTACTTTACTTTCAAAAATTCAAATTAGAATCTTGTATTTTGACAAGTCCAGACAGCTGGGTTTTGTTGTTTTCTTGGTCATTTGGACTTGGGACACATCACCTGTCACTTTTGTCTACCCTTAATATGAATGCCTTTATATAGCAATGTTGTAGAAACACGACATCAGAAAAGCCTTCTCCCTCAGAGCTATTATAATTTTCAGGGTACATGTGGATATCATCAAGCCACCTCTGTTTGTCAGTCTGAGATAACAATACAATGGCTAGTGAGGCATAAGCTGCTGTTATCCAGGTGCTGTAGAACAAAATTTTCATTTGCATTTTATGTCAACTGTACATTTTCTTAGAATAACAAAGACAGTAGAAAAATTCAAAGCTCCAAGAATATAGAGAGCTTTCCAAAAAGTGCTTGGTGTAATCTGAGGTCATTTATCCCTAGGCTAATCCCTGAGTTGACTTCATTTTGAGCTAGCCTTTTTTTTTTTTTCCTAGTCATTATCAAAAAAAAAAAAAAAAAAAAAAAAAAAAAAAAAAAAA